>NC_140645.1:40012785-40504780 GCF_978046115.1 Saccoglossus kowalevskii | reverse complement strand
CCCACGGTTGGGTACAGGAGCATAGAAGTTTTTAATTAAAATTGTTTTCCATAAGAAAAATGAAACCATCATACATGGCCTTATAAACAGCCTTTTACTTCATAGTGGGGTGGGTGGAGTAAAGCTGTGATTATTTTTATTACTTTCTGACCATCTAGTTTGCCATTTACCATGTCCATATAAACTAAAGCTCCAGCCAATATCAGATTTGACTACTTGTTTCAAGCTATGGCACTTGGAAATGAGTGTTGTGACATGTGGCAAATGTCCAACTGTCTTGGTTAATAAGATTGGCTATATTTCAACTAGAAACAGGTAAACCAGTATACCTGTATGTACGAAGCCAGTGATCGTTATTCAAGCCAAAGAAACTGCATCTATTTATATAAATACACATGGACAGAGAATATTTTCTTGGAGCACTAAATGTGACAATTGCCCTACTGTCTGTGATAAATATACCACACCAGCTACATAGTGCCCGACGAGGAGTTGGGTAGGTAGTGAAGAAAAACATTGACTGAAGCCTGGCAGAGGACTGAATTGTTGTCAACAGCAACAAACATACTGGGAAAGTCAAAGACAGTGAAAAAACAAACAAACAAAAAACACACAGGCATATAAATACTAACTTTCTAGGATCTTTATTGACTCCAAGTAATCCAGAGTAGAACGAGATGAATCAACGCTATACTCCGCCATCTTTATTTTAATATTAGATGCAACCATTATTCTGTAGGGGACAACGGGTCATAACTTGAGGGGAGTTAACACCCATGATTTTTAAAATGCCTTGATCAATAAGAGTCTAAGTTACAGGGAACATTATTTTCATTTTTCAGTGGACCAATAAATGCATTTGACAGGAAAATAGAAAAACTCTACCACAACAGCAATTAGAACAGCTTGCTGCATTATAAGTATCACTTCCCTGTCAAATTAGTGGTTCATGCTTATTTGAATCTGAACATAACAGGCCAATTCTATCACACCTTGCTAGGCTTGAACTTCCATCCAATCAGAGCATTCCAAATGAACATGATTCTCCACAAAACTAGAGGGCGCTCTGACCAAAAAATTGCCATGATCTAAATAAAAAGAACTGAATGTCCACAGTTATGTCTGTAGGTGTACCTTACCTGCATGCAAAATAAAGTCCAAGATTGGTCGGTTATGTACGTACTTATCCAAAATGAATTCATAACCATTTTAACACGTAGCCAGGGTAATGAAATTAAACGGTACCCACCGAAAAATACACAGGGTCTGAACCCTGACCAACATATTGAAATAAAGTCCAAGATTGGTCGGTTATGTACGTACTTATCCAAAATGAATTCATAACCATTTTAACACGTAGCCAGGGTAATGAAATTAAACGGTACCCACCGAAAAATACACAGGGTCAGAACCCTGACCAACACATTGAAATAAAGTCCAAGATTGGTCGGTTATGTACGTACTTATCCAAAATGAATTCATAACCATTTTAACACGTAGCCAGGGTAATGAAATTAAACGGTACCCACCGAAAAATACACAGGGTCAGAACCCTGACCAACACATTGAAATAAAGTCCAAGATTGGTCGGTTATGTACGTACTTATCCAAAATGAATTCATACCCATTTTAACACGTAGCCAGGGTGGTGAAATTAAACGGTACCCACCGAAAAATACACAGGGTCAGAACCCTGACCAACATATTGAAATAAAGTCCAAGATTGGTCGGTTACGTACGTACTTATCCAAAATGAATTCATAACCATTTTAACACGTAGCCAGGGTAATGAACCAATGCATTGCCTGATATTAAATGTTAACTAACGTTTTAGTACATATGTATAAGCATTCAGTAATTTTAATGAAAAAAAAGTACATTTATCTTAGTAATAGTGACACCTGTTGTTTAGTGTGATGAACCCCCACGGTTGGGTACAGGAGCATAGAAGTTTTTAATTAAAATTGTTTTCCATAAGAAAAATGAAACCATCATACATGGCCTTATAAACAGCCTTTTACTTCATAGTGGGGTGGGTGGAGTAAAGCTGTGATTATTTTTATTACTTTCTGACCATCTAGTTTGCCATTTACCATGTCCATATAAACTAAAGCTCCAGCCAATATCAGATTTGACTACTTGTTTCAAGCTATGGCACTTGGAAATGAGTGTTGTGACATGTGGCAAATGTCCAACTGTCTTGGTTAATAAGATTGGCTATATTTCAACTAGAAACAGGTAAACCAGTATACCTGTATGTACGAAGCCAGTGATCGTTATTCAAGCCAAAGAAACTGCATCTATTTATATAAATACACATGGACAGAGAATATTTTCTTGGAGCACTAAATGTGACAATTGCCCTACTGTCTGTGATAAATATACCACACCAGCTACATAGTGCCCGACGAGGAGTTGGGTAGGTAGTGAAGAAAAACATTGACTGAAGCCTGGCAGAGGACTGAATTGTTGTCAACAGCAACAAACATACTGGGAAAGTCAAAGACAGTGAAAAAACAAACAAACAAAAAACACACAGGCATATAAATACTAACTTTCTAGGATCTTTATTGACTCCAAGTAATCCAGAGTAGAACGAGATGAATCAACGCTATACTCCGCCATCTTTATTTTAATATTAGATGCAACCATTATTCTGTAGGGGACAACGGGTCATAACTTGAGGGGAGTTAACACCCATGATTTTTAAAATGCCTTGATCAATAAGAGTCTAAGTTACAGGGAACATTATTTTCATTTTTCAGTGGACCAATAAATGCATTTGACAGGAAAATAGAAAAACTCTACCACAACAGCAATTAGAACAGCTTGCTGCATTATAAGTATCACTTCCCTGTCAAATTAGTGGTTCATGCTTATTTGAATCTGAACATAACAGGCCAATTCTATCACACCTTGCTAGGCTTGAACTTCCATCCAATCAGAGCATTCCAAATGAACATGATTCTCCACAAAACTAGAGGGCGCTCTGACCAAAAAATTGCCATGATCTAAATAAAAAGAACTGAATGTCCACAGTTATGTCTGTAGGTGTACCTTACCTGCATGCAAAATAAAGTCCAAGATTGGTCGGTTATGTACGTACTTATCCAAAATGAATTCATAACCATTTTAACACGTAGCCAGGGTAATGAAATTAAACGGTACCCACCGAAAAATACACAGGGTCTGAACCCTGACCAACATATTGAAATAAAGTCCAAGATTGGTCGGTTATGTACGTACTTATCCAAAATGAATTCATAACCATTTTAACACGTAGCCAGGGTAATGAAATTAAACGGTACCCACCGAAAAATACACAGGGTCAGAACCCTGACCAACACATTGAAATAAAGTCCAAGATTGGTCGGTTATGTACGTACTTATCCAAAATGAATTCATAACCATTTTAACACGTAGCCAGGGTAATGAAATTAAACGGTACCCACCGAAAAATACACAGGGTCAGAACCCTGACCAACACATTGAAATAAAGTCCAAGATTGGTCGGTTATGTACGTACTTATCCAAAATGAATTCATACCCATTTTAACACGTAGCCAGGGTGGTGAAATTAAACGGTACCCACCGAAAAATACACAGGGTCAGAACCCTGACCAACATATTGAAATAAAGTCCAAGATTGGTCGGTTACGTACGTACTTATCCAAAATGAATTCATAACCATTTTAACACGTAGCCAGGGTAATGAACCAATGCATTGCCTGATATTAAATGTTAACTAACGTTTTAGTACATATGTATAAGCATTCAGTAATTTTAATGAAAAAAAAGTACATTTATCTTAGTAATAGTGACACCTGTTGTTTAGTGTGATGAACCCCCACGGTTGGGTACAGGAGCATAGAAGTTTTTAATTAAAATTGTTTTCCATAAGAAAAATGAAACCATCATACATGGCCTTATAAACAGCCTTTTACTTCATAGTGGGGTGGGTGGAGTAAAGCTGTGATTATTTTTATTACTTTCTGACCATCTAGTTTGCCATTTACCATGTCCATATAAACTAAAGCTCCAGCCAATATCAGATTTGACTACTTGTTTCAAGCTATGGCACTTGGAAATGAGTGTTGTGACATGTGGCAAATGTCCAACTGTCTTGGTTAATAAGATTGGCTATATTTCAACTAGAAACAGGTAAACCAGTATACCTGTATGTACGAAGCCAGTGATCGTTATTCAAGCCAAAGAAACTGCATCTATTTATATAAATACACATGGACAGAGAATATTTTCTTGGAGCACTAAATGTGACAATTGCCCTACTGTCTGTGATAAATATACCACACCAGCTACATAGTGCCCGACGAGGAGTTGGGTAGGTAGTGAAGAAAAACATTGACTGAAGCCTGGCAGAGGACTGAATTGTTGTCAACAGCAACAAACATACTGGGAAAGTCAAAGACAGTGAAAAAACAAACAAACAAAAAACACACAGGCATATAAATACTAACTTTCTAGGATCTTTATTGACTCCAAGTAATCCAGAGTAGAACGAGATGAATCAACGCTATACTCCGCCATCTTTATTTTAATATTAGATGCAACCATTATTCTGTAGGGACAACGGGTCATAACTTGAGGGGAGTTAACACCCATGATTTTTAAAATGCCTTGATCAATAAGAGTCTAAGTTACAGGGAACATTATTTTCATTTTTCAGTGGACCAATAAATGCATTTGACAGGAAAATAGAAAAACTCTACCACAACAGCAATTAGAACAGCTTGCTGCATTATAAGTATCACTTCCCTGTCAAATTAGTGGTTCATGCTTATTTGAATCTGAACATAACAGGCCAATTCTATCACACCTTGCTAGGCTTGAACTTCCATCCAATCAGAGCATTCCAAATGAACATGATTCTCCACAAAACTAGAGGGCGCTCTGACCAAAAAATTGCCATGATCTAAATAAAAAGAACTGAATGTCCACAGTTATGTCTGTAGGTGTACCTTACCTGCATGCAAAATAAAGTCCAAGATTGGTCGGTTATGTACGTACTTATCCAAAATGAATTCATAACCATTTTAACACGTAGCCAGGGTAATGAAATTAAACGGTACCCACCGAAAAATACACAGGGTCTGAACCCTGACCAACATATTGAAATAAAGTCCAAGATTGGTCGGTTATGTACGTACTTATCCAAAATGAATTCATAACCATTTTAACACGTAGCCAGGGTAATGAAATTAAACGGTACCCACCGAAAAATACACAGGGTCAGAACCCTGACCAACACATTGAAATAAAGTCCAAGATTGGTCGGTTATGTACGTACTTATCCAAAATGAATTCATAACCATTTTAACACGTAGCCAGGGTAATGAAATTAAACGGTACCCACCGAAAAATACACAGGGTCAGAACCCTGACCAACACATTGAAATAAAGTCCAAGATTGGTCGGTTATGTACGTACTTATCCAAAATGAATTCATACCCATTTTAACACGTAGCCAGGGTGGTGAAATTAAACGGTACCCACCGAAAAATACACAGGGTCAGAACCCTGACCAACATATTGAAATAAAGTCCAAGATTGGTCGGTTACGTACGTACTTATCCAAAATGAATTCATAACCATTTTAACACGTAGCCAGGGTAATGAACCAATGCATTGCCTGATATTAAATGTTAACTAACGTTTTAGTACATATGTATAAGCATTCAGTAATTTTAATGAAAAAAAAGTACATTTATCTTAGTAATAGTGACACCTGTTGTTTAGTGTGATGAACCCCCACGGTTGGGTACAGGAGCATAGAAGTTTTTAATTAAAATTGTTTTCCATAAGAAAAATGAAACCATCATACATGGCCTTATAAACAGCCTTTTACTTCATAGTGGGGTGGGTGGAGTAAAGCTGTGATTATTTTTATTACTTTCTGACCATCTAGTTTGCCATTTACCATGTCCATATAAACTAAAGCTCCAGCCAATATCAGATTTGACTACTTGTTTCAAGCTATGGCACTTGGAAATGAGTGTTGTGACATGTGGCAAATGTCCAACTGTCTTGGTTAATAAGATTGGCTATATTTCAACTAGAAACAGGTAAACCAGTATACCTGTATGTACGAAGCCAGTGATCGTTATTCAAGCCAAAGAAACTGCATCTATTTATATAAATACACATGGACAGAGAATATTTTCTTGGAGCACTAAATGTGACAATTGCCCTACTGTCTGTGATAAATATACCACACCAGCTACATAGTGCCCGACGAGGAGTTGGGTAGGTAGTGAAGAAAAACATTGACTGAAGCCTGGCAGAGGACTGAATTGTTGTCAACAGCAACAAACATACTGGGAAAGTCAAAGACAGTGAAAAAACAAACAAACAAAAAACACACAGGCATATAAATACTAACTTTCTAGGATCTTTATTGACTCCAAGTAATCCAGAGTAGAACGAGATGAATCAACGCTATACTCCGCCATCTTTATTTTAATATTAGATGCAACCATTATTCTGTAGGGGACAACGGGTCATAACTTGAGGGGAGTTAACACCCATGATTTTTAAAATGCCTTGATCAATAAGAGTCTAAGTTACAGGGAACATTATTTTCATTTTTCAGTGGACCAATAAATGCATTTGACAGGAAAATAGAAAAACTCTACCACAACAGCAATTAGAACAGCTTGCTGCATTATAAGTATCACTTCCCTGTCAAATTAGTGGTTCATGCTTATTTGAATCTGAACATAACAGGCCAATTCTATCACACCTTGCTAGGCTTGAACTTCCATCCAATCAGAGCATTCCAAATGAACATGATTCTCCACAAAACTAGAGGGCGCTCTGACCAAAAAATTGCCATGATCTAAATAAAAAGAACTGAATGTCCACAGTTATGTCTGTAGGTGTACCTTACCTGCATGCAAAATAAAGTCCAAGATTGGTCGGTTATGTACGTACTTATCCAAAATGAATTCATAACCATTTTAACACGTAGCCAGGGTAATGAAATTAAACGGTACCCACCGAAAAATACACAGGGTCTGAACCCTGACCAACATATTGAAATAAAGTCCAAGATTGGTCGGTTATGTACGTACTTATCCAAAATGAATTCATAACCATTTTAACACGTAGCCAGGGTAATGAAATTAAACGGTACCCACCGAAAAATACACAGGGTCAGAACCCTGACCAACACATTGAAATAAAGTCCAAGATTGGTCGGTTATGTACGTACTTATCCAAAATGAATTCATAACCATTTTAACACGTAGCCAGGGTAATGAAATTAAACGGTACCCACCGAAAAATACACAGGGTCAGAACCCTGACCAACACATTGAAATAAAGTCCAAGATTGGTCGGTTATGTACGTACTTATCCAAAATGAATTCATACCCATTTTAACACGTAGCCAGGGTGGTGAAATTAAACGGTACCCACCGAAAAATACACAGGGTCAGAACCCTGACCAACATATTGAAATAAAGTCCAAGATTGGTCGGTTACGTACGTACTTATCCAAAATGAATTCATAACCATTTTAACACGTAGCCAGGGTAATGAACCAATGCATTGCCTGATATTAAATGTTAACTAACGTTTTAGTACATATGTATAAGCATTCAGTAATTTTAATGAAAAAAAAGTACATTTATCTTAGTAATAGTGACACCTGTTGTTTAGTGTGATGAACCCCCACGGTTGGGTACAGGAGCATAGAAGTTTTTAATTAAAATTGTTTTCCATAAGAAAAATGAAACCATCATACATGGCCTTATAAACAGCCTTTTACTTCATAGTGGGGTGGGTGGAGTAAAGCTGTGATTATTTTTATTACTTTCTGACCATCTAGTTTGCCATTTACCATGTCCATATAAACTAAAGCTCCAGCCAATATCAGATTTGACTACTTGTTTCAAGCTATGGCACTTGGAAATGAGTGTTGTGACATGTGGCAAATGTCCAACTGTCTTGGTTAATAAGATTGGCTATATTTCAACTAGAAACAGGTAAACCAGTATACCTGTATGTACGAAGCCAGTGATCGTTATTCAAGCCAAAGAAACTGCATCTATTTATATAAATACACATGGACAGAGAATATTTTCTTGGAGCACTAAATGTGACAATTGCCCTACTGTCTGTGATAAATATACCACACCAGCTACATAGTGCCCGACGAGGAGTTGGGTAGGTAGTGAAGAAAAACATTGACTGAAGCCTGGCAGAGGACTGAATTGTTGTCAACAGCAACAAACATACTGGGAAAGTCAAAGACAGTGAAAAAACAAACAAACAAAAAACACACAGGCATATAAATACTAACTTTCTAGGATCTTTATTGACTCCAAGTAATCCAGAGTAGAACGAGATGAATCAACGCTATACTCCGCCATCTTTATTTTAATATTAGATGCAACCATTATTCTGTAGGGGACAACGGGTCATAACTTGAGGGGAGTTAACACCCATGATTTTTAAAATGCCTTGATCAATAAGAGTCTAAGTTACAGGGAACATTATTTTCATTTTTCAGTGGACCAATAAATGCATTTGACAGGAAAATAGAAAAACTCTACCACAACAGCAATTAGAACAGCTTGCTGCATTATAAGTATCACTTCCCTGTCAAATTAGTGGTTCATGCTTATTTGAATCTGAACATAACAGGCCAATTCTATCACACCTTGCTAGGCTTGAACTTCCATCCAATCAGAGCATTCCAAATGAACATGATTCTCCACAAAACTAGAGGGCGCTCTGACCAAAAAATTGCCATGATCTAAATAAAAAGAACTGAATGTCCACAGTTATGTCTGTAGGTGTACCTTACCTGCATGCAAAATAAAGTCCAAGATTGGTCGGTTATGTACGTACTTATCCAAAATGAATTCATAACCATTTTAACACGTAGCCAGGGTAATGAAATTAAACGGTACCCACCGAAAAATACACAGGGTCAGAACCCTGACCAACACATTGAAATAAAGTCCAAGATTGGTCGGTTATGTACGTACTTATCCAAAATGAATTCATACCCATTTTAACACGTAGCCAGGGTGGTGAAATTAAACGGTACCCACCGAAAAATACACAGGGTCAGAACCCTGACCAACATATTGAAATAAAGTCCAAGATTGGTCGGTTACGTACGTACTTATCCAAAATGAATTCATAACCATTTTAACACGTAGCCAGGGTAATGAACCAATGCATTGCCTGATATTAAATGTTAACTAACGTTTTAGTACATATGTATAAGCATTCAGTAATTTTAATGAAAAAAAAGTACATTTATCTTAGTAATAGTGACACCTGTTGTTTAGTGTGATGAACCCCCACGGTTGGGTACAGGAGCATAGAAGTTTTTAATTAAAATTGTTTTCCATAAGAAAAATGAAACCATCATACATGGCCTTATAAACAGCCTTTTACTTCATAGTGGGGTGGGTGGAGTAAAGCTGTGATTATTTTTATTACTTTCTGACCATCTAGTTTGCCATTTACCATGTCCATATAAACTAAAGCTCCAGCCAATATCAGATTTGACTACTTGTTTCAAGCTATGGCACTTGGAAATGAGTGTTGTGACATGTGGCAAATGTCCAACTGTCTTGGTTAATAAGATTGGCTATATTTCAACTAGAAACAGGTAAACCAGTATACCTGTATGTACGAAGCCAGTGATCGTTATTCAAGCCAAAGAAACTGCATCTATTTATATAAATACACATGGACAGAGAATATTTTCTTGGAGCACTAAATGTGACAATTGCCCTACTGTCTGTGATAAATATACCACACCAGCTACATAGTGCCCGACGAGGAGTTGGGTAGGTAGTGAAGAAAAACATTGACTGAAGCCTGGCAGAGGACTGAATTGTTGTCAACAGCAACAAACATACTGGGAAAGTCAAAGACAGTGAAAAAACAAACAAACAAAAAACACACAGGCATATAAATACTAACTTTCTAGGATCTTTATTGACTCCAAGTAATCCAGAGTAGAACGAGATGAATCAACGCTATACTCCGCCATCTTTATTTTAATATTAGATGCAACCATTATTCTGTAGGGGACAACGGGTCATAACTTGAGGGGAGTTAACACCCATGATTTTTAAAATGCCTTGATCAATAAGAGTCTAAGTTACAGGGAACATTATTTTCATTTTTCAGTGGACCAATAAATGCATTTGACAGGAAAATAGAAAAACTCTACCACAACAGCAATTAGAACAGCTTGCTGCATTATAAGTATCACTTCCCTGTCAAATTAGTGGTTCATGCTTATTTGAATCTGAACATAACAGGCCAATTCTATCACACCTTGCTAGGCTTGAACTTCCATCCAATCAGAGCATTCCAAATGAACATGATTCTCCACAAAACTAGAGGGCGCTCTGACCAAAAAATTGCCATGATCTAAATAAAAAGAACTGAATGTCCACAGTTATGTCTGTAGGTGTACCTTACCTGCATGCAAAATAAAGTCCAAGATTGGTCGGTTATGTACGTACTTATCCAAAATGAATTCATAACCATTTTAACACGTAGCCAGGGTAATGAAATTAAACGGTACCCACCGAAAAATACACAGGGTCTGAACCCTGACCAACATATTGAAATAAAGTCCAAGATTGGTCGGTTACGTACGTACTTATCCAAAATGAATTCATAACCATTTTAACACGTAGCCAGGGTAATGAACCAATGCATTGCCTGATATTAAATGTTAACTAACGTTTTAGTACATATGTATAAGCATTCAGTAATTTTAATGAAAAAAAAGTACATTTATCTTAGTAATAGTGACACCTGTTGTTTAGTGTGATGAACCCCCACGGTTGGGTACAGGAGCATAGAAGTTTTTAATTAAAATTGTTTTCCATAAGAAAAATGAAACCATCATACATGGCCTTATAAACAGCCTTTTACTTCATAGTGGGGTGGGTGGAGTAAAGCTGTGATTATTTTTATTACTTTCTGACCATCTAGTTTGCCATTTACCATGTCCATATAAACTAAAGCTCCAGCCAATATCAGATTTGACTACTTGTTTCAAGCTATGGCACTTGGAAATGAGTGTTGTGACATGTGGCAAATGTCCAACTGTCTTGGTTAATAAGATTGGCTATATTTCAACTAGAAACAGGTAAACCAGTATACCTGTATGTACGAAGCCAGTGATCGTTATTCAAGCCAAAGAAACTGCATCTATTTATATAAATACACATGGACAGAGAATATTTTCTTGGAGCACTAAATGTGACAATTGCCCTACTGTCTGTGATAAATATACCACACCAGCTACATAGTGCCCGACGAGGAGTTGGGTAGGTAGTGAAGAAAAACATTGACTGAAGCCTGGCAGAGGACTGAATTGTTGTCAACAGCAACAAACATACTGGGAAAGTCAAAGACAGTGAAAAAACAAACAAACAAAAAACACACAGGCATATAAATACTAACTTTCTAGGATCTTTATTGACTCCAAGTAATCCAGAGTAGAACGAGATGAATCAACGCTATACTCCGCCATCTTTATTTTAATATTAGATGCAACCATTATTCTGTAGGGGACAACGGGTCATAACTTGAGGGGAGTTAACACCCATGATTTTTAAAATGCCTTGATCAATAAGAGTCTAAGTTACAGGGAACATTATTTTCATTTTTCAGTGGACCAATAAATGCATTTGACAGGAAAATAGAAAAACTCTACCACAACAGCAATTAGAACAGCTTGCTGCATTATAAGTATCACTTCCCTGTCAAATTAGTGGTTCATGCTTATTTGAATCTGAACATAACAGGCCAATTCTATCACACCTTGCTAGGCTTGAACTTCCATCCAATCAGAGCATTCCAAATGAACATGATTCTCCACAAAACTAGAGGGCGCTCTGACCAAAAAATTGCCATGATCTAAATAAAAAGAACTGAATGTCCACAGTTATGTCTGTAGGTGTACCTTACCTGCATGCAAAATAAAGTCCAAGATTGGTCGGTTATGTACGTACTTATCCAAAATGAATTCATAACCATTTTAACACGTAGCCAGGGTAATGAAATTAAACGGTACCCACCGAAAAATACACAGGGTCTGAACCCTGACCAACATATTGAAATAAAGTCCAAGATTGGTCGGTTATGTACGTACTTATCCAAAATGAATTCATAACCATTTTAACACGTAGCCAGGGTAATGAAATTAAACGGTACCCACCGAAAAATACACAGGGTCTGAACCCTGACCAACATATTGAAATAAAGTCCAAGATTGGTCGGTTACGTACGTACTTATCCAAAATGAATTCATAACCATTTTAACACGTAGCCAGGGTAATGAACCAATGCATTGCCTGATATTAAATGTTAACTAACGTTTTAGTACATATGTATAAGCATTCAGTAATTTTAATGAAAAAAAAGTACATTTATCTTAGTAATAGTGACACCTGTTGTTTAGTGTGATGAACCCCCACGGTTGGGTACAGGAGCATAGAAGTTTTTAATTAAAATTGTTTTCCATAAGAAAAATGAAACCATCATACATGGCCTTATAAACAGCCTTTTACTTCATAGTGGGGTGGGTGGAGTAAAGCTGTGATTATTTTTATTACTTTCTGACCATCTAGTTTGCCATTTACCATGTCCATATAAACTAAAGCTCCAGCCAATATCAGATTTGACTACTTGTTTCAAGCTATGGCACTTGGAAATGAGTGTTGTGACATGTGGCAAATGTCCAACTGTCTTGGTTAATAAGATTGGCTATATTTCAACTAGAAACAGGTAAACCAGTATACCTGTATGTACGAAGCCAGTGATCGTTATTCAAGCCAAAGAAACTGCATCTATTTATATAAATACACATGGACAGAGAATATTTTCTTGGAGCACTAAATGTGACAATTGCCCTACTGTCTGTGATAAATATACCACACCAGCTACATAGTGCCCGACGAGGAGTTGGGTAGGTAGTGAAGAAAAACATTGACTGAAGCCTGGCAGAGGACTGAATTGTTGTCAACAGCAACAAACATACTGGGAAAGTCAAAGACAGTGAAAAAACAAACAAACAAAAAACACACAGGCATATAAATACTAACTTTCTAGGATCTTTATTGACTCCAAGTAATCCAGAGTAGAACGAGATGAATCAACGCTATACTCCGCCATCTTTATTTTAATATTAGATGCAACCATTATTCTGTAGGGGACAACGGGTCATAACTTGAGGGGAGTTAACACCCATGATTTTTAAAATGCCTTGATCAATAAGAGTCTAAGTTACAGGGAACATTATTTTCATTTTTCAGTGGACCAATAAATGCATTTGACAGGAAAATAGAAAAACTCTACCACAACAGCAATTAGAACAGCTTGCTGCATTATAAGTATCACTTCCCTGTCAAATTAGTGGTTCATGCTTATTTGAATCTGAACATAACAGGCCAATTCTATCACACCTTGCTAGGCTTGAACTTCCATCCAATCAGAGCATTCCAAATGAACATGATTCTCCACAAAACTAGAGGGCGCTCTGACCAAAAAATTGCCATGATCTAAATAAAAAGAACTGAATGTCCACAGTTATGTCTGTAGGTGTACCTTACCTGCATGCAAAATAAAGTCCAAGATTGGTCGGTTATGTACGTACTTATCCAAAATGAATTCATAACCATTTTAACACGTAGCCAGGGTAATGAAATTAAACGGTACCCACCGAAAAATACACAGGGTCTGAACCCTGACCAACATATTGAAATAAAGTCCAAGATTGGTCGGTTATGTACGTACTTATCCAAAATGAATTCATAACCATTTTAACACGTAGCCAGGGTAATGAAATTAAACGGTACCCACCGAAAAATACACAGGGTCAGAACCCTGACCAACACATTGAAATAAAGTCCAAGATTGGTCGGTTATGTACGTACTTATCCAAAATGAATTCATAACCATTTTAACACGTAGCCAGGGTAATGAAATTAAACGGTACCCACCGAAAAATACACAGGGTCAGAACCCTGACCAACACATTGAAATAAAGTCCAAGATTGGTCGGTTATGTACGTACTTATCCAAAATGAATTCATACCCATTTTAACACGTAGCCAGGGTGGTGAAATTAAACGGTACCCACCGAAAAATACACAGGGTCAGAACCCTGACCAACATATTGAAATAAAGTCCAAGATTGGTCGGTTACGTACGTACTTATCCAAAATGAATTCATAACCATTTTAACACGTAGCCAGGGTAATGAACCAATGCATTGCCTGATATTAAATGTTAACTAACGTTTTAGTACATATGTATAAGCATTCAGTAATTTTAATGAAAAAAAAGTACATTTATCTTAGTAATAGTGACACCTGTTGTTTAGTGTGATGAACCCCCACGGTTGGGTACAGGAGCATAGAAGTTTTTAATTAAAATTGTTTTCCATAAGAAAAATGAAACCATCATACATGGCCTTATAAACAGCCTTTTACTTCATAGTGGGGTGGGTGGAGTAAAGCTGTGATTATTTTTATTACTTTCTGACCATCTAGTTTGCCATTTACCATGTCCATATAAACTAAAGCTCCAGCCAATATCAGATTTGACTACTTGTTTCAAGCTATGGCACTTGGAAATGAGTGTTGTGACATGTGGCAAATGTCCAACTGTCTTGGTTAATAAGATTGGCTATATTTCAACTAGAAACAGGTAAACCAGTATACCTGTATGTACGAAGCCAGTGATCGTTATTCAAGCCAAAGAAACTGCATCTATTTATATAAATACACATGGACAGAGAATATTTTCTTGGAGCACTAAATGTGACAATTGCCCTACTGTCTGTGATAAATATACCACACCAGCTACATAGTGCCCGACGAGGAGTTGGGTAGGTAGTGAAGAAAAACATTGACTGAAGCCTGGCAGAGGACTGAATTGTTGTCAACAGCAACAAACATACTGGGAAAGTCAAAGACAGTGAAAAAACAAACAAACAAAAAACACACAGGCATATAAATACTAACTTTCTAGGATCTTTATTGACTCCAAGTAATCCAGAGTAGAACGAGATGAATCAACGCTATACTCCGCCATCTTTATTTTAATATTAGATGCAACCATTATTCTGTAGGGGACAACGGGTCATAACTTGAGGGGAGTTAACACCCATGATTTTTAAAATGCCTTGATCAATAAGAGTCTAAGTTACAGGGAACATTATTTTCATTTTTCAGTGGACCAATAAATGCATTTGACAGGAAAATAGAAAAACTCTACCACAACAGCAATTAGAACAGCTTGCTGCATTATAAGTATCACTTCCCTGTCAAATTAGTGGTTCATGCTTATTTGAATCTGAACATAACAGGCCAATTCTATCACACCTTGCTAGGCTTGAACTTCCATCCAATCAGAGCATTCCAAATGAACATGATTCTCCACAAAACTAGAGGGCGCTCTGACCAAAAAATTGCCATGATCTAAATAAAAAGAACTGATATATATATATATATATATATATATATATATATATATATATATATATATATATATATTCTTCGTTTCAATGTAACAATCACCGAGTTACAGAAACTTGCAGAAACGATGAATCTAATACAATTTGGTAACTTAACACCTCGTGTCCCCATCAATATTTTTATGTGGGGAGGGCCATGTATTGTTTCTTTGAATAAATCCAATGTATGCTAATAATATTCATAAATTCAAAGATTAGAATTATGTGTGCTGGCGGATAATAGATGTATAGTGATCGTCTTCACATGGTTAGGGGGTCGTTTTTATATAGTGATTCAAGACGCAATATTACTGAGTGAGAGTTTGGATTGTGATTGTTCTCCGATTCGGTTGATCACGTTACATGGAATAATGATCTTTTTCAAGGAAATCATTTCCTGGATGAGTCTCGGATACTGCATTCTAGATTTTAACAAGCACAATGTACCGGTAGTTCTTTTTTCTTGTAACAATTCAATTTCCTCAATTGCAAATTGCGATTTGTTATTGATGTTTGAAATGTAACCGCGCAATTTAGTACACGTGTATGCAAGTCAATAGTTCACATAATACGTCTGAACGTTGTTGCGAATATGTGCATGAATAATCTTCGTATTTTAGATAAATTGCATGTAGCACTACCAATAATAATGTGTTTACATCAACACATTCCACGGAATATGAAACTATTAAACCCAAATCATTTGCGCAGCAAGACACTGGAAATCATAGGCACACATAGAAAATTAACAGCTATTGTGATATCAAAGGTCTTTAATAATATATGCTTAGCATGGCAAAAGTGTTATACTATCTAACAGCTCTGCATTCATTTAAAAGTAACAGTGCTGTCACCATGACGACCGAATTAATAACACTGTGGGATAGATGAAGCCGCCACGATGATGTAATTGTTATAACGAGACATAATATTTACAAAAAACAGATGAAGAACCTCGAATAAAAAGCAAAGGAGACACAAGCGATGAGTGTTCCGATAAGATTTATGTGTCTAACATGTTTATTACGATTACGATTGAAAGACGCGGATCTACATGTTATTTTGTCTACTGGCCTTGAGTTATTCACGTGCCAGTTTTGTAAATTGTACGAGTATATTCATTGTTTATAGTTGCCTTAAAGCGGGGGTGTTGTCACCTGCGCATGCGGCAGATGGCCATAGCATGTCATTGTTTACAAACAAGCGTCCACCCATGAGCCTTTGCGTTTTAAACACGTGTTGTTATCGTCGGGTGGGACTCAATTCCCGCGCGTGCGCAGGTAACGATCCCTCCGCTTTGATATTCTGAACATTATGGATGGCTTCGAATATGATTTGAATATGTTTTTCCTGATATTGCCAATATATATACACATTTCTCAAATCAGCGACTCCACGCCAGACCCCTGCTCGCCTTTTTCTAGATTGAATTAAACGTGTGAAGTTAATTATATAGTTACTTTCATTATGTTGAGTAAATCTACATTATGTATTAATAAGTTAGGCTACACCGACTTAATTTAATGGATGACATCCACGCGCGCATTAGTTTTCGCCTGTTCTCAAAAAAAAAAAATCTCCGACGACGAGCCTCCACAGATCGGTTTTCTGTCCGGAACTTGCCGACTTATATTGTCGCAAAGCGCCGGCTTGTCGTAAAACTCTTTTTGGACTATCTTAAAACGTGCCAATTTTGTCGTAAATGATCTTCTGCACATGCGTATTGCGTTGCCGGGAATACGTGAGCATAACAGTTCAGAGGAAAAACTGAGGGATTGTTGTAGACTGGTACGCAATTGACGTCGGCCAGGGAGTTGTGACGTTTACACAGCTATACGAGAGATTGGTTAAAGCTAATCCCTACTGTGTAGAGAGGAGTAAGCAAGGACATTTCTGTATCATTGCAATGTTCTGTTAGTTATTGTCATAAAGTAGTGATATGTACATTCCGCCTTGACTTGTACTGAAAATGATGTTCATGTTGTACCTTGAATGCAGTGTTTTTGACTGAAGGTACTTCATCATGACTACATGTACTAGAGCTTGTCTGAAATGGTTATACCTGTGACAGTAATACAGTACGAGATGTGTATATCAACATGTGCCTCCTACAAATAAAGACTTCTTGTTGTTTTTTGATACATTGTGTTCTGTGGTTCAATTCGTAATACCAGCTTCGTAGTCCTGTGGTTTTAGCAGCATTTTTTTTTTTTTGGCATTTTTTTTTTTTCGCCCTCTCGCATTGGTTTTGGGGTCTCCAGAGGATGTCATCCATAAAATTAAATCAGTGTGGCCTTAATTGAAAAAAAATATCAATCCAGAAAATGACAAGCTTTTAACTGCATTTTTTAATACGCCGCGAGAGGGCGGTATTCTCAGGATGTACTAGTATTTCACGTTGATGGCGAAGCTCCAGGATTTATTCAAACAGACAGGAGCAGTTTCACTATTAAACTTATCAGAATTTAAAATATACTTTGAGAACTCACTTTTAATAAATTTAAATAGTATATTGTAAACTCACTACTTCTGAAGGAAAAAATGTGCCGTCCAAAGAGTTGACATCTATTGGGTTGATTTCAAATGATGAATATAGACAGATGCTGAAAGTGATCAACATTTAATTCAGAATTCTATCAAAATAGTTACAAACAATGTCGTCTTACAACTACATACATATTCACTACAACTAACATTACATCGTTAAATTTGACAAATTGAGAAAAGATAGTGAAATTACGAAACGTATTTTTATGAGTAAAAATCCTATAGCATTTGCTTCTTATCAAGTAACCGATTTGTGACACGTTCTTCAAAACGTAAAAGCAAATAGCGCCCCCAGTGATCGATTCGATATACAAACACATTCGTGTCGTTGATGGCGCCCTTGGTAGTACGTTGAGGCACTGCATACCTAAACACAAATATAGCTATGATCCCGTAGTCAATTCGACATCAGAGGCAATGACGTCAGTAGCGAAACTAGGATCACATGTTTTGCATCACTGCAAAACAATAGCACTGATGTATCACTGTAGATGGCTATCCTCTAGTATTTTACTATGACTGGAATTTAGAATATGTATGGAATTTAAGGGAATGCGGAATGAAGTCGTGATCTTTCCAGGACATATTGTTCTTCAGATTCATGTACTGGTGTGCTACTTCAAATCGGGTTATTGATAAGCTGTGTTACCACGGGAAATCATTTGGTTTTTACTTCAGTATGGTACAGCAATGACTATTATTCGTCTTTAATCGTCGTTACCGTTAAAATTAAATAAAAAAACATGCAACCCAATGTGAAACGTAAAAGTACGCACATTACAATACAATAAGTAATTTTTGTTTTATAATTCTAGTTTTATTTCGGATAGACGCTGGTGTTCACGGTAACTACATCATCCTACTCTCTAGTTGTCTTCCATCTTGACTCGATACACACCTAATACATAATGATAAAAAAACGGCTTCTTCAAATACCAAGGCACCCCTTGAACAAAATATATGCGTTATTGATTTTGACATCAAAATAATGGATAATCATTTGGCGGGCATGGCAATAACTTCAGCGCAGACAACAGAAAGAAGTACTACAACAACACTGTCAGGTGGTGCGTTTAGAGGGCGCTGTTGAGGTGTATAATCGTAGCAGCGTCTATCGGAAATAACCGTGTTTTTTCCATCGAAATTGTTTCAACCTGTTCTTCTGAATCCACAACGATGATAAAAACCTTTCTTCCTCACGTCACGCGATGATGTTATTAAAATATGAATCTCTTGAGTGTATCTTTAAAGTCACTGAGAAAAAAACAAATAATGTATAAAGTCAAGAAACACACAAACAAATGCAGTGTAAATGGAAATGTAAGCAGCTAATAAAAGCCGTTGTACATATTGTTCATTCAAATCATGCACCAATCATAACTACGAATTTTTCTAAATTTTGATATTGACAAATGAGGCCTATATATTTAGGTCGTATTCAGAGACATCACTTTATAATGGGAGGTTCGTTGCAACTTTCAAAATCAAAATTATACGGATTACCGTGCCTAATATATACGTTCTAGTTGTGGTGTGAAACCTATACATGTTTACCATTGTTTTTCACCAGCTGATTTGTTGTTGTATTTCCACCTCGAGTCTACCAATTAAGAAGCTAATCTATGACTGTATATACTTAGGACATAGAGACTAAGTGTTCTAAACTCGGTAAAACCCCGATAGCACAACGAGCCTGAAACTAATATAACGGGGTCCTACTTCATTACTTTGGGGAATTAATCATATTTAAATTTCATAATTAATAGTCGAAACAAGTTCATGAAAAAAATAGTGGAGCTATGTTCTTAAATTAGACTTGTTTACTTTGCAATTATTTATATTTATTTCTCTACTGATGGTGTATTTTTGTGACATTTTCTGCTTCTGAAATCTGCGGAGACTGTGAAGTCTCGAAGTGCATGGCATAATTTAAGACAAATAAAATGCAAACAATATTGAGAATATAGCGAATTATCTTTTTTTGCTGTAATAGTCTTGTGTATTCGGTAATTATGACAAATATCGTTGGTATGCACATGAAAAACATTTCGCTACGAATAATTCGTAATATATTCTGAATTTTTATGGCAAAAGCAGTTGTCTTCCGGATTAACGAAATAAAACGAAATAAATTCACAATGTCTAAAACGAAAAGTCTTTGTCGTATTATTGAAATACGTCTCTCGCTTTACGCGCATAAAAGTTGTCGTCTGAATGAAAATGGCATTGGCATTATTGTACAATGTGTTATCAATGTTATTAGCTTGGAACTATTTCAAGACGCCCACTGGCGTAAATTCCCCAAATTCTAATACATACAGCAGAATGTTTCGTCGTTGATATCTCAAAGAAAAATGTCAACTTTGTAATGCACCGGTAATAGGCTGGAAACGTACATCAAACCGCTAAAAGCATATACATTAGAAAACAACGGACGACAGTTATGACAGTAATTGAGATAAAACGTCATATCCGGTGGACATGCTCGTGTTCATTTGTATGGTATCGGTGTCAATTTCTAAGACGTCAGACAACCGTAATGGTATACGGGGGTATTCTTTACATTTTTCAGTGATCTCCATTTTGTTCCTATCCAAAACAACAATTTATTCTCATGTGTTCTGCTTTCTATCATTTGCATCGCTGAGATATTCGTAGAGTACGGGATTGTATTGGACAGCACTGTTTTACGTACTAATTTCAATTGAATTATTTGTTGCGTAGAAGGTAACTTACGATACTGTGAGCTAAACAGACAAGACATTTTATTTTACAAATTTTCAAACTTGGTGAACTAAAATTAGTTTAATCTACCCACTCCAGTAACACATATCAGCCAAGCTTTCGGATCTGAGTGAATCTCCGAACAAAAACGAAACCGGCGATGTTTATTTAAGATTTGTTTGACCTCAACATTAACAGAAACGTACATAGACAATTTAGCTAGAACATCCGCTCCAGCATGCTTTTATTATGTTATGAATTTCTTAGTAATTTAGGTAATTTGTTGTAATTGCAGCACAACCTCCATCATCAACTCTGGTTGTGTGCCAGCAGCTACATTCGTGTAACCACGTATTTCCTACGTCATATGTGCACGTCTTAAAAAAACAATGTGACCAGGTGCATGCGATTAAAGTACATTTTTCTTAAAAAACTGAATGCATAATAATTGAGGCACCGACTATACTGAAAGGGATTTCTGCACATCTGACTCATATTTGTTTAATTTGAACCACGTCCTCGTACAAGCATATTCATTGGTTCTGTTTAGCTCATATTATATAACACGACGAAAGCACGTTAACTCATAACATGTTAAAATAATTGTTCATTTATGCATATATTACCTTTCATTACTAGCTAATTAGTTCTAGTAAATAAGAGACCCTAAGACGATGCCTGTCAGTTTGCTTGACGTACGCAATTAGGCATGCAGCCAATTATGCTAATGTAGCTAATTAGGAATATATTCTCGTATATCAAGTTGTCGATGAATAACTAACTCTAATGTTGGCGTCTTTAATTACCGCCGGTCAATTACTAAAGAATACAAGATTAGACTTGTTCTAATCTAACTTAAGCTTAGTCGGTTGGATTAATAGATTAATAGAGAGGTTAGATTAAATAACATAAATTGTTCCATATTATAAAATTGAGGCATATTTCAGGTGTTATATGTTCGATTGTCTAATTCATAAAAAAGTTAACATATTTCGAATTTACATTAATAATTTAATAATAATTGTGATAAGCCCAGTATGCCTAAGGCACATGTCAGGACAATAAAGTCTTATCTTGTATTTTCCTCAGCGAGACTTATTGTATGAGCAACTAATTAAATTTAATTAAACATTAGAGAATTCTTCCTTTCTACATCTCGTTATTGCTCACATAGGGATACATGTTCTCTTTCTACCCAGAAGACAGCATGCGAGCATTTAATTATTATTCTCCCACGAACAATCGAAGAAAATATATATAACAAGCCATGCATGGCACAGTCCCGGTTGGTTATCAAATTATAAGGTATATAGTTTTGTTTATAGTAATATAGTTGGAACATAAACATGTCAGAGATATGGATTCAGAAGCTGATGCTTGATTGTGATTTGTTAACATTAAAATGTATCTGATCGTCAAACGAGTACTTGTCCATACTGAGGGATGTCGCTCTGGAACAGCATTACTTAGAAGAATGTCGGCCATTTTGAATATCTATGATATGATGTATAATGAATATATAAAATTTGAACATAATCAGTCAAAGTATGCCAGAACCGCATTCACTACAAAAAACTGGCCGCCAGTCAGCCATTTTGAATCTGATTTGAAAAACAAAATAAAGTGCACCAGGGACCCATACTGTTTAATGTATGTACCGAGTTTGAACAAAATCCATCCATAAATAACCGAGATTCAGTTCTGGAACTCCAGAAATGCTTGATTTTGGTGATTTTTTTGCACAAAAATGGCTGCGATTCGGCCGTCTTGATTGTGAAAGAAATTGATGTGCAGATGTAAAATTGTATGCATGATATATGTATGAAGTTTGAATGTAATCAGTCAAGGCATGTCTAAGATACAGGTTCGGACGCACACACATACGCACACACGCACGCACAGGGGTCATGCGTCCGAACGGGGACTAATAAAATACCCTAATAACAACGGGAGGTATGACCCGTTTAAGAACAAAAATATCGATTTCCAGAAGAGCGTCTATATAGGAATACATACATGCAAAGGAGTGGACGTTAAACGGGCTATTCAACACTCGAGTAGAACGCATGGATTCTGCACGGGGTAAGAACACACATACTAGTAATACTATTCGACATTATTGGCGCCAATTTTTCCAAACTATAATAATTTTAGACTGCAGTAAATCATTCAATTCTTCAGAATAAAGTTGATTAGATAAGATTGAATTGTTTTTCGTGCAGACAATTTATAGCAATTATTAAACACTCTGAGAAAATAAGCAGGTTTTTGTACGGAATCAATAATTCGGAGCTGTAGACCTCGTGTAAATAAAACTCGTTTGACATCAGTAGTTGAACCACACTACGTCATACATTTTAATTAACGAAGTTCCACAATGCGAAGGTATATTAAATTTAATAATTTACTGGAGGGCATATTAGATTTCTTATCAAATAAACTGTGCGAAAACGAGCAGATGTGAGTTCATATGTGTGTGTCACATCACCAGGCCACTGGGAATGAACTGAAATGTCAACTGTCATGCATGCTTGAATGTGGCTTCATTGCAATGAGCGGCCGTGGTAAGACTCGAGAAAATGTTTTGAGCTAAGTAACCAACGCACTGTAGAACATGACTCAGACCACTAAAAAAAATAGAGGAAATACGCGGACTTTCTTTTGGTAGGATGCGTGCCGCACTAACGCGTCTGTAACGTAATAACGGGATATCTGTTGTTATTTTACACGATAATACGACGGTTTTTCCATGCGAGGTCTTTTTTGAGTGAATTTGTCGATTGTGACGACGACTATTGTGAATGGGGCGCTACTGAAGACATTACAAAAACACACACGGCAGATAAATGCTTTAAGTACTTTCGGGAGACTAGTGTCTAAGGTCTGCCGTGGCACGCATCCCACAAACGTAGTCCCAATTCACACTTTGAACACTACGCTTTTCCAGTATGTACTTTTAAGCGCTTAAGGTTGTGTTTTTGTTTGACTGTGTGTCTCAAAGCTGATTGCCGATTCAGCGGTACTCCTGAGAGTACTGTCTGCCCCGCCTCCCAAACACGCTGTACTGAGTTGCAAGTATTAGGTTTGCGAGACATTTTTGAACCGAAAACAAATCACTAGGAGAGGCAACAACTCGAAACAGCCCGGAAATAATTTTACTAAATAACATAATAATAGTTATAATAATAATAATAGTTGGATATTCGTTATCTAAAACTGCAAACGTTTTCCAACTAACAACACAGAATTAATTTTATGGATGAATAAACTCATCAATACGCTTGCGCAGTGAATTACTGGAACGTACTCGGATTCAGCATACCATAGGAGGAAGCACTCTGTTAGCTTATTGACATGAGTATATCGCTATACATCATTAATATTAGAATATTAACTACGAGCACGCATGTATGTGTTTGTACCGGGCATGTATCTAGTTTCTTGACCGTGCACGCATCAACTGCAAAATCATCTTTATTCACCTCGCATCGCGTTGATGACACTAAATACTCATGGTTTTTCAAATTTGTTCGTCAGTGAAATGTTAGTACAGCAGATCACTAGCGGTATACACCCGTATACTTAACGTACTTGATGTGAATGTTGTGATAACGGTTAGGAAATTAGCATGCAATGTGTTTGGTAATAATAGTATACAAAACGAGTGAAACAAACTAACTAATTTAAATCTATTAATATTATACTAGCATATGATACGTGAAATGTCCCACCTGAGCGCAAATTTGAGCTTTATTGGCAGCGACATGAGATGAAAAATCGCGACTAATTGCCAGCGTTTGATATTTATGGGCGTAATTACATTCCCCATTCACACCTGCATAGACTTATTATGCAGGACGGTGTCTTTACGAGAAACTGACATAACATATAAACTCTCCGCAACGTTCATTTAACTAGAAAACTCTTTGTTTTCCAAATAGTGATAGATATGAAGATGCATATAAAACGTTGCTATAACGAATTGTGCAAGGCGAATAAAATTACAATGTAATATTTGATTCACGAGTATTGTCTAATTAGGCTACTCGTGTTCCCATGCCCTTCTACCTGAAAACTGTATTGAGCAGATTGAGCATTCTACACGTGCGTTATCACTGCATTACACTTTTGTGAAAATGTTATCACTAAATACAATTACAATGTACTGAGGATTATATTTATATACCAAAAAATAAGTACCAACGTAATATGCGTTTTAAAGTAAATATTGTTGGACAATTGTTATTCGTCTGCGGGAGATTGTGCTACGACTATATTATCCTTAACTTTGTTGGTGTCCTTCAAACTTGTTTCTGTACGTCAGTTATACGTACGGCTCGAAAGCGCTAATTTCGTTTGAATCACTGTAAATATTTCAAATAATTAGCGAAGTGTTACAAAAAAAAAATGTTGATTTCCCAGTGAATGACATATACAATTGACATAATGAGTAGATGTTGTGTCGGATAAAATATGCAAATCTAACACCAATGCTTAAATGCTTACTCTGTCAGAAAACTCATTTCATGTGTAATCCCTTTTGCAGTAGACAAAACGTGCAAGATATCCCTAACCATTGACATCGTTATCTTGTGTAATGATGAATTAATTCGATTTAGATGTGATATACAATGGTTCCTATTATAAACTACCCAAAATAATACTCGCGGGAATCTATGCATTCAGAGAACGTAACAATCTATTATTTCACGGTTTGTATTCAACGGTTACTGCACCCACACTAAAATGCTAAATAATCCAAATCATCAGAATAGATGAGGTTATGAGTATTTTATACATGCGAGACAATCAATATGCATGCTGTGAGTTAATCTTTCGAATGTTCCCATACTAAAAATCATGATTGATCGAGCAAGATGCACATGATGGGATAAATTGGAGAAACGTTCAATTGGATGTAATCAAACTCTTTTAGATTGCGTTCACTACGAGAGATACTCACAATATAATTATATTATTTGTTTAGTATGCATTCAATTTCAATCCCGAAATCGAAACAGTTATTGATTAGTTGTAGAGAAATATCGGAGTTTAGTACGAAGTAATTCATATATTGTTGGTGGATTTTAAATGAATATCAATTTATATTGACTTGTGTTGGGTGTAAAGTGTACAATGATTTTGAAAATGTCGACTCTGCTGAAGGAAAGTCAGGTATATTTGCGGAAAGAGTTTCCATAATGACCATAATGGTTGGTTACATACACATATAAAATAAATATTTTGGACATATTTTAGAATTTGGCTACCATGGATTATTAGTAGTAAATATATACTTAGTATCTACTATCAAAATGTGGCTTCAGTAATACTGCGATGTCATTTTTTTCTAGAAGTGGTGTAAATAAACTGAGAATATTAAAATCAAGATAAATTTCAATTAACGCTTGTTATGTTAAAAACAAAAGTTAAAGAAGCCAGAACATTTCACATTCAGATATATTAAGATATAAGTGTCCTATCTATAAACGATGCTAAATTAAATTACTGTATTTCAAAGATATTCCCAGCTAAACTTTACATTGACATAATCTGCTTCTTTGGCTTTATACATTCAATTTGATTCTAAGAATCAGTTTTCTGCCACATTGTATGACAATTGTTCACACCTTTCAGAAAAATTCCTTTCTTTCTGTCTTACCTGTGATGGTTATACATTTAGAACATTTTATTGCATGATTCATGCGAGATGGCATAAGGGCATTTTAGCCAGATTAACGAGAGAAAATTATAATAAACAATATGACTAGTTTAACAATAGAAGCAAGTAATAATTTGTTAGCGGATATTAGCGGTTGGTTTGAAGGATAATAGGCAAGCAATTTACAAGGTATTTGTATCAAAACACCAAAAATGTGGTAACACAACTTACAGGCAGCCATACTTGTTGAATTTTATCTCATTTCCAAGTCCGTTAAATTAGTCTAGTCTCTCGATATATCGTCCCGTGATGCGAAACATATATTACAAATTGATGACATGCTTAGCCCATTTACATCGATGCTTGTACTTAGATGACGGGGTCGAAGCCTTGGCTTTTCCCACGAGGCTCTACAAATTAAAATCCATCAAAAAGCCAAATGTCAAAGGTCATGCAAACTTCAGAATGTCAGATGTTACAAAAGTTAGCTAGCCATCCGCGATGACATTTTTTTTATATTTGCTGATAACGGTAATAACGTGATACGATAATTGAAATATTAATAGCGATCAGTACCCAAGGGAACTGTACATCGCTTTTATATTCATCCGGTTTTTTTACAATCAACGTTTTTGACAGGTACATTACGTGCCAATATATTCATAGACACTAATGGATTACATGTCTTGAGGATAAACTCGAAAAACTGGTGTCCGTTATCAAACACTCTTTCTTAAATTTGAAACGCTAAACCCCGCAAGGCAATAAAAACATTTCGTCTCGTGTTACTACGATATCTCGCACCTAATATATATGCCTTGAAACATAATAGTACATGCCATGTGGTAATCAATCCCTAGTAAATAAGCCTACTTGTTCGAAATACATTGTTGCTTTTAAATTCGAAATCAGTAAATGTGAGAGCCTGTTTGCGTCTCTTATCTGTGTATTTATTGCATAGGATAGGGCTATTTATCGTCTACATTGCGAGGTATTTAAATCAAATAGTCACTGGGAATAGACATTTGAGAATATTTAATGGTTATAGCAAAACTAGATAAAATATGTATATTTTTAATTGTATTGAATCTACGAGGTTTGTTTATTTTAAGTGTAATGAGTGTTATCCTTTTAAATTTTGAAATGCATCTGGTAATAAATAGCTTGATCACTCACCACAAGCTGAGTTTAACGGTTGGCTAATTGCATTGGGAAAATAAACAGTAGTGAAATATCATTGATCGAAGATGCGACTCTAAATCAATATCAAGGACAGTTATTTCCTGCTTAATTGAGGAAATCGAACACGCCAAATGAATCTATACAATTTGTTTCGATTTATGAATCGGCGTTTTTTATGAGCTATTGAGGCCATCAAACACGAAGTGATGCTCGCATTTTAGCAAGTCTAGCAGAATGGGTTCTTTGAATGACATCAACTGATCAGGTAAATCGCGAATTGAATCCCGAATCCCCAGAAATATTCACAAAGAACGCATTATTATTCAAGAACAGTTGATTAACTGCTTTTGGTTAGCGGCCAACACATTACAACAACTTCGTCTTCAAACATGACATTTTCATTCAAGCTTGAAAAGTTCAGTTGTCGCTCAGCGGCAACACTACCGACCCAAATAATATTTTAATCATATATTATATGTAATGTCTGTCTGTAAGTGGACATCCACATCTTTGAGTTTGAAAAATCAAATTTATTTCACGCTTACTATTGTCACACTACGACCATTCTGTGAGATTTGGTGTGCTTCCAGGTCCATAGTTGGCGTCTCAAACGATTGTCAAATTATTCATTTTAAATAATGCATTTCAAACAGAAGAGAGTGAACAGTCGATAAAATCATCTACAAATATACAGCATGTAAGTGACATAAGCCTTACCTTACCCTGCAACTATTGATTAATAAGACTGGTGTATCATTGTACTGTTCTGTGCAGCTTCTAAATTTGGAAGCTACACTCTTAAAGATGCAATATGGTTACACTGTGAGCATTGTTGTTCATATATTGTTATTCCTTCGCGTAAGCTTGAAATACACGGATCACTATAGCTTGCCCCAGTGAAATCATTAAAACGTGTGTGCCGGCATAACAGCAAGAAACATGGCGTCGCTCCACATGTAGGCAATGTACTGGTACAATTTGTCATCGCCTTTAGAACTTTTGCCTCAGCGGGAATAAGCTGTTACGTGATTCCCATTATTGACTGTGTTCCAAATGTCGGTTTAACGAAAACTACAATCACGTCGTTATCATTGCACGCCAAAAGGAATTATTAAATGAATAATACATATTAGTTAATACAAATATGGCAATAATACTCAATATCCATGTTGCATCTTCAAACAAACATACCGGAGTAAATACCTGTCATAGTCCTCTTCTCCCATGCACACATAACTTTTGTGCAATGGAGAGTAGTCGCATGCGAACGGCCACTGGCATTCACATTTCCATTTCATAAATCGGCTTCCACCCATACATGTTTCATGTTTGCCGAGCAAGTTACCGTCTTCACACTGAAACGGAACAGTTCAAGACATTAATAATCGTGGTAATGAAACAAATATCATACTAGTAGTTCATTTAGTAACAATTGCTTAGCCAGAACATCTATATTTTGTATCCAAGGAGCTCCGTAATATGGAAATTTCCTTTCATAAAAATAGAAAATTCAGCCTAGCCACATGAGTTTAAATTTATGACTGATACCATAACGAAAACGACGTAATTAAAGATACAGCAAGCACACAATGCAATGCACAATATAAACGGAGCAACTAAGGTTTATTTATCTAATTGCAAAAAGTATAATTTAAGCCCCATTTGCATACCACATGATATTAAAATGACCATTTTAATTGATGTCGAAATATTTCAGTCATCAAAGGCTCTACCCACAGTGCTTGATGATTTATAGTGGTAAGCCTTGGTAATTATTTATTACATGTTATTCGATATAACCTCATCCTTGACCAACTTGAGGTTTTAAAATAATTGATGTACATCTCCCCGTCAACTTCACACGTTGTCTAAAGCTGAAAGCCCTAGTCAAGGTGCAACATGTGATTCGCAGTAGCGGTTTACATGTTATGTACAGTTATGTAGCAATACATCCATTGCAAGTTATGTGCAGGTAACTGTAGCGATTACACTATACACATAAATACAACTGTAGTAATAACACATACTGTGGATGTAATGCTTTTTGTAAAACTATGAGGCGGCTTCGACCTCGTGAATTTTAAAAGGAACTGACTGTAAATGTTGGTGTCATGGACAAACATACCGCGGTTACTGGTGCGAATAATTATGACACTGAACTTACGGCCATAACAGAGGGTCCCATGATCAAATGCAGTATACCCTCTAAATGATCCGTTTGCATTATAGATATATGTATATCCTCATTTTGAACAAATAACATTTGAACAATGCCATATGCTATGATGACATTATACTGTAAAATGTCATTTTATCTAGTTTAGCTAACCTGTAATTTTGTTAATTCAAGATGTCGCTAATATAGACTAAAGTATACTCCCGCAATTAGATTGTTGGCATTTTAGCTAAATAAGGATTTTGTTAATTCATGAGTCAAATTCACTAAAATGGCATGTAGCTAATTCAATGTGTTTTACAGTATACACGATAAAGGCTTTGTCGGGTTCTTAAACTTGTCGAGTAGATTTTCGTCAGTGCAAGTGTACAGATATAGTTATCAGACATCTTTCTTATCTCTCACTGACTCCATTGAATTTACAGGAATTCCATTATAATATCAATGCTTAAAGCAAACAATTATGAGTTGAAACTAAATTTTCTGTCGTTTAAATAATTTTTCCGATTTGTTACGATGATTATGAGTACGATTGGTTATAACAGTGTATATATGTGTGTCGTATTTGTGAAAGTACTACAGGCAGTTTGTATAGTATTTGATGCTTTGTCTTCTCAACAATTGGAAGTGAACACGAGTTTGCATATGACCATAATCAATTGCCTGAAATGAACAATAAACTGAAATACACATCGAATACATTGTCATTATTTTAGAATGAATGAAGTGAATTGTAACGCAGTCAATCGCAGCTATATACAGCAATGTATACTGGATAGTCAATATTCAATACAACTGACAATCTGAGCAGTGTGTTGTTTTTCTTTTGTTAAATTCAGTTATATATAATATGTTCAGTTATATATAATATGTTCAGTTATATATAAAGTTGCATTGTGCGAAAATGATAAAATAACTCTCCGCGTCGGTATTTGAATCAAATCAAATCCTTGGAGTTATCGAATCAATAGTGAACCACGTGACATTCCGTTTTTTTTTAGTTTTTGAAAAAAAAAACGAATTGTCTGCAATGTCATATTTGTTTCAGTAACGCGAATTATTTGCATTCAAGTATTGATAACAAGTATTTTCCTTGTCGTGCTTCCTATCCGATGAAAAACTCAACGCTGATACATTGGACCGATAATGTTAATATACTATACCCGAATGCATGACCTTATATTCATTGGTTAATTTTGTCTATTTTGCCACTGTGTTCATTTGTATATCGCACGCTCTATCTGCATGATGTATACCCTAACGACCTGCTTACCTAATATACCGTGACATCACTTCCTGTTATAACCTATACTTCACAGTTCATTTACTATAATGTAAATGAGTGTAGGATAATTATCTGTCCTGTCAACATCAGTCAACTAGCATGACATGATGAATCATCTTATATGTGTAATCGTAATAGTAACTGATCTATTCCCAATTACGATACATCATATTACATGATGTTACAATGCCCCTATGGGACTTGGACGTGATGTATTAGTTTTCAGTGATATAACTCATGTTTTTTTTACTTCGATGTACGTTATGTTTTTTTGTACATCGTTTCGGACGATTAGATGTTCTACCCAATAGACTGCTTTAGCCTTGGTTAATTACAGAACATTAGAGGAGCCATTGTAGATCATACACACAGCCATGTTTACTTTATACAGAGAGACGACGGCGTTATGTTCGACTTTAAGCCTATAATCATGTTTGGTATCGAATGATTGTTTCAAAGTTGGACTAAAAACCCGCAGCAAGTAAATACGGGTTTGTTAATATATGATGTGATAACTGATTTGACTTGTTATCACGTCGAATATTCGAATTATGCTTGTCCATCTAGTCATTACAAGTGCGTACTCATTACACGCTATGTCAAGCTGTCTGTATGGGACAGTGCGACGTGGCGTAATAGAGAGCGCATTTGCCGATCGAGTTGTGAGTTAGATTATTAATTGCAATAAATTGTATTATACCTTTTTACATTTATTGTAATATCTACTGTTGTGAGAATTTGATTGGGGTTTAAACCAGGTAAAGACATTTTCGGACCAAACCTGTTCATCATTGAATATTACTTTTTATTACCATAGATTCTGAAGCTGCGAATTACATATACAATTTAATTATAGATATGCATCAAGCATTTAATGAAAAAAGTAAACGATACACCACTTTCCAGGCTTAAACACGTATTGAATTTCGAGATAGTTTCAATATTATAATTGGCTTGCTCTATTTAATAACGGAGTACGACAGGTGCATGGCTAGCGGTAAATGAACAATTTAGAGCTTGATTTGTGTATGGCATATCTCGATAGCCCCGTGACCTCGCTAATATGGCATGCGTAGCTTAGTAATTACGAGAAAGGGCATGAATTGATTAAAGCCAATACACAAATCCGGTTTCAGAATAGTGAATCCATTAGTAAGCGCCTAACATTTCCCTTGTCCTTAATTGGTGAATATTGTCGTTTCTCTCAGATCGAAAGTCACAATAACGAAATTATCATTGAATTGTGAGCGTTTTATCAAGTCTAACAAATTAACTTATTTCTGAAGGCTAATAGACAAACAAGCACCGACTCAGGGTCAATGAACAAGAAATGTATCGATCTTTTTTTTTATTTATGAGATGAAACCGGAATGCTAAGTCATTTAGTTTCATAAACTCTTTTATAGTGTATTTGTTGGAGGACTAAATGTTTTAGTTACCACTGGTTATTTACTTACAAATTGTTATTTTCAAGACGTTTAAAGCAGAGTTTTAAAGAGTGGTGGTCGTCGCGCCACGCATGCGCGAGATGTGGAAATCATATAAACAAAGGTGGCGACTTTGACTGTTTTGTAGATCAACGAGTACAATCTGAGAGATTATCAAGCTTTTGGTGATTGGAAGGTATTGAACGAGTCACCGGCGATAGTTTGTGCAAGTTGCGCCTGAATCAAACAAAACTCGTACTCGTGATTTCATCAGAAAAGCGCATTGGATCACGTGAAAATCAATGTTTATCAACACAAACGTTGTGACAACAACTGCCCTTTAATTTTATTCAATTCAGTATAACTTGGATCTAAGCGTTTTCAGTACATATTACGTGCACCTTTTGAGAATTATATGATACAACTGGCTACAATTCAGTATTATACAGACTTAACATTGTTATATGTAAAATGTCGTCATCAATATGAGATAATAAGTCAAGAATTTATGATGAAATTATTCATGCAGAGCAGAGCATGTCATTAGTTATGTTTGGTTACGCATGCGTTAGTCGTGGTCGCCTAAAGCCACTGTTGAGGTAAAGAAATAGAAGTTCCATCACAGACCTGGAATATATCTGTAATGTTGCATCCCCTCTTACGTAGAGATTTCAAATTGAGATTACAGGCACATCCCTCGTTGACGCGTAATGGTTTTCAAATCCCATGACATTACACCCCCTAATTACCAACTGAATGTCAAGAGTCTTTTTTGTTCCCATCATCCGCCGACGTAAACCATAAAACTAAAACGTGGATGCCGCCAGAAATATTATCCATAAAATGTAAATATGAAACAAACATAGCGATATTTTAGGCCATTTCCTGTAATTGACAGTATGAAATTGGAATTCTATTTGCTTGAGTTTGGGTAATTGATTTCAACCAATAATTCTGCGCTAGAATAATAAAACTTGATGAAGTTATCGGCGTCATATTTCTGTCATATTTGTTCAAGTTGGTGGAAAATGAAATTGAAATTAGTATATCATTCATAGAATCTGAATACGTGTCACTGCAATAACATCAATGGAAGCTAAACCACGGCACGGCTTGATGAACTACAGCCGCCAATTAGTCATGCCGTACCCGCTCTGTATAATTAATCCGACGAATATGCGGGTTATATTTTATCACGTGGTTTACATACTAATACATTTACAGTAGATCTAACGAACACGTGACAGAGGTTACTATCACTGTTATATTCACGCTTCACGTTGCTAATGGAACGCCAGGCGTCAAAGATTAGTAAAGTCAACTTCATTTTATACGCATAGTCACATCATACGGCAAACGCAATCAGTTGAAAGCGCTAAGAGTGAAGTACAAATACATTTACGACAATGTGTATATTACAAAACCATGTAAAGAAACATTGGCTTTAGGTAAAACGACATTAAACACACTCCCAACACACCAAATAAGCTCTATCTTATATTTATAATCAGTATATGTGATTTGTAACTTTCATAAGTAGAAAGTTTATTCCATATGCGAGTATAATCTTCCTTTCAAATGGCATATTTACATTGTGTCGTCGACGAATTATTGCAAAGGTTAGCTACTTGCAGAGAGCACGATTGTTCCTAAATCTATAATCTAAGTTACGCGATATTTTGAAATTGATATTGATGGCGAAATCATATCCACACTGCGTGCTTAGAAATGCATGGTTGATGAATAATAGCCCGTAATTGTGATTTACGACCATGTTGTTAAGTTGGCCAAAAACTATATATAATATAATTTAAAATTTATTATGTGAATTATTTCAAGCAATCGTCTCTTGTTATTGGCAGCATAAAAAGTGGACTTTATCCAGAAGAGACTCATTTGGTTTGCGTCTCACTGCAATTACTTTAGTTCTTGTTAAATACAGCAACCTAAATGCCGAGAACTATGGATGCAAACATCGAATCATCGATCCCGTATTAATAATAAGAGGAGTACATGCGACCTATCATTAACGCAGACACTCCTATGCAAAAATGAAAACGAGAACTGAGTGTTGAACCACACAGTATGCGCTAAATCCGAACACTAATCCACCACCACTTTGTAAATAGCCATGATCCCATCACATATAAATAACTACAGAAGTATTAAAATCAAATGCACACACAACTCTGGTGACTTGTGATCTCTAGTATTCATATTGCGATAACGTTACTTGATAGTTAGTGCTGTGCAACCCACGGATAGGACGTGTTTAATATAACTATCACCTGATATAGAAAGCACCGTGTATTATTTCTTATCTGTTGTCAACATGGTTAAATGGGTCATTTAATTATTTTGTTAACTGAATGTATATATGTATTCATATATATTTCGTATCATCATCGCTATATGTTACTATTTTACATAATTAATACATCTTACTACTTTTAAATACGGGTAAAATGTTATCACATGTATCATCAATAGATGTATTAATTCATTTTATACAATAATTAATATTAAGTCAGTAAGTGACATTTTGTTAAAAACATCACAATTTATTTCTCATGATAAGGAGCGATGACTAATGCTGATTTGACAGTATGCAGTAGCAATCTTCTAAATGAAAAGATATGGAGGGAATAGTATACCATATATTAGAACTTACATAGTGTAATTGACGGGGCCGTCACGGTGATAACGCTTGAAAGATCACAGTAAAAAAAAAACGCTCAATGTGTCTGGTTGATATCGAATACAGTTTAGACAACTTTAACATAACATCTAGGTTACTGGCTTGCAACAATGTGTTGATGGTACGCACCTTTTAACGGGCGCTATTTATCTACCACTAACAATACAGCTGCTTCCAATTCTATTAGAATTAACGATTTAAAACCAACATACTCAACTGAATTAACACAAACAACAGTAGCAATTGCCTTTCACGATGCCAACAAGCTTAAGGCTAGTACATTACTTGTATCTGACCCTATCTGACCCTCACACAAATGCCAACGCCGGTAGAATCGTATAGTTATGAATGTCAATGTAACTGATTCTAACATTAGTCAATGTTTTGTCGATCTCAAAATGTAAAAACTATAAGAGATGATTGACGTCATAAAAGCTCTATTTGAAAAAAAACTGTACCTCCGAGGTAACGTGAGGTGCTTGCTGCGAGGTGCGCACGCACATTGCCCTGTCGGGTGGCTGGCGCTGAACAGATTAATTTTGTTAAAATATCATCATTCTGTAGCTTCTAACAATATTGAAAGAGGCAGTTATTCCTTAATAGTCTTATTCTTGCATGGAGGATTTCTTTCAATTTACAGCCGTATGTGTTATCGCGCATAGACACAGTTATAGAACAATCAAAGAAGCAGTAAATCTCCTATTGTGTCAACGATTAGGCTACAATGCATTTAGTTTTCAATTACTGTTCTATAAATTCAAACATTTATTTGTCATATTGGGAACTTTGTTGTTTTACTGTAAATGCCGCGGGTATATTCCTACCTCTACTTCATTCACCCTGACGAATTTATAGCGTTACAATTTGGAAGTAACCAATATAATGTCTGTCGCTTTTTATGAGAAACTGGCGAACGGAGTCGTTAATCGCAATTACAGATTACAGGTGAGCATTGTGTACCGAAACAAAAAGGCAAATATTGACGACCGACTCCGTGGTAACAATTCAACTTGAAGGCACTTCTACTAGGTCGTAATTATTAATCAAGTTTAATGAATCTTAAGCTAGAATCTCCGTCACAAAACACATTCCCGTTTATGTAGCATACTTTTACTTACAATTTGCGTGGTCTAATGCAGATTTCGGGATATCGCACGAGTATTGAAATAAGAAATCACTGTGACAGTGAAATTAATTGTCTTTTGTTTTCGACCATACTTATTTCAATATGTTCGTTGATATATACACATTGAATAACAGTTCATTATGGCCGTGGTTGGTCAAGAATTCATATAAGTAACTCGTGTGTTGGACTACATGACAGGCCTATACGGACAATCTCGCTTTGGGTTGGTATTCAACAGGTAGTTTTACATGTGAAATTGTCTATTAAATAGTAAATGAGCCACGACTTGCGCCCATCCATGCATTGCACGCTTTTGTTCCAGACCAGTTCATGTATATTCACTATTTAAAAGCTCGATCAATAATGCAAAAGAGTCGTTAATTTAATAGCATTATTCAATTCATTCGTTGTCACTTACAATCCCTGGCAATTTATTCATTTATGACAGTATGAATATTTAAAAGCATCTATTAATCAGCGATGTGTTTCGAGGTCAAAACATATGCATGTCTTTGTACAAGTATCACAATGGTCCCACGTTCACATTCGTTTTATGACTATCATGGCTGTACATAGTGTGAGTGAGTTTCCATTGACAAGATGAATTTACATATTGACGTTCTATCAAAAGTCGTCAGTTCAAATCACTCGTGTAATACAAAGTCGTCAATGATTTACAACACAATTAAAATTGTTATCAAGGCATGGGGTCACACTGAGAGAACACTCCTTAGAAAATGGCAATGTATTGTATTTATCATGAATAGGGTTTAACAAAAACAAGTCAGTTTCGAAGTGACGGACTGACATACGCAACACTTTTCCTGAAGGACAATTTCTTTGAAACAAGTCATGCATTTTTTATATGCTTTTAGTTATCTGGCTGTGGATAGATATTCCTATATTGTATGGCAACGATATGCAAATATTAATCACTTGATTCATGTGTGAAGAACAAGCCTTCCTCGTCCATAAATCATGAACAAAAAAAACTGTTGGTCAAAGGAACATACTCAAAAACTAAAGAGCATGAACCTCGGAAATATTGACTACCTGCAAGCCAGTGCATTTGTGACATTACCCAGTATTACGCTGATATGAACGCAAGATTACGAGTTATATATATAGATTTAGTTACCGGGTACAACTAAAGCTGGTGTAACTTAGAACATGATAATTATCTCCGGTTTGATTCGAGAGTGCCTTTAACTATTCTGTGCATCAATATTAAACGTTAGAACAGTATTATACGACTGTTCTTATAATTTGTAATTATTTCGATCTGTTTCACAAGAAGGTATATGCGATATCAAGAGAGTATGCATACATTTACCATACCGGTAATCACACGTTTTCCATATTGCCGAAAGCAGCAGCTTATTACATACTCATAGTATATCATTTTCATTGATTCAAACCTGTCAGCCACAATAAACATTCAACACACTTGCTACATTTGGAATCTATAATTTGAATATTCATGAGTGTATGCAGTAGCACAAATTGATGTTTATAGTCGCGAGCGGGGTTCGGCGCCGAAACGTTTATTTAAAAATTTCAATTTCTTCAAAAATGTTCGCCCGTAATTTGCAAAGACATGCAAAATAGTGCTATAAACTGTTTCATTTCTACTCACAAAACATAATGTGTCGTAATCAACAAGTGTCGTAAAACGGTCATAGTTTACGACCTTGAATTATACATACCATATAATACCGATGCTAACATTGGCTAGATTTGCCCTCATTTTATCCGTATTTCAAGGTAGTAAGATGTATTAATTATTTAAAATAGTAACATATAGCGATGATGATACGAAATAAATATAAATACATATACACATTCAGTTAACAAAATAATTAAATGATCCATTTAACAATGTTGACATCTGATAGGAAATAATATACGGTGCTTTCTATATCACTATATCAGATAATAGTTATATTCTATCGGACCCAGAATTAACAAACTGACTGAAAGTGTTAGTAACAGATATAGTAGTATAAATACATCCATTGTTATACGACCATGTATCTACTAAATTAATGTAACAAATATTCACGTGGTATAATTAGTTGCGCTTTGGTAATTGTCATGTAAATAAGATGGCTCAGATAGGTATAATCCTCAAGTTATCATATCACAGTATAAAACGAGCATACATGGTTGATAAAAAATAATTTTCAAATAATCTGATGTAGGTAATTTCAGAAATCCTTGCAACTGAATATAGATTACCATTTAACAGACTCGGTGTCCCTATAATCTTGATTGACAATTTAATTATAAATCTAATTAACGTTATAATCAAGTCATTCATAGCATTTTGTCATATAATGAGTTAAACTGCTAAAAAGCCATGTCATTTACCGTCTTCTTTCAGTAATGTCACATATAACTTAGCGCATGTATGACATCAATGTATACACACAGAACGAAGTCGTGTTTTGCTATTTTATATTGCGCTACGTCGTGTCCCGAAAGTCACTCTGTCCTACATGTACATACATGATGGCTCTCAGCGCCGTGAAACCGATAAAAGAAGAAGTATTACGGTACATCGCTATCTAGTATGCAGATGATAAGATTGAATACCTCATGGTATTCGAATAATAATCAACTGCCAGATGAAGGTACCATTCTTACGTTTTATTCCCTGTGAATTAACTAAAGTTTGTATTTTTTTAATAATTTCTATTAGTATTCTACCTTTTTTTCTTATTGGATTGATTAGCCGCATTGTGGATAACGTCAATATATGAAATAATGATTAAGTTCATAGCGGACAATCCATCATGAATTTACAGTTGTCAACATAATTCATGAATGTGGAGGCTAAGAAGAGGCAAAATCCGTTTAATGTTAAATAGACTTACCGGAATACCTTTAGATCCAGAGTTTCCCTGTAAAGCAGCAAAGAAAAACAAAATGGATCAATATCGCTTTCCTACAAGTAAATTTAAACTAACCAGACATTAGAGTCAAAATGAAGCATTAATCGGAGTATGTGCATACCATTGCAGTAGTTTGCTCATTTAGTGTTTCATTTAAAGTCAAATTACATACATAAGACGCGAATAAGCTTATTTGACAAACAATCACGAACATGAATTGTGAAGCAATTTTGTTTGATTGCAAGTTACACGCAATATATATACATGACATTAGGGATAAAGCTTAGGAAGTAGTGTCAAAGGAATGATAATGGCAATGTACATGCACGAACTGTGTAGGAAAAAGCATAAACGTGATAATAATACGATACAAATATGTAACCTATGGCAACATTGTTTTGTGATTGTTCAATTCACTGAGCTGAAGTCTTACAATGCTTATTACAATACGAAACGGTTTTCAATTTGAAGAATTAATATTCCAAGCTCATGCAACCGTATGGTATGTGTTATGTATGCTAAATCTGTTTCAATAGTAATACATATATATAACCTGTTATGCTATTCAATTCTCTGCTAAATACACCTGTGTAATTAACCAGCTAATTGCGGAATGGACAACGGTTCAGAGATATACAATATACACAAGGGCAACGAATGAATAACGCTAGCAATGTTACTCGTAAAATGAACATTTGGAAACATTGATACATCACGTAATAATACAACTTTTAAACACAGACTTAAATAATTATTCTGTTGAATTTTCAACAACAAGTTGCTATTTTTCATTTGTGTGCGTTGTTTGTCAAAAGCCTTGTCCGCTTAGTTAGAATAATAGTTACACGTTGTCTTGTTAATTCTGCCGGTGGTTCGAAAGTACAAAGACGAATACTCAATTATTAATCGTGGCATTCTTTAAGATACTAGTAATTATTTTGCTTAAATTACAGACATTCATATTACGGAGAATGTTTCTCATGAAATAACAATATGTAATTCTGATGATTATTCTCCGAGTACCGAAATAATAAGATCTTAGATATATTGCACGCTATTTTTAGATAATTTCTACCGCGATTGCATCACATATAATGTTACGTGAATGCAAATTTAATATTTGAATTAAATTGATTAACCTGAGCACAATCGATTAGAAAATTGAAACCGTTGAATGTATATTAAAGTATAAGCCAGTGGAAAATCTCACATACGCGAGACGTTGTGCGAAATTGAAAATATGGTGGGATATACTTACCACAAAATTACTCTCTGCATTTGAAAATAAAATCGCAATAGCGAGAATTGTAACAGCAAGTGCAAGCGACGTCCTCATTTTCAAAATGTCTGATGCAAGTCTAAACTTATGCAAAGTTACAAATGTTGATGTTCCACCTCCTGCTCTGTGCAATGCTATGACTACTAACTCTAACTGCCGTTTTTTTTTATAAATTCTGTTATTGGTTTTTAAAGTCGACAATTAAATATCAGCCTCCTATTGGACAAAACACTGTGGGGGCATACATGATTCATGAGTATCCCCTAGGTGAGCATACTTTATCAGGCACCATTAATATTAATAACACCACCTAACGTGGTTATAAAATATACATATTCCGTACTGGAAAGCACTTGCCGCGATGCATACATATGGACGAAGATTACGACAATACAAACAGTCCTGGGTGTTTTCACGCTGACACTTTTTATTATTCGTCTTTACATTTTGTGAAAGCGTTTGTGTTCTAGGCTCGGATTAATAGATAAGTAGTTGGAGAGCAGCGCGGGAGTGACTCATTGTGTTCATCTTTAATAAGGATGAATTGACCGAAACGTCCCCTTTTAAAATGCATTACTTTGGACCAACTAGTGTCATAATCATTAGTGGAAACTGGCTGTCTCCCTGTTGCCACAGTTGCTCATTCTACCGAGAGTCTTGACAACTACCCCTCGCACCAGGGACACCTATTTAATCTGCATCAGTTGCATTTAATAAGTGTGTGTTATCATTATATTTCGTCTTGTATAACTCACTTAAGGATTCTAGTAAGTTGATGAGCGTTGACACTATAATTGCATTGTATACATGCGATACACCGAGCGGGTATATCATAAATTCAATCGCAGATCATTAAAATAACGTGATTGAAGACACAGCATTCAATATACTAATTACCACTATTTGTACGATTCGACTGTAACCAGATAAATTAGGAGAGACAAACACACACAACAATGGCGAATATACTCTAGCACGTTTCTAATCAGTGGCACAAAGGTAGGATTCTACCGATGTGACGTTCGCATTTAATCGTGTGTAGTTTCACAGGTGCTGCTCCTCCATAGCCGGCGTTGTTCGATGACACATTCATTAATATGTGTCTGGGTTTACCAAGAGCAGTGGATCATTCGCCACGCAGCCATAAATTAACTTCTATAAACTAAAGTACGTATAAATAATTAGAGAGACGTTTGAATAAAAAGTGCTCAATCATCACCTGATATTTGAGAAATGCAAATATTATAGACAAAACTGCTCCATAACAAACTGCGTAACTAAAATGGGTTTTGATTCCATGGACCATGTTGCATGTAGGTTAACACGCTGATTCTTACATTCAGTAAAATAAGTACTTAAAGGGCGCATCGTATCGTGTTCGATATGGGACTCATAGCGACGCATACAACGCGTGTAAAATACATTGTTTGTTTACACGAAATTCGAGCACGCGCTGCACAACGACCACCGCGCTTCAATAAACAGGATCACTTTTATATTCCGTAGTCAGTGTCGTAGCTAACTAGGTAACCTACTAATCTACTAACATTCAGCTGATATCTACTGATGGTTTACGTGGCCAAAGAATTCGTACAGTCCGAATTAATGCGCTGGTATGACGTAGCTAACAATGATCTAATCCTTGTACAACACCTAAACCTTAGAACGTTGCCGTGATACCTGATTGAGTTTGATAAGAATGGTATGTATTGCGCATGGTAAACTATTTTGAGCTGGGGTGACTTGTATTATCTCCTTGACAATTGTCCCAAAAAAATGAATAGACTTGTAAATTGCATCTATCAGTGTGGATACAGATGGTTCTTTTTTAATTCGAATCTTGCCAATGAATTTAAATCGTGACTTCTTGGTGATTTAAAAATAATGTGCATTTGTACTCTGAAATGTGCATTGCATGGCATACACCCTCAACAAGTGAAGGATGGATATTCTGCAATGGTAAAAACGTATATGTTATTCATCTTGTGGCTATAAACGGCAAGCGAGGGTATTTGGTGGCGAATATATCTCCCCGGCAAATATGCAAATTCTACCAAAGAGGTCTTATATCTGCTACCAAATACTCGAGCGTACCGTTTGTAACCTCATAATAACACTCGACACAGGAAATACGATTCAATTCTCCCAACGTCTTTTTTTGGATTATACTACTATATCGGTAAGAGGTGATGAAGAGCTATGCTCCACTGCTCTGTATTTACAATATTGTATAATGTAAAACAATTCCCGTTTAAATATAGGATATTTGCATAAGGCGTTGGATGTACATAATATGTTATAAATGAGCCACCAAGACAACGCCCCCACACTGCATGATCAGAAACCCAATGTCAACGCCTACGTACGCCCTTCGTAGACGAATATTTATTGACTGGTGAGCTGACATTTCTTCTATACAGAAGATGACTGACAAGCACGCCTTAATAAATCCTCTCTTGATTTCCTTAAGGATAAAGCGCCTTTGTCGACGACATGCCGGTATTTACCCAGTCATAACGAAGGATACTAAATATATCTCGTTTCGTTCCTTGCTCTCATTTTAGTAACCCTGCTTATAATATAAGCATTCAACATTCATAATAATGTTGATGTTTCCAAGAATATATTAAAAGCATTGAAAACGATTTCAAGTAACGTAGTATAGGATATAAAATAGAGTCACCTTAATATAAGCGTTGAGCAGATTCACAAATATTCATGAAAATTTGTCCTGAACTTTGTACGATATTATGCCCACGAACAAATAAATAAACACACACCGACAATGTCTTCGCAACAATTCGAAACTTAACTAAGCAATGAAGCCACTGTACGGTATATGGAAATGAATTGAGAAAAATATACGTTTTTCTTTGAACATTGGTTGAAATTGTCAAATGCGTTTACCGTGTCATTTTGTTATGACATGGTAACTATCTGTTACTAGTCTTAATAAGTCTGAACCACAGTTCCACTCAACAAATGAATACACATAAAATATAAACATAAATTCTCTTCTAATAAAAACAAAGAATTAATCGATGTAAACGTATTTCATTTGGTTTATATTATTGGTCATAACCCACTGAACCGAAATAAAGTGGCAGTATGCTGAAAACATGTTTATCTCACTGCAACACTAAAATTGAAATATAGCTGCAAGCAGCAATGCTGGGCTTGGCTCAATAGGCAATTGAACCGATGTTGCTATGACTATGTCAGTGGTTGTTAAGAAACTTATAATGTGTAATCAAAGTATAAACGGTATGTGTCAAGAAATTATGATTTTATTTGTTTGAAATGGTAGCATTTGGTTACTATAGATGTATAGTATTGTGGAAAATAATGTTTATATTCACCAAAATGCTTTGTTCTTGTGAGTTGCTATGGACTCATATGTGTCATGCGATTCTTAGCATTGTATCATGAGAGAGCCATTTTTAAGGATGGTTGCCAAGGTCGTAGTTCTTGACCATGTTATGATGTAATGCAAAAACGATCTTTGAAAATAAGTATACGCCAAATTATGGTGGGTTGAAAGAGAACCCCATGAAAAAATAAACTCATAATACCACTAGAAAACACATTTCTGTTATTAGACAATTATTACAAAATATTTACAAGGCATCGAAATCAAAATTAATTTACATAGAGTTTGGAAGGAAAGAATCTGAAATACATGGTAATACAACACCCTAGCACAAAACCTCTGAGTAGCATATTTTTGAGAAAAATGCAAAGAATTTTCAAAATATCACATCAAGTTTGAAATTCACCCTCCTGTCTTTTCCATCTCCCAGACTCGACGAACAATAGCACCAAAACTCAGCTAAACAGACTATGCAGTTTTCCATGTGAAGTTTGATGTACAATCACATAGTCTTCAACATTCGGACCCCAATATTTCATACACTGTCGAGCAATTCGTAACAATACAACTCGCCACAATCAAATTTGCTAAAGGTAGATTGAACGGTTTTACAACCAAAATAATTTACAGGAAGAAAAAATTATATATGAAAAGTGACAATCAGAACAAAAGAAATAATTTGTGGACGTCACATGCATATTGCCACCCAAGCATAAATATACAATCACAATCTACATTCAGATTAATTTCTGTTGCAAATGAATTCTACGTTTTCGTGAAAAGAGTGTTTTTAATCTTCACATTCACGACGAAACATATACTTGAACTGAAATATTAGATGTTTACATTAATTGGTAATTATTCAATAGAACTTTAGATTAAACTGACATGCTAATTTATATGCTAATTATACACAGCGGAAATGAGCTGTCATTAGTAGGTGTCATTAACTTTTCTACAGTCATCCAATTATATCATCATTATACTTTGATTTAACAAGTTATATTCCTCTGTGTGGTACTGTGAATGAGACATTGAACAAAGAATCAAAATAGTGGGTACATTTCCTGGAAATATTTCTGATTTATCACTCTGTTTAACAATATCAACTATCAACTATCCACTTACTATTCAATAATCATGTCAAATTGAATGTAAGTCGGTCTGATTATTTGATTTCTCAATTATTGTAGCTATTTCGTAGTTCTTTCCTAGTAGTATTTAGAAATTTCGGTCATCTTGTTCTAAATATAGTAATGTACATCTTGTGTTAAAATATGTAAAGAATATATGTGAAACACGCATAAGGAGAAAAATGGGCACAGAGCTGCGAGATGAAAATAACATATACTTCCGCGGTATGCGAGACATTAATATTAGGCACTGTTGAACTCTCGTTGCTGATAATGTTTCCAATCTGATGCGCTGATTTTGATGTACCCGACATTTTTTGCGTAATATAAAATGAATAGTGGTATACTAAAAAACCATACCGTATCAGATAATTTTACAAGCAATGTTATAGACTGATACATCAGTTGGGTGTTATGTCGGTATAGTAATGATCATTCTCAAACACAGGAATTCGATGTTTGAACTCACATACTAAAATGTTTTTGTTTTTTCCCCAAGTTAAAAGTTTTTTTGTTTTTGTTTTTTGACATGTTTGTCATTACTCATAAACAAAAAATACAGAAATTAAAGAAATAAATACAGAAATAAACAGTAATTCACGCTTTGACAAAAAGAATTGACAATTTCCTTCATTATTATGCTATAACGCAAATTGAAGCGAAGATTTAGACAACATTTTTATTATTGTTTCATTGTTTCAAATTACATATAAGGCATACAAATACAGGTATAAACACTTTGTATGGACACAGTGAAATTACATATAAGGCATATCAATACAGGTATAAACACTTTGTATGGACACAGTGAAATTACATATAAGGCATACCAATACAGATATAATCACTTTGTATAAACACAGTGAAATTACATATAAGGCATATCAATACAGGTATAAACACTTTGTATGGACACAGTGAAATTACATATAAGGCATACCAATACAGATATAATCACTTTGTATAAACACAGTGAAATTACATATAAGGCATACCAATACAGGTATAATCACTTTGTATAGACACAGTGAAATTACATATAAGTCATACCAATACAGGTATATACACTTTTTATAGAGAGGGTGAAATTACATATAAGGCATACCATTACAGGTATAAACACTTTGTATGAACACAGTGAAATGACATATAATGCATATCAATACAGGTATATACACTTTTTATAGAGAGAGTGAAATTACATATAAGGCATACCAATACAGGTATAAACACCTTGTATGAACACAGTGAAATGACATATAAGGCATACCAATACAGGTATAATCACTTTGTATAGACACAGTGAAATTACACATAAAACGTACCAATACAGGTGTACTCACTTTGTATGGAACCAGTGAAATTACATACAAGGCATACCAATACAGGTATAAACACTGTGTATATGAGCCCAGAGAAATGACATATAAGGCATACTATTACAGGTATAATCACTTTGTATAGACACAGTGAAATTACATATAAGACATACAGATACAGGTATAAACACTTTGTATAGACACAGTGAAATTACATATAAGGCATACCAATACAGGTATAATCACTTTGTATAGACACAGTGAAATTACACATAAAACGTACCAATACAGGTGTACTCACTTTGTATGGAACCAGTGAAATTACATACAAGGCATACCAATACAGGTATAAACACTGTATGAGCCCAGAGAAATGACATATAAGGCATACTATTACAGGTATAATCACTTTGTATAGACACAGTGAAATTACATATAAGGCATACAGATACAGGTATAAACACTTTGTATGGACACAGTGAAATGACATATAAGGCATACCAATACAGGTATAAACACTTTGTATGAACACAGTGAAATGACATATAAGGCATACCAATACAGGTATAGACACTTTGTATAGACACAGTGAAATTACATATAAGGCATACCAATACAGGTATAATCACTTTGTATAGACACAGTGAAATTACACATAAAACGTACCAATACAGGTGTACTCACTTTGTATGGAACCAGTGAAATTACATACAAGGCATACCAATACAGATATAAACACTGTGTATGAGCCCAGAGAAATGACATATAAGGCATACTATTACAGGTATAATCACTTTGTATAGACACAGTGAAATTACATATAAGGCATACCAATACAGGTATAAACACTTTGTATGGACACAGTGAAATTACATATAAGGCATACCATTACAGGTATAATCACTTTGTATGGACACAGTGAGATTACATATAAGGCATACCATTACAGGTATAATCACTTTGTATGGACACGGTGAAATTACATATAAGGCATACCAATACAGGTATAATCACTTTGTATAGACACAGTGAAATTACATATAAGGCATACAAATACAGGTATACCCACTTTGTATGGTCACAGTGAAATGACATATAAGGCATACCAATACAGGTATAAACACTTTGTATAGACACAGTGAAATGACATATAAGTCATACCAATACAGGTATAGACACTTTGTATAGACACAGTTAAATTACATATAAGGCATACCAATACAGGTATAAACACTTTGTATGGACCCAGTGAAATTACATACAAGGCATACCATTACAGGTATAAACACTTTGTATGGTCACAGTGAAATGACATACAAGGCATACCATTACAGGTATAAACACTTTGTATGGACACAGTGAAATTACATATAAGGCATACCAATACAGGTATAATCACTTTGTAAAGACACAATGAAATTACATATAAGGCATACAAATACAGGTATAAACACTTTGTATGGACACAGTGAAATTACATATAAGGCATACCAATACAGGTATAAACACTTTGTATGGTCACAGTGGAATTACATATAAGGCATACCATTACAGGTATAATCACTTTGTATGGACACGGTGAAATTACATATAAGGCATATCAATACAGGTATAAACACTTTGTAAAGACACAATGAAATTACATATAAGGCATACAAATACAGGTATAAACACTTTGTATGGTCACAGTGAAATGACATATAAGGCATACCAATACAGGTATAAACACTTTGTATGCTCACAGTGGAATTACATATAAGGCATACCAATACAGGTATAAACACTTTGTATGAACACAGTGGAATGACATATAAGTCATACCAATATAGGTATACTCACTTTGTATGGTGTCGCATACGACTTATTTTCCACTACCGTGTCACTGAGAATGTTCTAGAACCGCACTGTGTCTGGGTGGAATATTCTATATTTTTTAGAAAATGGTTGAATAGGTAATAGAACACTGTAGGAGGCAATAGAAGGTAATGGAACATTCTAGAAATTTGTAGTAAGTTCCAGACTCATTATGTATGCTGATGTAATGGTCTATTTATAGACAGTGGGGGTGTATATAGGGGAGTTGTTCAGCACTGAGTTCAGATCGGAGATCTCGTTGAATTGTGTTGGACTTTAAGTATCTAGTTATTGGAGGTTTGGAGTTTTACCGCGTTATTGTACTTGATGTTTGCAGAGTATAATAATACCAGTACTAGTTGAAACCTCATCTGTTGGCTCCGTGTTCGTATGTTATCATCGCCGCCAGGGAAGTCTTTATGTTACTGATGCCATTTTGGTATTTGAACCATCACACCTGTACTATACCAATTACGGTAATATTACGTTGCGTGTGACATATGGTCACAGTGAAATGATATATAAGGCATACCAATACAGGTATAAACACTTTGTATAGACACAGTGAAATTAAGACTTTTTATGGACTCACAAAACAAATCCCGGTCAAATCTACAGCGTGTTATAGGAAGGTAGTTCAAAACATGTATTTCGTTTGTGGCAAAATAACTTCATGTACTGTTAGAAGGAATTATAAAAGTAGACGAATATGTATGTGAGTTTTTAATATATTAAATATACGTGATTGCTGATAATGAATTTGTCGTGAACCAAGATGTATAGGAGAATCTTTTTTTTCAACTGAAGTCATAATGTCTTCCAAGTTGTAGAGAAATATCATTCTTGAAAACCTCTCTGATTTTCGATTTATTCCACACGATTGTAAACTTTGTCGATTCGTATATGCTATGGTCGAACAGAGAACTGATTCAAAAACTTGACCATGTTGCGAAACTCTCACCTAAATAATTGACAATATTTGCATGCCCTGTGGTATTGTTCTCCTTTCGCTCAATTAAACCCAAATAAGAATGTGTCAATTAGGAGAATAACATAAACATTTTCATATTTTTTTGAATAAATTAAATTTTCTGAAGATTGGATTCAGTGCCTGCTGGCCCATTTTCTTTTCTTATTTTTACTTGATAGAGTATTTTCGAAAAAAATCTCCATCACAGTGTTCTTAGTGAATACTCAATGTCAACTTTGACATATTAATGGAAAGATAAAAGATACGTATATAATCCACTCAGACGGTTACCAAACAAAACATGGCTACTCTTACAACGCTTTAGTGTTTTAACAATTGGCATTGTTATACGTAACACTTTGGAATACAATTTTGCATGGATAGACTGTGCTGGGTTTAGTTCTCCCATTCTACATTTTTCGAAAACGCGTTTTGATTGGTTTTATTCCTCAACTGCATAATCCCAACCACACTTCGTCGATAAATTGAACTCAAATTTACATCAGTTATTGACACAATTTAGCATAATTGTAGGCGTTTCGTTTTTGTAACTTGTTTTCAAAAGCGACAATTCACGCAAATTTGTTTTTCTTACCCATTTTTCAAGATGGCGGCAAAATAACTGCAAACTGCCAGTGTTTGCCGATGTTCGTTTCTAATTTAACTATACATTTCTATTTGCATTGATTATCAGTTCGGTAAATTGTGCCATCCAGAGAGAGGATTTCATGTTTGTTTACATTGACCACCAGAGTGGACGCATCATGGCGCATCTACATTAAAAACGTTTGTTCAAGAATACGTGCAATTTAAACATGTATAAGTGTCAAGACTAAAGCTGCGTAAAGATCACATCTTATTGATTACCACTAACGGAGACCTAGTAATGACAATAATGAGTAATTTAATTGATAACATCTAACGTGAAACGAGGTCAGTTACGACGAGGAGTGACGTCCTACGTATATCATATCTATTCATTTAAAGTTATTCTAATAAATTTGAGACGATGCTTTCTACAACCATTGACAAATTTAACGTGCGATTTTATTTAATTCGCGATATAATTTATATAGTAAACTCATGATTATTGTATTTGCTTCATATATTGTGATTATATTGAGATAATAATTGATTAAGATTTGATACGGTTAAACCTTTCTATTTTGTAGTCATAGTAACTCTGTGAAAAGTATATTAAGATAATTTATTCCTTAATATAATCCCCTGTTCATACGTTGTTTTACGTGTCCAGATTATTTATTACTGCATTAGCATAATATGGATTGAATCGCACAGAATAGTGAAATAGGACAGCTAATCATGTCTGATTTAGATCCTGTCAGATGTACAAACTGGAAACTGAACTTACGTTGTATTGTGACATTATATATTGATTGCTCCCATCCGTCATCTCTCTCTTTACTTCTAGGTGAACTTTCTAAATATACACAGTCAAGACAGTATTTAATGTATAACAAATGAAGCTACTGAGTGTAATTTCAATATAGGATATGAAACAATTAGTTAGTGTTTATTTTAGAAATAAACTAACCATACAATCGAATTCGATATAACATAATTGAATAAAAGTCAATCAATATTTCCTCTGTAAATGTCATATATTGTCGGTAGGGTTAGATCTGATTGTAATACGGTATATACATATCCACCACTTTACGTGATTGTCGTCCCAATGCCACGGTGTTATCGATTATCAACTGTCATATTTACTCACAATGAAGATTGTGTGACTGTGACGGAGATGGATGGAACTTTTATACTAAGATAAGACATAGGTATTCCAGTTTAACACTGTATACATGAATTTTAATGCCAACAAGTACGATTACGATAATTGATATTAGGAAATTAAAGATTTTAATATTTAGACGAGGAAGGTGCCATGGTCAAAATCATTGTAAGAGATTATAGTATGTTTCATCATCGTATGGAACTTGAAATAATTCTAGAATTAAAAATGTTAACCGAAAATTAACTCATAATGGTTTTGTTGTGTGTGTGTGTTGTGTCGTGTCTTGTGTGACTTGTCGCGTCATGTTGTATCTTGTGTATCGCGTGTTGTGTCGTGTCGTGTCTCATGTGTCTTGTCGGGATGAGTTGTGTAGTGTTGCGTGCTTAACATTTTTCAACCACCATATCAAATTGTACTTGTTTTGAATACGGATTCCTATACCGCATTCATGAATATCATACTATATAAAGTCTTAAGAGTGTTTCTATTTCATTCAAATTTAATAAATATACCATCGCCAACCTTAGTAATGTCGATAGATCACATTTGAACATTAAAACAGTAAACGACGCCCCTCGATATTAAACCTTACTTGATTGCTTGCATTTCATGTAAATTTGAATGCCATGTGCCCAATATTCATACTATACTTTTTGTAATGTAATTCACATTTATTATGTACATTAAGGTATCTGGTTTCACCTGTCACTGAGCAGAACTGAACATGTATTTCAATTATTACAGACATTTCTCACCAATTTATGATAAGAAATACAATACATTTGTGTTATCAACATAACCATAATTTATTTAGAAAATGTCTTTTTGTAATCAATATTATTATACATTTGTCACCGTCACCGTAACGCCATAAGTTACAGCTAGCCGTAATTTTGCGGTATTACACTGGGTATTCCCATCCTCCCATATTAGAAAACATGGATTCAAAATATGGAATGATTACGCGCGTAAGCGTCCTCTAACAGAAAAAGCAACATGACAGCCCCCATGGTTTGACCGGACTCCACACAAAAAAGTTCGCTAAATATATTTTAAACGTTTTGGATTTCAGCATTTCCATTATGTATCCTAGGAACGAAAAGATGTATAATAATAATGTTATAACGAGGATACTGCAAAGTATGCACTCAGACAGTACACGATCGATCGATACTCACGCTTTACTGTCTAAACTCATATTACAATTGAAGACGGACTTGTTGAGTATGATTGATATGATGCAGTATTTACAGCATTCGACATTTTGTGCATTGGAGATTATGACATTGATAAGCATAGCATAATCTGATTCTTTAATAGATTTATGTTTTCATCATATCAGATAACAGATATCATCCGACTTGATTGATGTTACTCATTTATCACCGAAAATTACACATAATAAGAGTGCCATAGATATCTAAGCAAGCATATATGTATCTTCAAACCGGTGCTTAAAAAATATATATTTTACTAACTATGGAAATGTGTGTAGCTTTTTTAGATCCGGTCGTAGAGTAAAATATCTACGTATAAAGAAAAACTTTAACTGTAGGATAACACACAAAAACAAAGACAAAATGTAAATTTTAAATGTCGAACGGTCTCGTTGTCTAATTAATATCACACCGCCTTCGACTGTACTAAAGCAGTATACAATTCATTCACATCAACGATTATTTATTCACGTGCTATTACAATCAAGGGTACAGCAATAATTATAGTACATCTATGTTGTTCAATCTTGATATCATATTATAACAAGTTGACTTCTCATAATTCATATTAAATGATTGAGTGCTCGTATACTAAGCCAATATTTACGAGGCGCACGGGACCGCATTAAATGAATTACCGGGAACATTGCATTCATTTTTTTGCATATCATCATTTATTATATATATATATATATATATATATATATATATATATATATATATATATATATATATATATATATATATATATATATATATATATATATATATATATAATATTAAAGCAATATTTGTCCTTGCAAACAGTTTCACGTTAACAAGAAACATTCCTAAAACATACCATGGCGTAATTTGTTTGATTTTTTGACAATATTTGTCTTAAAGGATTGCAGTAAATCTGTGTTGTTTTATGAAGACTTCAAGTAAAATGCTTGCATGTATTAATTTTACCGATTTCATCGTTTTTGTTTTCTCATATAATGCAACAGAATTTTGAATTGAATTTTCTATAAAATAAGTAAACCTGGTACAAATATATCTCTAAAAAACCGTGAAAACAACCTAGTGATTCTACGTCAATCAGCAAGTTTCGTTGCGGGACGTTCTATACACTAAATATTGGGTCTGAATCATTTTCTCACTTCTGTAAATGTCTTCAGACTTATATGTACTAGAAATGTTTACAGAAAACGTGACACGAAGATGTTGCGTCCACGTTTTACTGTGCTAACACGGATCCTTAAACGCAGGTTCGAAGTCGGGGCTTACCTGACAAACACGCTGTTCATTAGCTATCTGAAACTTAATGTCGGTCGATGGCTTTCGGGTTAATTCATTCTAGGGTTTTCCGTATCAGATTGTGAATATTCATAAGTTGAACATCATGTAGATCTTGCGTATATGGCGTATCTGCTGCGTTTTCAATATATAAATTACCACACATTCAAAATTTCAACTCACTCACACGTGTACTGCATTGCGTAATAAATGTGTGAAGACTTCCATAGCATATTTCATTTAATAACAAGAGCAGGGTGTTAACAATGAAGCTGCTTTTTGTACTGACTGTTAGGTGTTATCTTTGGGTAGCCAATCAGGCACAATCTAGTAATAGCTATTGCGACAAAATCAGTCTTAGTAACAAATATTTATTAAAGCTGCAGGCGGCATTAGTGGTTCGTCATAACGTAGTTTAAGGTGAAAATGCACTTGGTTCCGTGTATTTTCTCAGTTCGGTTATTAAAATATGGTTTTCTGAACGTATAATGAGTCATATGCTTATGAATAATATTGATTCTGTACGATCATCTCTTGTTCAATGTCTTCGTTATTGCATAGGTCAGACGACCCGACCCTCATAATATTTGAAGTTGAGAATGTCTCAAATTTGCATCAGCTCCACTCAGCGAGGTTCACAAACGGCTTGACATAAAAGCCTGCTTTATACAAAAATTTTAGATGGTGGCCAAATCATGAGACTGGGCAAAACAAGTATTTTTGTTAATAAGCTACTTTGATCGTAAATAGTACATTAACAATTTCAAGTCAATTGGTTAAAACACGTGACCCATAAAGATGAAAATGCACAAAATGTGTGCAATTTTTAACAGAAATCCAAGATGGCGACCAAATTATGTGACTAGTCCTAATTATATGTCTGCAGTCTAAAGTAAGTTAGTAGAGATATGAACATGGTAAATTTGAAAATCAATCAGGTAACTGTTTCATCATTATAAAACTACTTTCCGTTTCTTTTGGGGGGGGGGCTAAACTATGTGACCAATCATGAAGAGCTTTCAAACAGTACCCTTCTTCATAGATAGATGTTAAATTCCAGATCGTAGTGTTCAATAGTTTTGATGTGAAAGATTTTCAAGCGTTTTTTCGCTGTTTTTATTTGTGAAATAAATATTTGTGAAGCTAATACACCAATAATGCTACAAAAAAATCAGATTGGCAAGACATTTAGAAAATGGTCAAACTTAACTTAACTAGGTAGTAAATGAAAGTGTCGGTATTGTTTCACTGCACACTGAAGGTACAGAAATTGAGAAAAGCTTCACAAACTTCTGGAAAATCATTTTTTATATATGGATGACTAAATATTTCACTGCAAGCGAAAAGGTAAAAACAACAATAACAATAGGGTTCCCTAAACATGTTTCATATGTGTCCCGTCGACAACGTATCGTCCACTCCACAAGTAAATTTATGTCTAAAAAGATGCAATGTAAATTTACAAATACTGCTCCTCTATTTGAATTAATTGACAATTTAGCGACTTTTGCATCACATATTTTATTAAACACAGAGACAGTTATTGCTTTCATTTATAGTTTATATCTTGTTTTCAGTGAATCCCGGGTGATTGCCAATAAATATATAGTCACGTGATTGCCAGTACACTTAGATGATTTTACTCTATATGAAGGACATGACAGGCCTTAATACGCAGGAATAAATAACCAGTGTGGAAATATACATACCAAGCACTAAGCAATAAGCAGTATATAGTAGTATCTAGCGACCCTGATACCAGCGTTGTATAAAATATCATAGAGGCGGAGAAACTGAGTTTGAAGTTCCACGATATTATGAATCTAAATTTATTTCTAGTTTTATATTACGCAGCACATTAGACAAATTAACTCATTCATATTTTCAGTTCAACTGAGTACAATTACAAAACTCCATGTTTTGTACCGACGGCAAAATTAAAATTTAACTGAACGTCTATAAGTATTGGGTCTACTATAAATTGGACACCATTGCAACGATGAGTGATCATATTTCAACTAACTTTCGTTAGCAAATATGGTAAGTGCCACGCAATGAATGAAAATACATTTCTCAGAAACTACGCGCGTAATATAATAAATATACACAAAGTAATAACGGAAATAGATCCTTAACAAAACACTTGAATCTATCAAAAACCAACAGTGACTCAAAATAAGAACAAATTAATTAAATGTGTTTTTGTCCGCGTTTTCTAAGGAGATCAAAATCAATTAAACATTTAACATTTTCCTGTATATCATTTGCGAGTCAGTGTTATTAAGCACACACTCAGGGGCATAATGGCGTCAATGAAATCGATCCAAGTATTTATTAGAATAGCGCGACTCACAAATCTATACACAAGAACGGATGTTTAAAGTTAACAAATTTACAAAGTGTCGTGAGTTCATTGTAGATAATTTTTCACTGCATGATATTACTTTTAATGACGTTATATTTGTCCGTGTAAATGGGCGCGATACGCCGGTATATACGTCATTCTATTCATAGTTATTTAAAATGCACAGCACGCATCTCGTTATTATAGCAGGGCATCGACCCCATATCTTGCAATCAACTTAATTGAAAAAATTGTTTGTACGTGTTTTGTCCTTGGAAGGAGGTATTGGAATTATTACAAACACTTTATTTGCGGTACCCAATATCTTATTAACGGTATAAATATAATATTTGAAAAAAAATCCGATATGACGTCCGAAATAAAGGCCCCGTGATTATTAAGGTTGTCTAAATCAGTTTGTAACAGGCTATCCAACAAATCGTGACATATATATAATCACAGGCAAACAACTAAAAGAAAAACAAGTATATTCACATACGACACCATGTCAGTGATGTATACGATATTACGGTTCACGCGTACCAGATGTTTTTTTCCGGCCTGAAAGCTTGAAAAACAGCTCTAAATCTACTTGAGAGTGGCACATTCAGTACATAGCATGTCTAGAAAATAAAATGAGCGTTGTTCCGAGATCGTACATTTGTAACATACAAAAGAAACTAAATATAGAATAGGCATTCATTCTTTTCAATTATACGCTGAGCTTTCAAACCAAATAATTGCACAATTCGTAATTGCTTCAAGGGTGATAATGTTAGGGAAAAAAATCATCGCCAAGCTTGCCCAATAAGTATATATTCATAGCTGCTAACCAATGAGAAATTCATGCGGCGCATTTTCTTGGCCATGTTTTAGATAAACTGATTGGCGTATTTACTATATGTAAATATAAATGTTGCGTAAGATGGCGAACCAAAGTGCTTAATTAGATTCATGTTTGATGACCGTTTTTTCGATGATTGTCTATATTACATCCGTGTTATGCACTTCATTGTTACCAAATCATTAGTTTCAACTTCTATTTGACATATTATTGAGTATGTTGTTATTTGGTAATTTACTACTGTGAAAGACTGTGGTACTATTTTTGAGCAGACGAGTGTGACGGAATTGAACTCGGGTCACACCTCAAGCGCAAGACATAGATACCGTGTAAAAATGTCACAGTGTCCTGACTTTGGGACATACGACCTGGAACGTTTTTGAACGTTAACTGTCAAATGAAAAGAACAAGTTCACAACGATTTGACTTCGCAAATTGACATCCCACATATGACTAAATGTAGGACAATTGTTATTAACGAGTGTCTTTGGTTTCTGTAGAATAAATTCATGTACCAATGTACAATCACAAATAAGTCAAATGTGCTAGAACGAATCATTTTGTAACTTTGGAGGGTATAAGTATGTTAACAACAATATATATTGGCATTGAAGTCTTAGGTTACTGAACGTTGTGCGGCATGTTTTGTAGCTCGTGATTTCGCCAAATTACCACCAATGGATATTACGCATGTCGTCGTGATTGCGATATTAAAACATGAAAGCACTGAGATATGTAGTCTCATAATAGAAATGAAACGATAATTTGATTTAAGATCAAACCTTGAATTATTGCGTGATAATGAAATGAATAAATAATTCCGACACTGAACCTGAAATTGCTGCAACTTAAAAGGGTGGTGGCGCTGTTTGTGAAAACCATGTGCATAGTGAGTGCAATACTAACAGTGCAATTTATGCATCTGACTCGAGATTCTCTAACATAACATATCGATGTAGCGGAATACAGTGAAGAGCCGCAATTCAGCCTACAAAAATGACGCAATTGTTAAATGTGGCAGTAATCGTGATAAATCGAAAAACAAATCTAAAGACAATCGTAAAATTGTTACTGGATAAAACAAAAACCCAACAGTCAATCTTAAAACGGCGAATACAAGATTAGTCCTGTTGCGGAATTGTTAATAATCATAATAGACATAATATTCACCACGTAATTTCACACAAATAAAAATCTTCCAAGGTTTAATAACATGTTTATTCCGACAGAGGGCATTGGCAATTTCTATCATCATTTGGAATATTGACAATTCGACGTATTATAACGATATGAATTGTGTTAAGTGGCTGAAATGCAAATATCAATTTTATGTGTGAAAATGAAGTGACAACAACTATAATTTGGTCTTAAAACCAGATAACATACATAGCTTCACATATTTCAGTGAGGCACAACATCGTGGATCGATCTCTGTTAAACCTACTGCTTGTCATTCTATGACAAATATTTATATATCACATGACGTATTTACCTCGGGTCATTGCCCAATCACTGTGATGTTGACATTTTGTAGCGTTCAGGATTCTCGCATTCAATTATAGTAATTCGCATGGATTGGTCAAGGATTGTCCATTCATATATGGTAAATTAACGCATAATTATTTAAAGCTGATTAACATTTTTATCTGATACTCTGATATACAAAGACGTTTAATATCAGAATTGAACCGAGCATACAAGTTTTCCAATCGAATAGATATTGCTGCTGCTCACCACGAGTCAGGTTAATGATTATTTGACGACACATGTGAGATATAGTTCTCGTCCCCATTATTTTTCTCAAAACTAGTGATCATCAATTTAGGTTTAAACCAGACATTCAACAGATGTGTTTATCTCCTCTCCTATATAGTGCATTAATCATCCTAGTTTACGCTGCCGATATTTGTTATTTATTCCGCCATTTGAAATTGGTCTGCCACTGGAAAACACCGCCAGAGACGTAAGCTTCGACCAGTAGATATGAACCCATAATACAACACGATGCACAGAACAAGCATTGGCGCTGCATGTCAGCCTCCTCGCTGCACCAAATACGTCTGTTTAAGTGTCTTTTACAAACTCGGTTAGCCAAAACTTTTGGCATGTTGCAGTTCTTAAAATAAACATAGGTCAGTATGCAAAAACGATATACATTTGGAGTTACCTTCTTGTTAGAATGGAGCGGCCATGATTATCAGACACATAAACATTAGTTGAAAGTCGCAAATTACGCGCAAATAGTTATTATACTTCGCGTGCAAAACTGTTTTTATAGAACGAGTCTAAATTATCACAAAACGCGAATATTATTACAAAATATTTCAGTATGCTGTGATACCATCCGTGGGTTGATGATTGCAGCCAGGCTAATTTAATATGTTGTTCAGTGTCTATCAGAGCGTGTTTTCATTATAAACAAGAATATTTGCTAACATTTCGATCATCCTGCCTTTGTTCACGTTCGTTGCGTAATCATGAATAAAGAGTCATGTGACTGAATTCTGCATTCGCATTTAATTTGATTTTTACAACCAGTTGCAGGGAGTCGGTGACTACTGCACACATACATTACTAAAATACGTCTCATTACATCCTCAACACAAATATGTTAACGTGACAAAATCTGACTCAGTCTAGACTGTGCACACATACATTACTAAAATACGCCTCATTACATCCTCAACACAAATATGTTAACGTGACAAAATCTGACTCAGTCTAGACTGTGCACACGTATTTGTAAAGCCATACTTCTACGGATTTGTTTCCAAAATTTCAAACTCAGACCGCATTATAGACTATTTTAATGTAATAAACACATTTTAGGATTCTATCTTTTGTCAGTTATTTTGAATTTACAAAATATAATTATTGGCTGTTTTAAAACAAAACGGTTGCTACGATCACCCTATTTCAGACCAATGTGTGCGGTTTATTAACCCTATAATAGACCACTGAAATTGCTAAAAGCACACCCTGAATGGCCGTACATACCCATTACGTGCCCGGAGACCATACAGTCGGACCAGTATGCAATAAATTTGTGTGTCATACCAAAAACGGACACATTGCAAATTATTTTAGAAAACCTATTGTTTGACCTATTGCAACATGTTTGATTCTCTCTGTGGACATTGACATCGTAAATCTTGATTTATTCATATAAAAATAAAATAAGCATAATTTGTCGGTTTCCATGTCCCCTGCACTATCTGCAGTAGTTGCGGATATCACGGACCTATGCAGACTCTGAACCCCGATATGGTGGCGCTATACATCTCGCCTACATGGGAAAAGCAATATGCAGTCTTACAGCCCTTAACATACAATTCACAAGATATCCGCGTACCCGAAAGAAATAAAATGAAAGTTCCATTTACAGTAACAATTGCTTTTTACATTTTACAGATAAAGCAAATTCCTAATTACATTTTACATTTTTACAATATATTTGATAATTTGTGTTTAAGAATCATTTTAATGTGGAAAATGCTTTATACGTTTACAAAAAGTAAGGTCTTTGTACAAATTACGGACGAATAAATGTACTCCAGTAAACTTCAGTGTAAAAAAACTCAGTTCTTCATTCACTTATCCAACTAAATCAGATGTCATATTTCTTTCTGCAAGACGCCGCCTACGGTAGGATAGAAGTCCCATTCCATCCCATTCACATTCCCCGGCCACAGATGTGAAGTTAGTCGGGCGAACCATTTATTAACATAACACACTAATAAGCAGACTAAAAACCTGTTTTTTGCTAGCACATTCCATGATGTGCTATTTACCACACTACCATCATTAGCATCCTGCATATCTTCTAAAACGTGCACAGAATACTTCTTGTTGATTACATCGACTACGAATGCTTTGTAATCAGGGTGGAACTTTGAATCCTTTCTTTTTCTTCTTTCAATGCCCTTAATAAGCTGTCTTGCATGTACTTTATTGTCAGATAACTTGATTCTGTCTTGGCGAAATGGTAATCAAATATCATAAACTAAAAGAGTGTGTTTGTACTGACAACTGTCAAGCAGTTGTTTACAACTGGGTATGAATATAAACTTTGACCAGATCTAATTACCATACAATGACTTCTTACAAAGGTAAAATGTTAACTAAAACAAAACTATCGAAGGCATTTTCTAACAATGAACTTCAGATGGCACTGATTATAATAAGATGAAAAAACATACTCAGTCACAAAATGAAAATGAAGTGACACATATAATTGTACAAAGTTAACCAATAATATATGCAAATTAGAAAATGTTGCTCAGTGAACAATAATTACAACTACTATTTATGCCAACGTATAGTATTAAATTATCTTATGCGCCTTAATAGGATATAACTTAAAAAAACAACAACTAAGTAATCCACAAAAAGGTGCTTGTACTGATGATAGTACCAATACATATAATGGACAAGTGCAAAGGTTTTAAACACCGCAGCTATTTGAGAAGAGTACTGCTCACAGTATAGTGTCAAGCAAATGTTGACAAATGGTGTTTGAAAAATAAACTTTGAACAGATCTTATTACCATACAGTGACTTCACACAAGGGTCAAATGTTAACTAGAGTAAAACAAATTCTTCTATAATGAACTTAAGAGGGCACTGGTTCCAATAAGATGTAATGGAAAAGGATTTCAAAACAACTATTACACCATGGATTTTCCAGTTAAATCATGATACAGATTAGGGGGATTGAATTTCAAAATATTAAAATTAGTTTTTTTTTAACTGAAAAAATAATTACTCCATATCTCATTAATTATGCAAGTAAAGTTCACCAATATTGAACTTGGACAAGGTTGGCTGTTTCTTTATACCATATATAGATTTGTAACCGTTCATGTAAAAATTGCATGAGTTATTGTGCCCACAAGAAAAAACCAATCAGTAGCCATCTCATTAATTATGCAAGCAAAATGCAACAATATCAAACTTGGCCATCTTTGCATGTTTGTTTATAACATATATACATTTGTAACCGATCGTGTAAAAATTACTTGAGTCATCGCGCCCACAAGTCACGCCGATAACAACAACGACCCCAAAATCCTCCCCTTACTATACATTACCTTGCATTTACACTACACTGCGGGCAAGGCAAAAACTGTCCATTTCACAGATAGGTAAAGCAAAATATTCTGGTGTGAAGTAATTTATGAAATGAGGAAAGATACAATAAACACTGGTGAATACAATTATATGTTATCAATTGTCAATATTCTGTATTTCAAAAGTCTCAATGGCTGATTGCTGTAATGTTTGTAAGCCAATAATGACAGACACCTGCACAAAACGTGTGGCCACGTCAAAATTTCATTCCAGACTGCCCCGTACTACCGACAACTACGGAATCCCTAGCATCATTGTTATTCTTGATATATTACATACTACAGCAAACTACAGACTCCCTAGCACCATTGTCATTCTTAATATATTATACACTACAACAAACTACAGACTCCCTAGCATCATTGTCATTCTTAATATATTACAATTGCAATCATTGCACTTCACGTGACATTGCATTTCAGTTGACACTTGTTAATTACTTTGCATTTGTTTCAAGTTCTGATTCAAAATGACCGTTTTATTTCAATTAATGCTGTTCCAGAGCAATATCTCTCAATATGGAGAAGTAATCGTTTGATCAGATACAAGATAACTGAATGTCAATCATTTTAATGTTAACAAATCATAATCAAGCATCAGCTTCTGGATCCATATCTCTGAAATGTTCATATTCAAACTATATTACTAAAAACACTGCTATATATCTTAAATTTGATTTTTTGTATAATTTTCTTCAAACTTGTAAATCACTAATCATCAATCCATTAAAATTTGGCTGAAATAAATTTTTTGTTGAACATAGATTTAAGTGCACAGAGACATTAACAAGTATTTTCTCCAATATTTTATTTCTAAGATGTGTTGTATACTGAGATATTGTTATGCAATTTATGTTGTATTCCTCTAAAATGTAGTATTATTTCAGCATGAATAATAATTATTTTTGTTTAATTACAACTTTATTGTTTTGTTAAATTTTAGCTAGTAATTCCCACGCAAAATTTTGTTTAGGTTTTGTTGTAGAATTTCCCTACAAGGGAAGATTTGTACAAGACAGTATGTGTCTTGTGTCTTTGTATACTTCCAGAATTATTATTACTTTTTATTTTTTAACCGTATTTCCATCGGGTAAGGTTGTAATAGTTTTACTGCGTTTCAACATGTGTACAACAGGTAACTTGGTTGTTTTTTGAGCATTTTAATCTTTTCTCAGACATGCCTCAGATTGTGTTCAAAGTTGTTGCAAAACATATCCTGAAATGTTAATTTAGCCACATATAACTGGTGACTGTGTTATTCATTTATATCATCTGTTTTATCTACCTAGCTGTGGTATTTGGTATTACTAATGTGCTCCAATTTATAACAGGATATATAACTTTGTCAGAGTTCAATTTATCTATAAAGTTTTCAAAACATGAAACTATGAAGTTGCCGGACCCAGGAGTATGCACAGAAAAAGTTAGCATAGCTACAGGTCATGCAGTATTCAAAGATTTCATGACAGCGTTTGATTGTGCAGCTTCTTTTCAAAGAATAGGATTTGGAAGGTATTAAACCGTGTTGTCTTAAACCATAGTAAGTGAGACAAAATAAGTTGTATGATTGGTGTTTACTGGTTTTATTGCATGCTGTTCATAAATTTTATTGGAGAGTTTATTAAACCCATTCCAGTAAGAGGGTAATTTTAATACCTTATGGTATTTAACTTAGAGGATTATGACACAGATCAAATGAAATCAAGAGTATGGCATATGTACCACAACCTCTGCATTTACTTTTGCTTTTTATTTGTGAAACATGTCACTTTCTAGAGCCACGCTCTGCTTAAGTATAGCTCACTCTAATTGGTAGACAGATCGCATTAAATGAGAACAAACAAGATTGAACAAAATGTAGGGAAGTTCAGGTGTAGTAAGAGGCAACACCTACACCTGTATTGTAAGAATAAGCAATCACCCACCTATATACCTACGTAATATTTTAATATATCAGACTGCACGTTAACTGTATATCATGATCATAAAAAACTACATATTAAGAAATGTGTTTTTGTCTGTAATGTACTCTGTAGAGTACTCATAAATCATAGCTTCAATTAAAATGATAGTGTCAGTTAAATGGTTAAATACATTACAACAAAGTTAATTTGAATAAATCATATTTTCTTTAAAAAACAAGTTTGTTCTAACATTGTATGCTATACATCAAACCTTGACGTTGTTTATCAATTTATTCATCGTTTAAATCCATTTATTTTATTTCATTAAATATGTCTATGTCAAAAATGTTTCTTGCATCAAAATATTAGCATTAAATTTGTTGTTAATTTATACCAAGTTTTAGTGTATGAAATGTAATATGGCAGTTACCATAAGTAGTCATTTGCTATTGTAAACTACCATTTATATCCCTGCACTTAAACTGAACCACTTCTGGTCATTTTGCTCTGTTTGTGGGAGATAGACGACAATAACACAAATGAGATGGAATGAAAGGCCAAGTATTCTTGACATTTATTGAAAAATGAGAAGCTTGTAAACCTTAAACAATCTCTCGCCAGTTTCCTCAAACTGAAAGATTACAACAGAAAAACCTCAAAGGAGGTCACAGGTCAAAGGTCAACTGGCGAGGAAAACTTTCAAAACAATAAATCAGTGAAAATTAAGCACAAATTAATCTCCCACAAAGGTGTGGGCCTCAGAAACGTCCACACCCACCAGTGCCATAACTACAATGGAGGTGCACGGGGTGGTGGAGGGCGACTAAAATTGTAGAAGAAACAAACTGCAAGCCGGCAAGTCGACGGTGTAGTTCAAAAGAGGTAGATCAATGTTGCTGCTGCCCCCCCCCCCCTCTAAGGCACAATTAAACAAGAATGCGCCAGCCATAGAGGGCGCTCTCCAACTGGTATTAAAATACAATTGCATGTATATAAATCTGATTATCTGTCTATAATCTATGCTCTGACTCGAATATTATCTGCAACTTGGCTATTTTAACAACTTGTTGATTCATTTGGTACTGTTACCTTAATTATGATATTGTATTCTATGTTTTGTTCTTACAGTTATAGTATTAAATTTAGTGATTTGAAGTGCAGTTACATATTAATTCCCCACATATCCAACTCGACACTCAGTCAATGAAAATTTTAACATCCCACAAATTAACTTCTCTTTATCCAAACATAGTTTCATGTATGCAGCAACTATACACTGGAATGCTCTTCCAAATTGTATCAAAACTATTAAAGATAGATACTCTTTCAAGGCAAATTTGAAAAAATACTTATTTCAAAACTAATTATAATTTTTATTTAGATTCTAATCAAGTATTCTTATGAATTAACTTTTAATTTGAAATATTTATTCGTTTACTTCAGTTCGTTTTTGCATGTTAATTAATTACTCATTAGTTAGTGCAATTCATTATGATAAAATACAGCTGTTATTATCTGTTATGCAGATCAAGCATATTTATTCAATGTGGGGTCACAAACTCGATTAGTTCAACAAGCCTACTACTGTGATCTTCACCAAATTAATTAAGAGATTTTGCTTTTACTTTATTAATTTTCTGTTTACAATTTTATTGTCATTTGAATTGTCTGTAAATATTTGTATTATTTGGTGAAATAAAAAAAAATGTGTATCTTGAGTTCCTGTTAAAGTATGTACTTGCAAATCAAGCTTGTACTTTGAGTTGAGTTATTGAAAAGCTACCATTGAAACATGCATACACACACTACTGGTAAAACTACACTTTCACTACCTCTACACATTTTATCGTTTAACAAATGATAATTATTACATATGTACTGCAGTTTATTTTGATTCGTCCTTGAAATCAAAATCGGTATTTCCATAACCCATATGCAAATGAGGTCTGAGAGCAAACAAAGTAGTCCCTTTAGGAGTACAGTTTTTCGGAATAAATAATATTTAGAAGTACATACGATATTTTCCCCTTGGGGTACATGAATATACTTGCCGAGTGAAATGAAATTTGAACAACAGTAATGGTACTTTCAGGCAGTCACTTATTTTGGCCCAAACTAATTTGCATATCACCCATGCAATAATGTTTTCGGTATTTTCACGGTCGATATGGAAATGAACATGGTATTTTCATTGGCTACCGAACTATTTTTATTTTGTAAACACATTTTCGTCTGCTATTTTTATCCAGTTCAAATCGTTCAACAACATGTTTGGCAGGTCAGGTGTACATCACATGGAATACTACGATTGGGAGAACTTAATGTATGTTGACCACCTGGAAACTGAGTTTTTTAAACCTTGAAGGGCTCTCAGAAGATCCACCAGCAGTAAAATCAGCGATTACTATGCAGCCGTAAGGCGTAACCATCAGCATCGAGATACCAGGTTTCTGCTGGCGACGTTGCGGCGTTACTCAATTCCAAATAAAAATTACCAACGCCAAAAGAGCAACATTTTAACAGGTAAACAAGACTCAGTCAATCCACGACCAGCATGCAACATCACACACGAAGTTGTAGCGTGCAGCTAAGCGACAACCGCTGTAGACGAAAGTCATCCCGTCTGTGGAGTACCGCAGTTGCACGGCATGTTTGCCAATGCACAATTCTGTGGCGGAACTTTTAACTTCAACATAAACTGTGTATCATAGTCGTCCAGTTCAAGTTCTGGTTCTGCCGTGGTCCCAACTAAACGTCAACAAGTTATTTATTCGGACAGTGACTCAGATTAGACGCCTGATTATTTTAATTTCAAACAAACAGTGACACGCGTTCTCCGGGCGCGTTCTACACTGACACGCGCTGCTATGACGTAACACTTATATTGGAACATATTAATGGGCAATGGGGTTCCCCGACCTAAATTCCATCTCGGTTTGCACGTTCTTTCTTTAATACGAAATAAAGTATGGAACATATGTAATAATAACAGAACCCCACACCCTCCCCGTGGCTTTCGTTGCGTATGGAAGTTATTTTCACTCGAGATGCGGTGTATTCGCTCGTGAAAGTACGGCCGCAGGATACACCGCATCACTCGTGAAAATAACTTCCATACGCAACGAAAGCCACGGGGAGGGTGTGGGGTTCTGTCATATTATTTCACATATCAGAAGTCTATGCCTACTCAAAGGTAAATCAAATAGAACAGATGTTGCGAAGTTGTAAATCACTGTAATTCTTGGTTATGTTGGGTATTATTCAAAGCAAGTTTCTGACCAACAAACTAAATTTGTATCTTTGACATCGCCAGAACTGCTTTTTTTGGGGGGGGGGCAATATTTGTCAATCTTGACAGGCAGGTTACACCTGCAATCTATAAAGGTGGACAAACAAGAAAAACGGTCCTGTTTCACTGTAATCAGCTTCTTCACAACATTTAGGAACACAGTTAATAACAGAGTAGTTGTCAGTCAGTTGTGAAGAGAAAAATCACAACAAGAGTTGGCAGAGCCATCTCGATGCTGGGAAAATAAGAGCATTTAAAGGTGTGTTTTGGAGCAATGGATTGGCAAACAGGCAGAAAAGCAATTTCAAAGACTTTGACTTGGTTTTAATGAAAACTTGAAGTATACATGACGGTACGTATTAGTGTTTATTTATTTTGGAAACTCAATTTTTAACTGAAGGAATTAAACTAAATTAAATAATCATGTTAGAAAAACAGTCGACAATGACTAAATGCATGGTCACAGCCAAATCGCTGTTTAATTGAAATAAAACAAATCAAAGAAAACAGAGAACTCTAAGACAGGAAGAAAAACAGGAGCGATGTAGTCGAACAACAGGCATTACGGCAGCCATGTTTGTTTCACTTCGATCAATACAGTATTACCCACGATGCACTATTCCCATAAGCGTGGGTATGTGGAAGTTCATAACCAAGCGTACTGCGGCCAAGAACAAGGTAAGAGATTACGTAACAAGACCATCCCAATTTGCCGTCGAATTCCGGTTTACAAACACCACGGTCACAAATTCTCCCAAATTCAAAAGGGATCTTTAAATGCACCGAGAAACACGAGACGAACAATTGTGCATACTTAGATGACGACTCCACGCTATACACAGCGTGATAATGGCAATTTAAATTTTGCTAGCAGATTTTCCCGGGGCAGATTTACATAATACTGCAGTTCGATAACACGGTCAGTCACATAAAATCCATCGAAAGGGAACTGAAAGTCGTATAATGCCAAAACAGTACCATGATTTCACAAATTTCGAAATACGCTTTTGTCGATGTCCACTGTACAACAGTTTAATGTCTTCCCATTCGCAAGAACACAATGCCTAAACTATCAGAAATTCGTAACACATAATTCGAATGATGGTATAACAAAATAACTCATCATTTGTTAATTCAATCCATCGAAAAAGTATAAAAAAAACATGTTTATAAACAATTTTTATTATATAAATACACTCTGAAAAGAAACAAGATTCATAATCATCAATCTATTTGAATACATTCTCACTACAAATTACACAATACTTATTTTCTAATGGAGTTTCTTCACAGCACAAACTATTGGAATCATGCACACGTGTGAGTATTTTGGTGACACATTTTATAGCTACGCCCAAAATAGTCCATCATTTATTGCGCAACTGTGACAACACGACATCATTTTGTTAACATCCACACATTTCCATAAAATATCAATGAACTTTTTGACCTTTCATAAGTAAAATACACTACAATTTACTCCAGAAAAACAATTTTCTTGGTACATTCCTACATTCTTGCATACTAATGAGGGATTCAGACACATTCCAAGCTGCACAATTTTCTTGGTTTAATAACGAAGCTGGTCAATCCTTTCCCAGCAAAAATGCAACAGTGTTTATCTTCAACAAAGGAAGCCTTTTTATTCAGATAAGATCACGCAGCATGACTACATGTAGGTGTGCATGAATCAAATTGTGTAGTATTCTCATTCACTATAGCACATACTTGTCACAAATTGACCAAATTATCGATAGTGAGAATTAAAAACATTTAGTAACCAAAGTATACCAAAACAAAGTCAAAATATATTTGGCACTGTACAATATCTGAATGGGTTGATTATCTCGTAGTGTTTTCTAAATGTTTATTGACTCATGTAGCATAAATAGGGAACTGTCATGAATTTGTTTTCGCGTATCTGTTAATCGACTTAATTAGCTGATTATTAGCTGAATTGCTGTGTTATGTCTGTCATCGTTTAGGCCTATTTGAAGTTTTGGACGGAACTTGGCTCAGTGATTTGGAACTAATTACCAGATAACCGCCGCTATTCTGACAGTTGGTATCCATAGTTATTAATGTAGTGAACGATTAATCAAAAGATATGACGTATTCAGTACTTAGTGTGATTGGCTTTATAATTGAAGGTTACGCCCTAGAGTCTTTTTACTGCTTTGTAATTGGTTAGAGTTTTGAAAATGAATAAAGAGAGTTTGAGTTGGTCTTGGGGAGCACAGCACGATAGACGCAGTCGAGTCCAGTCCTGGAGAGCCTTGGGGCGAATGTTGACGCAGTCTAAGAGAGTCTTGGGTCAGCCTTGCGATAGTCTTGGGGATATTTCCCCAGGGCGCTGTGTCTTATAGAGTGCTCGATTGACCGACTAAGACGAGAGCTGAAACGTATTTCGTTGTGCGTGTCTTATTTGACTGTAAAGTATAAGTGGCTTTCCCGATCCCATACCTCAAGGGGACGAGATATAGAGACGAGACGAGATTCCCCCCTGGCAAGTGTGGAGAACCCCGAGAGAAAGAATTTCCCCTTGATAGAACTACGACGGTCAGTCACTCATACAGTTTCAAGCCGTATTCAAGATGGTTACGCCGTGATGTAAATATATATCGGCGAATTGATCTCATTATTTTATTATCACGTGTACACTAGCTGACTGTGTTTGTACACAAGAGTTAGACTACATTAAAACAGGACTTCATGTCATTTCATTTCTGAGTTACATTTAAATTTGATTGCAAATGCGCAGGGTTATTTTACTTCGACTTTTGTGTTCACCACATTTTTTTCTAAATAAAATTCAATTGAAAATGCAGACAACATTTATTTATAAAACAAATGGAAAATGAGAAGACTTTGTTGACACTGAAATGTGCATATATGTTGCATTTCATAATGCAGCAATTGTTTGTATTGCTACATTTGAAACCAATTATTAGTTGAGTGAATTTACAAAATGCTTACCTCATGTCTGGGGTTGAATACCTCTTCAGCATCAGTACTATCTGAATTACTGATAACTAACAGCCCACTGACCCACAATTGATCAGGACTTAAGTTAGCAGCCGTACGAATTTTATGTGCATTCCATCCCTGGGTGAAAATATCTAATGTGTGATTAATCCTGGCATGGTACACATAATGCAAGCAAAATATATGAAGTTATATAAATGATAAAATAGATTATAATAAAATAAAATAAGTAGATACAACCAGTGAACACATCTCTCCACAAACGCTCTATGTGTTAATTATGTATGGTTCTACCAGCAATATGGCTCCCCCGGCCAGGACCTTTTTTCAGGATGTTTTAACATGAGGATGCTTCGTCAAATTACGCTGAAATAAAATTTTATTTTTTATTTCATTTTCAGCTCCTGTTCATTTGGCGGGTTCGCGAAACAAGGGATAATAAAAGTCTGGCCTAAAGGAAGACTCTCCTGCACGTTTAGCGAGAATAACGAACACTTTCTGTTATTTTCAAAGTGATGTTAGAGGCCCAGTCTGGAAGTAGTTTTTCACATAAATTAGTAACAGCATCATTTCACAGTCATGTCACAAATTTTGAGAAACATTTTGCTTATTTATAAATAAATCAGAATAATTCCGACACGCCGTCACCACGTAGCGCATCTGATGGTGAGTCTGTAAAACGTGGGAATAACGAAAATGTTCAAGTTGCCATCACATCGGAGATTTATTCTGATGTGTTTGTCTGTCGTAGTGACGAGCAATTATACACTACGTGAAATTGCGAAAATACAGATTGTATTCATCAATAGATTAGCCTGTATTATCAGAAAATCGATGAGAATACAGGGAAATGTAACACAAATGTCTTCACGTGTATTTGCACTCATTTAATACAGGGATAATACACTTCCTTTATTGACTTGCATTCACAGTAAATGCATTCCTGTATTTACCTGCATCAGTGTTGTATTTTCTGTGAATAAATGTTGATACAGGAAGTCTATTATTCATGTATTAATTTAGTGTATAGATACAGATTAATACAGGGACTTATCTTCCTGGATTCATACTTGAGCAGCTTAATACATGGAATGCATTCACATTGATTTGTATAAATACAACCCAATTCGAGATCTGTATTTTCATGCATTTATACAAAACCAGCTTAATTCAAACCCTGTATTTTCGTGGAATCACAAAAATACATGGAATGCATTCACATTGATTTGTATAAATACAACCAAATTCAAGATTTGTATTTTCATGCATTTATACGAAACCAGCTTAATTCAAACCCTGTATTTTCGTGGAATCACAAAAATACGGTACATGGAATGCATTCACATTGATTTGTATAAATACAACCAAATTCAAGATTTGTATTTTCATGCATTTATACAAAACCAGCTTAATTCAAACCCTGTATTTTCGTGGAATCACAAAAATACATGGAATGCATTCACATTGATTTGTATAAATACAACCAAATTCAAGATTTGTATTTTCATGCATTTATACGAAACCAGCTTAATTCAAACCCTGTATTTTCGTGGAATCACAAAAATACATGGAATGCATTCACATTGATTTGTATAAATACAACCAAATTCAAGATTTGTATTTTCATGCATTTATACAAAACCAGCTTAATTCAAACACTGTATTTTCATGGAATCACAAAAATACATGGAATGAATTCACATTGATTTGTATAAATACAACCAAATTCAAGATCTGTATTTTCGTGAAATTACAAAAATACAGGGAAGCATTTATACAAAATATTGGTTGATGTAGTAATGGTAGCTGCTGTATCACTTTTATAGAGGGCTACTTCATTCATGGTTTCTGGGAAAAGATATTTGAACCATGGGCGTATTCCACAGAGGTGCTGAACCCTCAGTTTAGTTTTTACACAAAGAATTCTGTGAAAGGTATTCATATGCCCACATGATTGGCACATGCATTCTGAAGTAAGAATGGTGAGGACATTGTTATCTTCTTTAGAGAACAAAATCCAGATACAGTCATTTAAAATTATTAGCTGGAGCAATGATAGTGGGGTTATTCCTTGTAACTCATGGGAACAGTGGCCAGCAGTCTCATACATAGATACATACATTCAGCACACACACACAAATCTATATATACCTTAATATAGAAAATACATTATGATTTATTAGTACTCATCACAAAACAATGAAAACGTGTAAACACATAAATGTTTGAAACCTTTGCAAACAATACTTCATAAATGTTAATAAATAAGACCCCACCCCTCTATCAAAATTGAATGTGTGTGAATCCCCCCGCCTCAAAAAATAACAATAAATGTGAAAGAATTTCTTAAAACTTGTAAATAATAACATACAATCCTCCCACACATGTAAATACAATAAGAAATAAAAAAACTCGACCCCCTTCCCTATGTAAAAATTAAATGTGAAAAATTACACCCCCCCCCCCCGTAAATGTGAAAAATCCTTTAAACTTGTAAATGATAGCATAACACATCCCTCGAATGTAAATACTATAAAATAATGCCCCCCAATGAAAATAATAAATAAATGTGAAACATCCATTAAAACTTGTAAATGGTAACATGTCAGTGTCTCAAATGTAAACAAAAAAATGAAAACACTCCCCCACATATAGTTAAAAAGCAACACTATCAAAATAAAACACATGAGGAAACCCCATTCCTCAAAAAAAAAAATATCAACACACACAGCTGGTTGGATATTTTTTTGCTGGTTTTTGCCTTTCTGTAAACACTGTTGAGCGGAGTCTTTTTTTAACCAATCTTTTCATTATGCCTTTGTCATGAAGACGACGATCTAGTGAAGAGATGAACAAAACAAAAAAATGAAAACACTCCCCCACATATAGTTAAAAAGCAACACTATCAAAATAAAACACATGAGGAAACCCCATTCCTCAAAAAAAGAAATATCAACACACGCAGCTGGTTGGATATTTTTTTGCTGGTTTTTGCCTTTCTGTAAACACTGTTGAGCGGAGTCTTTTTAACCAATCTTTTCATTATACCTTTGTCATGAAGATGACGATCTTGTGAAGAGATGAGCTCATTTTTTGGAGCAGCTCTCCATCTTGGTGATTTGAGGAGAGAGCCATCCTCCTGGTCCTCTTCACCGGACATCAATTCAGGGTCCACTTCTTTCCACATGGCTCTCTCCTCTTCATTCTCTAAGACTCGTGCGTCTCTGCATTGTCTGTAAGAAAACATTCGATGACATCAATACTAATGTAACAATTACAACTTATAGTAAAGTGTCAAGTAGTCAACAAAAATACAATTGTAATTGTATTACCGATAATCAGCAAAATGTTATTATTACATGAAAACAAATATATAACTGCTGATTATGGTGAAATAGTTAAATCACAATAAATTAATGTGATAAATTATTGAGTGTTGGAGTACAAAAATTTATTGTATATTCTAACAATATATTTATAATTTATCACAACATACATGTACCTGCCAGCGTAGTGTGTTTAGACGCTTCGCCATCTTATTTTTGTTTTTTAATGCTGGGTTTTGTCCTTCTCTAGCATGTATCCTCTTATTTTCATAAGCTCTTCGTATAGCGACTAGAAAGAAATTGATAAAGCAACAGTACTACAATGCAACTAATATAGAATGAGTTGAATAGTATTCTTCAATAGTAATATATTCAAGTTACATCATAACTCATTAAAAATTTAAACAAGTCATGTCTCTTTGATAGCACATTGAAACACATGCAATTGTGGTTGGGTATCACAAAAGAAGACAGGATTTGCATGAAACAGTCAAGGTTGTGTTAGTTTGCCATAGGGATACATGTAATTTCAAAGAAATACAACAGTACTGTGACTCAAAGTGAAGATTAAACAAATCAATAACAAATAATTAATATGAATAAAGTGTTCCCGATAGGAATCAACTATTGGAACATCAATGAAAACCACAAAGCAATAACCATATGGTTCACTTCTTGAGTTACAGGTATAATTGTCAACAATAAGCAAAGCAGTAACTGATAATGAAATTTTTACTTACATTGATACTCATTTTCTGAATATTTGTCGTCAAACTTTAATCTTAATTGGTCCATAATCTTTTCTCTTATCTGTCTGTTGTGTTCAGCATTCCAACTATTAACAAAAAACAAAAACTGAATAAACTAATGCTGATAAAAAAGATAAAATTACCTAACGATGACAAACCATAGACCCTATAATAATCTATTATAAAGTACATGGACGAACATAATATGATACACATGAACCTGTTGAGTCATCTTGTCAACTTCTTTAATTGCACATGTATGCAAAATTATCGATCAAACAGTATTGCTACAAAGTTTTACATAAAAAAAAAAAATAATATTTCTTAATTTGGTTGCCCTTTTGGGGTTTTAATCACACAGTGGTTCACAACTGTTTCTTTTCAGTTTGTGTTTATATGTATGGCATGTTACAGACTAAAATATTATGTTTGTGAACTCACCCAGCAATAGCATCAAATGCCAAACTCTGCTTATGTGCACATAATTGCTTGATTCTCATCTATAAAAAAACACAGAAAACAAGATCAATTACAGCAGTTGGTTATACCATAGACCCTCTAAAAGGGTCTATGGTTATACTAAATCTTAAAGGTAAATGAAATTGACAAATCAGTGTCATACAGAGCTTAAATAAATATTCATTTTAATTTCTAAATTTGTTTCACAAACCCCAATTCTCCCCACGTCTTTCATTAAACTACACATATTTGCAAAATAATTCAATACAGCATCGGATTGGTTTGTAGCATGTGTAAATGTTTAAGCAACACTTACCGAAAGCTCTGATGATGTTCTAATTTTTTGTTTTTTTGTTGACATTGTTGTTGCCGTTGCTGCCGTTGTTGTAGTATAGAATCTTCAACTTTTTTTTCCAGATTTTTTAATCTAGACAATATGCCTGGTGACTGTCTTGGCGTTGACCATCTTGGTTGCTGGGTTGTCTGTGCATCTAGGTATAGAGTGGATGTTGAGCATGAGGCTCCTGAGGCTGAACCATGATGGCTGAACTCAACTAGCCGGGTAAAACGGAGTACTACTATTGAAATCAGATTCGGCTAAACTTGATGAAGCGTTTTCTTCCATAATGTTGTTGAATGCTTCATTAGCATTTAGACGTCTTCTTGAATTCATGTTAGAATGTTGAACTTCGGGTGTAAAGTTGAAGAAGACTGTTCACGTCAGCACGGATGCAATGACAAACATAGACTGACATGACCCTTCACTAGTTTGTGTACACGAAAGGTTGTCGTATGGTGGTGCTGTTGTGACTACCTAGCTGTATCATTAAAACGTGTGCCTAATTTTTTTTTTAAGTGTTTGTAAATCCACAATATGCAAATATCGCATATAAAAATTAATTTTCAATCCTTGATGTGCATTTGTTTCAATAATAGCTGAAGACATCAAGTTTACCTCGACTTAAGTAAGAATACAGGCCGGTCTAGAGGGCCTTTCTATGCCAGTGAGGTCAACAATGTGTTTTGTCACACTTGACAATGACAAAAGTTATTCTTGTTTCACGATTATTGTCCCATAAAATATACCATACTGTATTTGAATCACTTTTCCGTTGTCTGCGAAGTTTCAAGCATTATTATAATTTAGTTAGTATTGCTGAAGCACGTCGAAATTAGCATGTCAGAACTACTGTCAAAACAACGCTTATATGAATGCGGCCACTGTTTTAGATTTATGGGAAAGTCCTCGTTTTACAACCACAAGCGTACTTATTTCGAACCTTACGGTTACTGGGCTGATGATGATGGAAAAAAGATTGAAGTCGAAACAGGTAAGCATGCTTTTGCACTGTTATGTTTTCCATCAGGAACACCAGTATGATATGCAAGATTTAAATGTCTACACAGACAGAAATTATAAAGTTCTCAGCAGACGGTGTTAGTAGGCAATTGGCATTGTATTGCTTTACAATAATTTTTTTTCTTTGTGGGAGGGGGGGGGGGCAATACCACACCAACAATGTCTATGTGGCTGATAATAACAATGTCTTATAGAAAAACACAAAGTGGGATATGATCATATGGCACTGTCATCTTCAAGATACACAAAACTTACAAATAAAAAAAATTTTGCTAATAAATTTGCTTGATTTTAAGTTTAAAGGCTGCTCAACACTAATACAACCTAAAATTTGTCCAAATCTCGGTATTTTGTTCACTGAGTCAGTGTATATTTATTTCTGTGCAGAAAACGTGGGTTAACCATACAGTTTCAAAAGAAAAACTAGGGTATAAAATAACACTGATAGTGTTTTAGAACTTTTTACCAATGGTTCTTATAGCGAAGATTTGTCTTTTTATCACAAATCTTTGATGGTGACATAGGGGTAATAAAAATATAATATTGTGGCTCATGAGCACTTTTTGTTGTCTGAATTTATTTTGAAAATCTAGATTGTGCATACTGTAAAATGACTAATTTTCACTGGGTTTAAATTTCACTGATTTACCATTTCAGGCATATTCAGTGGGTTTTAAATTCACGGTTTTGTCATTTAGATAATGTGTTCTATGCTAAATTTTACATATTCACTGTGTTTTAATTTAGCGCATTTTTCCAGTCAGCGAAATAAGCTAAATTAAAACCCAGTGAATAATTAACCCCTTTACAGTATATACCGGTATTTAAAATGAAATCAAACATGTTCTATGGGCATATTTTGAGTGTCGCAAGGTGGCGAAAGTTTTGTCATTAACATGCAGTGTTTTTTGACAAATGGGACACATTTCTGGGCTGTAAATGCAATATCGATAAAAACAAGGAGTAGAATACCACTTTAAAGCTGGATGTGTACTGACATTAGAATTTCAGCTAAAATATTGATGTGAACAAAATGAAGGGTCTTCATACCTTATAATGTAAAAAAAAGACATAAAATCTGTTTGTGGTAAAAATTATTAGGCCAAAAAAAAAATAGATCTGTTTCTGGTCCGAAGTTTCTTAAAAAACAATGCGGTGATACGTTTTTTTTTCCCTTTTTTTTTTAAATTGAGTTTTAGAAACAAAACTGGATGAAACTGACTTGTCATACGCTAACACAGACACTATAGAGAGAAATCAAGAAATTCAATCTGCACATGCGTGAACAAGATACAGTGCCATCAACGACAAGCATACTTCACTTTTTTTTTTTCTTTTTTTCAAATTAAAAAAAAAAAAAACTTTCAAGAGCGGCCTTTTGAACTGACGACCAGAAACAGATCTATTTTTTTGTTCTTAGTCAAATATAAAAAGAAAATAAGTCATTGTGTTCCATATTATTTTGAAGTAATCACATGCTATACACTGTTGTCCCATTGAACACATTAAAACAGAATTACAAATAAAAATAATTTATTTTAATGATATGTAAACAGGATTATCATGATAAAGTTAAATCACAAAATTTAGTATAAATTAATTGAATGTTTCTTTTATTCAACTCATAATTCTTAGTTTTTTGCAATAAGTTTAGTATTTTATTTAGTTGCAGCTTTACATGAAGTTGAAGTACATCCAGGTCATGTGTCTGATGGCAGTGATGCTGTTGCTGTCCAAATTTTACCAAAAGATGCCCATAACCAGTCATTACAGGAATCAGATGAACAATGTTAGGAACAATGGTAAGATGATTTAACTTATTGATAAAAATTCAGTCCCAAATAAAGGCTCTACAGTATAGAATTTCAGTATGGAGGTCATTAGGCCTGTATGGTTAAACAGGAAGTCTGCCATGCTAAAGGCACTCAAACTATCTTTTGTGTTTATGGCATTGTATTTTTGCACTCTTTGACACTGTGCTGCCGTAAGTATTTGGTGTATGACAAAGTTGTTTTACAGTCTGAAAAGTTGTTACATGTTGAATGTATGGAAGAAATTCAGTCTGGCCTCCAATATGGATGTCATATGATACTAAAATTTATGTGAAATGGGGCAAGTGAAAGACATGTATTGATCAATGTTTCATCAAATAAAATAATCCTTATAGATATTGTACTCATTTATATTTTATGACATCATTTCCAGTTTAATCACTGATGTTGAGGAAGATCACAGTGAATTTGATGTATATTCTAGCTCTGAAGAAAAGAAAGATAGCAATGAAGTAAGTCTATGATTATTGAGGTGTGGCTACATCTTGCAGCACAGGGTAGATGGTTTCCTGGCCTTTGTTTAGTATTTAAGTTATTGTCACTGTTCAGTCATGTAAGCTTTTTTACTGTGACATTTGCAAACCGTTACACCAGTTTTTCTCACAACAAAATTGTGATATACGTATGCAATTACTTTTCATAATTATCATGTTTAATCATGGTATTTATATTTAAAGCCATTCATGTCAACATTTTCCATGATTGAGTAACCCAAATGCTCCCCAAAACACAATGACAGAACTTTACCAGTCTGAGAGCTGTTTACAACTGCAAATAAGACACACTGCCTAGGTGAGTGAAATAAATGGCACACAGTCATACTTTTAAAAACGCAAGTTCAATCAGTTAAACTTTATTTATGAAATCAAAGATTTTGATCATTATTGGATCAATATAATTTATTGATAAAGGGACACATTTTGAATTTTTTTTTTTTTTTTTTTTTTTTATTTTCTATTTTCTTCTCAAGTTTTCCTATGACATGGACAATCATACCAAGCTATGTTTTTTTTTGTTTTTTTTTTTGAAAAATGAAAGTGTGCCAACTACTAATCCTCCATTGGTTAGGTGTCATTTTATACCCAATGTTGAAAAAGTACACAATAAAAAAGTAAGAAAGCGTCTCAGGTCATTAAATACAGAACAGAAGAGCACAGGGACTGTGCATTGTAAACGCTTGTCCACTTAACCAATAGATTTGTTGACATGATCACAGCTTGTTGAAAAGTGTGTACTTCTCCCCAATGCTCATTAACAGTGTAATTTTATAATTTTATATTATAGAGATCAAGTAATTATGATAGATGTCAGTCATCAGGTATTGGGCCATCAATCAATAAAGAAAATGTACAAGAGGTCTGGGTAGATGATGAGGCTGACATCAAGGAAGCCATGCAGTTCAACAACGATGTGCCTGACAATCAACATGCTGATACAACACAAACGGTTCATTTTCATTTGATGACTGCAATATTATTGTTTATTCTTTCATGTTGTTTCTGATAGAGGTATTCAGTGCCTTGTGGCATTCATCAAACATCTGCTACTGACAATAGCTACGATCTTTAACATTGATGCGTTGACAAAGTTTGTAAAAATTTTACCAGGCACATTGTTCACCAATCTGATTAAAATCTGATGTAGTGTACGGGCTTTAATTATTTTGGCTATAAACTTATTTTAATTTTATGTTTTATTACTTTTGTTATTAATGCCTTTTTATTTTATTATTTTACTTTGATTTTGTGATTTTTTTTAAAATTCCGCCCTACATATATCTGAGCCTATGTAACGAGATTTTAACGAGACCCACTGTCGACGATTTTAGTCAACGAATCACAGACCTTCTTCTATAGCGCACATGATGACGTCACTGGGCAGAGTCAGGTGGCAAACACACTCAAATAAAATGGCGGATTATACCGACGTTAGCGACCGAGAAGAACACGGCTTTTCGGTAAGTTTATCATTGTCAAATGCAACGAAAGTCATTTTTTTATGTTTATATTGTGGCTCGAATGGTTCGAGTTTAGATCGTTATTTTGCGTAGTTATTCTGGGAGTGACGATTTTGTTTCCACCGGTTCGACCGAACACCGGTGTCTTTTTCCAGTCGCTTGCCCTGGAGACGGGTGATGTTTTGTTGACGATCGGGTCAAAACCGTCTACGGTATTGAAGCCGTAGCTGTAAATAATCATCAAAATGTATCAACATTTTGTACATTATACAATAACTCTTTATTAAAGTAATTGAGCTGATTTGGACTGGAATAAAATATTTTTTTTTGGAACACATCGCAATTGATCAGGAAATATTTTTTTGCTCCAATTTTCTGCGTCGATGCGGTGGGCCGGTGACCGTTATACAATTTAAAATTTGCATTGTTTACTATAGCTGTTTACAGTGTTCTAATCATTACGATTTACTTATTTTTTTGCTTCCATTCTAGATAATTATGCTCAGTGTTTGATGTAAAATTGAAGCGAGGACTGAATAAACGAACCTTGGCTGGCGAAGATGTATCAGGAAGTGTACACATTTGTTGGAAGTGAACAAAATATTCAATGTAATGACAAAAATTGTAAAATGCTGTAGAATTTCTTTCGTAAATAAAAATATACTAGCAATTTTCTATTAATGGTTTATTCAAGTGGGCAAAATATAATGTACAGAAAGATTGCCCGTAGAGTATCGCTACACTGAAAAGTAAGCAACCGACAGCCTGTATAAAAGGGGGCCTGTGATTGGCTGTTACTTACGCGAGATTTGAACAGGACTTACGTAGGCGTCGGATCAGATGTATGTAGGGCGGAATTAAAAAAAATCAAAATCAAAGTAAAATAATAAAATAAAAAGGCATTAATAACAAAAGTAATAAAAAATAAAATTAAAATAAGTTTATAGCCAAAATAATTAAAGCCCGTACACTACATCAGATTTTAATCAGATTGATTGTTCACTATTAGGAAATTTCTGGGACTTGACAGAGACGCATTCAAGCAATATGTGGTATGTGCTAAATGCCATAGTGTTTATTTATTTGAGGATTGTTTTAAAACCAAGTTTAACGGAAAGAAAGTTTTATTAAAGTGCCAGCATGTTGCCTTTCTACAACATCAACATCGGTCACGTTAAAAGCAATGTGGTGAAGTGTTACTCAAAAAGGTAAAAGGACAAAATGGTCGAGAGTACAGTACTTGTTGTATCCCAAGAAAGTTTATTGTTATATAAGTCTAGTTACATCCCTGGAAACGTTTGTTAGAAGACCCGGATTTACAACTGCATGCAACAAGTGGAGAGCAAGACAACCAGGAGAAAACATTTTGAATGACATCTATGACGGGAAAAGCGTGGAAAGACATTTTCAATGAAGGATATTTTAAAAGTAAAAATTGCAGATGTTTTGTGTCACAAAAGAAAAGTTACTATATGTGAGATGTAACTTTTTAAATAATTATGATGTATTCTGTGTTTAAAAATAATTTTTTTAAATGAAAATTTTGTGAATTTGTGTTGATTTTAAGTGTTTGCATTGTACACGTATACAGCACTGGTCAATATGCATCTTGAACTTCAACACAAAAGGTTCTACCAACCATTGAGTTTGTGCCAAAAAACTTGATTTGGTTCATTTTAACTTGAAATTAAAATGTTTTCTGCTGCACAATGCCCCCCCCCCCATTCCATTCATGAAAGTATCTTACAATGCAATGTTTGTTAGAAGCATTCATGACAAAGTAGACTGGCCCAGCTGTGATGACTTTTTTTCATTTAAATGACAATAAAAAAAAAAAATTGGAAAAAATAATTTTGCAAAATTTCGCGGTTAAAGGGGATTTTGCGGTAACGCCTCCATTTCGCCCAGACTGTGCCAGTCTAATAACAAAGCAATGTTACATCCCCTAAACATGGCTGTCAGTATACATACTAGTCTTGCACAATTATAGTTACCATAAATGATTTAATGTCCAATTCCCAATCAAGTATGGCAAAACTTGCAGGAAAGCAAAACAAGGTTTGGACTACATATACAGCGAAACTAATTCCTAATTTCAGAGTTACTATTTTTCTCACGAAATTCTATAGAGGGCGTTCTCAAAGTACCCAGATGACAGTCCGTTCAACGTTCGTGGTGGGGTTGAATTTGAGCGGCGTCTGCTGTAAGCAATATACTAGTAGTTACTGTTGCCGAAGTCTTATTTTTTTACAAACGTTTTGCAAGAATTGGTTAAAATGGTTAACTGGTATTGTAGTGCCATAGGCTATTCCTGGGGTTCGATTAAAAAGAAAAAAACAGCGAAATATCCTGAGATGAAAGGCGTAACTTTTCATACACTTCTTTCGTCCAAGAAATCAACACTTCAACGCCAGTGCATTCGAATGCGTCGTCGGGAACCTGAGTGGACGCCAAACTATATTCCCAGGTTTGTTCAGGGCATTTTCCATCCTGCGCCAGTATTTTTTTAGTTCAATAATTAGAGACAGCCGTCTTTCAACCGCAGTTATACATCGATTGAAAAACGAAGACTGTCAGCTTCCCGAGACGAGCGCAAACAAAAACATTTATGATAACTGCATCTGCTGATCGCCTGGTGAATCATATTAATTTAAACTTACACTACACATTTACAAACACCAGAAACTATTTTAGAGTTTGATTTAATAATAAACCATGGCTTGTAAGGATATTCCTTCATGGATCATTGCCGAATACACTCTGTCATAATGAAAATAAATTCTGTATTCTGCACATGATGAAGCTTTACGGACATTATGAAGTAAATGACCATTATCAAGTCGACATTCTTTCAGTCTGGCTGTTGTCCAGTCACTTCGATGCTGCAGCAACAAATATGCGAACATATCAGCTATTTCAAACAAAGGCAAAGTATGAAGGTTTTTTTGCCAAGTTTTTACGTTACACGATCTACCAGAGTTATCGTCGACTCGCTGTGTTTTACAGTACGACGACGATTTTTTTTACTTTTGGCGAACATTTAACTCGTTTGCTAACTCAACAAGTTCAAAAAGTTTAGCTTTACGAACATTAATATTGCTGCAAGTTATACCACGATCCCGAAGAAATTTGCGGAGTTCTGGAACTTTTTTGCTTTTCCAATCTATTGATTTACGCATGTAAGAATACAGAACTTCAATAAAAACAACCCAACTCAGGCTCGTCATCCGGGTATTTTGGATGCGCCCTCTAGCGGAATTCCGTAGAAAACTAACAACTCGAAAATTAGGAATTGCCCAGGAGTAAATAATAACCTGTCAAATTTGTACTTTGTTATCAAGCAATAATGCATTGCATGGGCGAGTTTGAATTGGGGGTGTTGTGTCGTTTTGAATAAGGAAATTGTTATTTCTTGGTATACCCAAGGGGTCATACCGGTAACAACATATAAATACCCGAGGTGAGATGTGTACTTATAGTTTTTCAGTATAGTTCAAAACATGTCTTCAAATTTCTCAGCATGTACAGAAACAGATAGCCTCGTTAAGATCAATTCCATATGTCGACGATGTATCTGCACCCCCCCCCCGTGTAAACCCACCGGTCTGTCAAATCAAATCAAATCCCCTCACCAGTAGAATTATGTGCCAGTATGTATCAGTATATTTAATTAGATGCATATGTATTTACTTGTATTTGGCTAATACAAGTAAATACACACCGTAGAAATAAATGGTAAATACATCAGAAATAAACAATGTATTTATAGTAAGTATTTACCTGTATTCACAATGTAATCGCCATGTATTTACAAGAGTGCAATTACAGGTGAATAAAGGTATGAATACAGGAAATGTATTTCCGTTTCCTGTTTTCATGTGTATCACCCTGTATCTACCTGTATTTACCAAAAATACAGGCTTTAATAAATGTCTGTACTTAACAATATTTTCGCTATTTCACGTACAACTGAACACTACTGCTAGGTTTATATTTACTGATGTCCACGTGTCCTCGTCGCTATAAATGTCTCTTTCCATTTTACTCGCCGTTACCGGGGTGCCTCAATATTTTCTCATCGAAAATGATCGATTTCGAACCCATATGCAAACAATAATCCATAGAAAAAATAAAACTATGCAACGTATCAAGTTAGCTTGGAATCTCACCAACGCATCAAGTGGTTGTTCAATCGCAGACGCGAATTCACATAACAGACGATGAACTCAACTTAACGTTTCGATGTGTCGCCATGTTTTACACATTTTTCTCAAATTTATTTTATCTTTACTATTACCATGTATCAGTAGCAGCATTTATGAGAGTGAAAGTGTGAGTGCCGTGCAGCGAATATATTTTTTATCGTTGACCGCAGTTGACATCACTCTAAGCGTACTTACATCGTGGTCATCGCCGTGGCATCGTTGGAATCAATGCCACATCACTTCATAACACGTCCCTTATTTATTGCGTTATTAGTTTTGTCGTTACGGGATGTATACGTAGCTCATGTCATGGAAGGTACTAACGGAAGGAGCCACAACGCTTTTGTTTTAGCTTTACCCCATGATCGTTTGTTCACAAACATTGTTCTTGTTAGCTTTTAGCACCTTTGTACAATGGGTTATGCTAATCTCGAGCATTCGGTAATATTCGGAGCATGTTCGGAAACGATAGTCGAACCTCGCATGTACAATACTCAAAATGGCGTCTAGTTTGAATGCTGTTGTTTCCGGAGATTTTGGCGAACTTTAATGAAAAATTGGCAGATATAACATCGATTGAAGAAGTACCTTCCATGCTATATAGAGGCTCAGAACGGGATCACCAAATCAAACCAAATATTTACTTTAGTACACACTTGCACGTTTTTCTAGATGTAACCACCATCCCTCAGCACCAACGCTATTGTCTCCAGGTGTTAAGCCCTCAATCAACTAGGCGATGCACGTTTCGCTCAAATCGACTAACAGTGACGTCATCGGCGTCACGGTACACTTTCAACTCTACGTTGTCATCGTCACGACTTGTCTGCGATCTGAGCACGAACACTTCTATTATACATCTGAAGGCAAGGTGAGTAATTTCATTTCGTTTAAGAGAAGAGTGACTAATAAAATCGACCGATGATTTTACGTGTTATTGTTGACATCTTTCAGTCTTGAGCTGTCGGAGATACCCACTGAATAGTCACGATTTTGTAACCTTCTAGCAAGATGTATATGTTGGCTTATCGTCTATTTTCTCTGGTTATATTAAAGTGTACAGATTGAAATAGTACAGGTCTAAGACCATGTGTGCTGGTCGCTAATTCTGAATGCCGGACGGCGCCGTCCACCGTGGGGAGAACCCTGGGTCTTGATTGGCGGAAAAACAGGGTTTTTTTTGGCAGTCTCGTTTTGACGTGAATTACAAAATGGCGCTAAGTTCAAAACTGACTTGTGTGAAAACGGTGTTTTGTTTGATGGTTGTTTTTCCCCGATTTTCCCCAAAAAATATACAACAAATGTTGTATACTTCATTTAGTTTTTATAGAATTGTTTTTTTTAAGTTGTAGTAGTAAAGCTCTTTCTATTTTGAACGATGATATGTATAGTGAGTAAAATAAAATGGCGTCGATGTATTGACTGTCGTAGACTGTTTCGCCAGAGTCATGGTATTTTTGTAACTGTTTTTATGTTTCGTCCGATACTATATCAGTATTTGTTTGCATTTTGGAAAATATTCTGGTTACATTGAGTCAAACAATTGTTGCGTTATAGCGTGTTTCGCGATATTATTTTTTGGTTTTTGCCGCTCAAATTGGAAAGCGTTTTACTAATTGAAACTAAAAATTGCGTATTAATGAGGCCCTATCACTATGTGTTTACACAGATGCTGGCCAAAATGCCCTTTCGTACAAATATGTGGGCTCGTTCTAAAAAGTATTACAAAGAAAGACATGGTCTACGTTTTAGGTGCTAGAGAGCGCACGTACTAGTAATCACAACAAAAAACAGTAGGTTCTGCGCATGCGGAGTCTTGTTTACGCCCTGGTCGGTTGCGGCCCTGGTAAAAAAAGACGTTCCGGCCCCAAAACAGTTTGGTCGATCCGGCCCTGGTATAAATTATATTCGATACGTGTTCATATCTAATGTTACTATATTAAATGCACAACGAATGATTGACTATCTTGTTTAACAACTTATTTTTCGTCTTTTGCAGGGCATTTTTACGGTTTAACAATATATTTTACACAAAGCAACAGATGTTTGTTCATTTACTCGCAGCCGCCTTTGTACTAAACACCGTATGGCTCGAGTGATTGACACTGTTTCAGTCAGTGTTCGAATGCACATTTGTGGTTTGTCGCGTAATGAATTAAGAACGATAATCGACAGAGGAAAATAATGTAGCAGTTTATGTAGACAGACAAAATAGTTTTATTGGTCTGTCAGTAAATAAACAAATAAACTGTTTCTTTGCACGTTGTGCTTCTGGTTGTTGAGCAATGAATTCTGACAGACGAACCGGAACAGGAAGTCAGTGGAAAACAAAAGATATTTTCGTTAGCGTGGGGGAAAAACAGAGGTGTTAATCCGGAAATGCATTGTCTTTTCCTGTTTGTGATTGGTCCTGGCAACGTTTGGGGGATCGTGACGCAGCCCCGACTGTGAGAATTTCAGTTCCGCTCAGGGTCCGCATTTTTGTGGTTCGTTTGAATGTGTTTCCATTGGGAATTGCGTGAATAAATTATTAACAGAATGTTACAAATGATTTCAATTGAAAACAGCAGATTTGATTCTACCTTGCGTTTGCTGCATATTAATCATGTTGATTAGGAAACTGGTTCACTACACTTGTTACTATTTAAATATTCGTGTGAGCTTTGACACCTTGTCGCTGGAGTCAAGTCAAGTTTGCTACACTCGTCATTACAATTTCAATGATTGTGTGTACTTTGACACCATGCCCGAACGGAAAGTGTGTATGGCCCTTGCATTGTGCTAAAATGTAATTGTTAATTGGCTGTATTCTTTCCATGAACTCCTACAAAAGACGAAAAATAAGTTGTGATAGATAGTCATACATTCGTTGTGCATTTAATGTATTAACGTTCATTACGCGACAAACCACGAATGTGCATTCGAACCCTGACTAAGATTGTATTAGATGTGCATTCTAATGTATGCGGTTCACGTGCACAGGCGGCGAATACATGAACATACATCTGTTACACTGTCAAACACGGTGTTAAATCGAGATAGTCAAACATTCGTGTATTTAATAACATGTATCGATTATAATTTATACCAGGGCCGCAACCGACCAGGGCCGGATCGTATAGAAATCGAATGTTCAGGGAAGCCATAAATAAAAATAGTAGTGAATTTGACAGCTAGACCATTTACTTTTGCCGGAAAAATGGGTTTCAAAACCGTCGAGTTTCGAATTTGCCGGCACTGCAAGCTCCGTCCACATAGTTTTCAAAATGCCTACTTTGCATGTGAGGTGAAATAAACGCCATGAGTGTGTTGTTTAAGTTAGAGAATACAATGGAGTGAATTACAGGAAAGAACAAACATACATGCACGAGCTTATTTGCAACGTGGGGCATGAGGTTGTCAAAACCAGACAGAATATGAAGTGTCTGTCTGAAAACACAGACGGTGGTTGAAATAAACTTGTCAACGATAAACAGCATTCATAAGCCGTTCCTCACAATTTTGCCTGTAGTTATGATATATATACACTCGATATGTCTTCTATTCATCAACCTTTGCCCACTGCGCTCTTCAGGAAAAGTCCACACGCTGGTGTGTGGTCGATCGACAATCTCATTCCAATCACGGTTACTAGTAACCGTGTTCAATGTAGAATCGCTTGGAATGAAATGCGATGCGCATGTCATGAAAAACATTCAACGAATTGCTGACGCTTTCCACGTGACTGGTATCGAGGGCGTGGACGTAGACGTAGTGTTCAGCGTTTTTCTAAATAACATAATTCTGAAAAAATTAGCGAAAGGGATTCACTGTCGCCATGCTGGTTGGTAATATGTTTTTATTTTTGGCTCGTAGCGAGGATGATTATTTTTATAGTGATCTACGATCTAATTTGGCACGAACCACCACAACATGACGTTCACGTACAATCTCGTATGCGAAATGAGTACGGACAGAGTACATTTTGTCGTGATATTGCTCGTCCAAGCACAGTCCCTCCACTGTGGTCCAAGTTTTGCCGTGACTTCGTTTCGTGTCAAATTGATATATATCCGATAAAAATGCACATTTACGCATTCTTGTGTTTGACTAGACCGGTATAGTTTGGAATTCTTTTGAGTTTGTCAAAACAATAAACGATAACCTGTGGCTGCGAAAGAAATTTTGAGCAGTTTCACAATTCTTAGTTTCTCTGCCCGATGTCTGTGAACGACCTCAGTTCAAATTCAAAATTGCTAGGAACCTAGTTGATACTTTGTAGCAAGTTCCACTTTTAATGTAAAAATGTCGCCGCTGATGTTCTTTCGTCGTTGCGCAGCGTAGCCAAAAGAAAAAGAAGAAAAAAACATGATCACTTGCAATGGCATCAACACGTGAATATGTGACGCGAAACTGACCATCTCCCGTAAATATTACGACACGGTGATCGATCAAAGCCGCTATTGCCTGTGAGGACATGTAAGATAATACATGTAGGTCAAATCCATGAACGAATGTGTTTCGTTTCACTTGGATCTGAGATGATGCAAGGACAATCAACATAAATATTATTTGAAGATACATGTAATCTCAGACAATTATTACAGTTCTATTAGTTGTCTGAGATAAAAAGCAATCGCTCAGAGACCAGAGATTTATTCTACGTAACGTAAAATAAGTCTGTGAATATATTTATTGAACATTGCAGCATGGACCGTGTCACTTTAAAATTAACTGTGCATACTAGTATACCCGACTTGAATTCGGATTCCAACAAGCTGTCTCGTCACCAGAAATGAATTGTTCATTTCACTTTACACAGCTCAGATCAGTAACTATACATATAGACAAAATATTAGGACTTTCTAAGGTCTATGATTTAATGAACGATTGACAGTTGCTGTCGTTGAATAATCAATCAAATTAGAATACTAAGCTCCGCCCAGCCCATGGGTCGTAAATGTCGGACAGTACCCGTATACACAATGTAAATAATAGACGTGTTTACCTACTTAGTCATTTGGTCAGCCAGCACCTCACTGAAAAATGGTCAACGTAAAATGAAAAATGGTTCGTATTTGCTAAAGGGGAACCGCTCAATCCCTTGGATTGCACTAAGTGCTCATGGGTAATTAACTCCGCCTCTGTCCACTGAGTAAATGAATGCTTATCTTTCCCCCTGTACCGCTAATCCCACAAAACAACAACTGATATAAACATTCTAAGAACGGATTACAATGTGCTTGTTTAAGGTAGAGATGCACTTTATTTGTGAATTTCAATCAAAAATAGTTTTTTTCGTTTTTTATATAGATTTTTATCTAAAGAACATTCTGTGAAAATTTGACCAATGAATTCTTATTGGAACACCGTTAACATTGCTGTTTATTTTCTGGTTAAAAATAAAAAACACTCACGCGTGGCAATGTTTATGTCCAATTGCCTAATTTGCATGAGTAACCAAATAACAAGACCTTTGATTGACAATATGCAAATCGAGATTGTACGGGTCATAGTTCATTCAATTCACGCGCATGTGCAATTATTCTCAAATCAGTTCTCGCTCGCTAGCATACCAAACATTATATTTCCTCAGCGTTTTTTCTTAATTTTTATCATTACATTATGCGTGGTGTGAAAAGAAAGAAAGGTAGAAAGAAGATTCAGATGATTTCTATGTCGGAAGATGCAAAAGCTACACCGAAGGCATCAGCCCACCGAACGAAAAACAAATCGATGTGAGCGTCCAAACATGACTTTCCCTGAAGGCATGAATCCGAGTTTCTGATTGACTGAGAGATTTTATTTTTAAATAATTGTTCTCAAAAAATAAACTGAGCATGTGAAGAATAATTTAACATTGTTTACAGTGATAACTGCTCATAGTCGAAACGAAGCTTACCCATTCACGCTAGTCACAATAAACATCATACTCTTGAATAGGCGTCAATGACTACGGTAAAACTTAGACTCTATTTTAGGCATTAGGAATGATTGAAATGACGCCAAAATACACCTTAAAAGTCCCATTTTATTTTTTTTCTAAATCCCATCCCGAATTTACGGCAGAATCTGGTCCCTCAAATAAGGGACACGTGAGCTTTGATTCTAACCGGATATATTGCACTGGGTCGGGGAGATACAAACTTTTGTGTATCTTTCAAGTTGTCCAATGGGTACCTGTACGTCGATCATTCGCAAGTTTTGCTCGGTGGTGCGAGACAGCTTTGTTTGCAACCGGACGAACTCCGTTTAATTCAATGAAGAAAACAACTGACAATGCTAAAATAAATTGCAAAGGTACGCTAAAATTAATTGAAAACAACCAAATAATTTCAATGAAAAATAAATCACAGGGAGAGGTAACTTGATACATTACGGTAACAACTCTTTCGACGCGCTGACCGCTTCTCCGCGTCTGATGTTTTGCTTTCCTTGTCATAATACTTACTGATTGATGATTTTGTTTTGATTTTTGAGTTTTTTAGCCTGCAACACGGCCACGACCTTTGCTTTTTCCGTGAAAAATGGGGAAGTTTACGTAAATTTGACGGACATTCCATTTTTTTAAACTACCGAAGCACACTGTTTAGCACTCCTGTTTTTTTCATTTGCCGATATCTATTCAGAAAAATTCGACCGCTCGAAAATGCACCTTAATTTTGCACTCTTAAAACATGTCAGATTTCCAACACTAATTATTTAAAACCGGTCGAAATTTTAAAACTTTTACGTTAGGAGCTGGAGCTCTCTTCTTGCAGGCGACCGTCGCCGGTAGTACAACAGCATGTTTTGTACGTACATCCGTGCGCTGATTATCTGCGGCTGTCTTAGAAAATCCCTGAATAAGGCGTTGCCAAAATCGGAAAATAAAAAAAATGCCTCCTTAAAAAACGAACATAATTCAAATATTTCTTTTAACAAATATGTTGCAGTGGGAAAAATGGGATTGGAAACGATGAACAAAACTTCTGTGCCTCGCGTTTCGATTCTAGGATTACGCGATTATTCATTATTGTGCGTTCGCTTCCTGGAGTTGGTTCTCAATACTACATAAAAATCATCAAGGATAAATAATTTAATATCCCACTTTGTACTCTTCACGGTAAACCATAGGCTCTGAAATACTCGTAGATTTTTTATTGAAAATATATCGAAGAAAAGCCATGTTTTGATCGTGATAAAAGGTCACCTTCCTAGGACCGCCCCCTGTTTAATAATTCATGAGATGACGTTATATTTACTGGGCATTGCCACGTGTTTTTACCGACCCCATCAAAACACTGGTATGAATGACGTGTTTCTGATTTATATATTCAAGAGCAGTTGTTCTGGTCCAACGATTTTACATAAAATGTCTATGTCTATACGTCAACTTTCAATTTCAATAGTCTAGAAAGTATGACAAAGTATGACAAAGCAGTAAATCCCGGTTTAACGCACAAATATGCAAATTAGCCTTTTTCTCGTCTTCTATTTTTGGTGAATTCTTGGGTTTTAAATTAAAATAGCTGATAGACGCTTTGGCCATTTGCCTCGAAATTTTCACACATTATTGACAAGGTGTTCCCCCTTCAAAATGCGTCCGGACAGTTTATTACGGCGAGTGGAACAAAAATAACAAGTTCGCAATTAACATGGATATATAAATTATGCAAAAATAGAAAAGAGTAAACTTTGAGGTCATGCTGTGCGACTTTGAAAGTCGTTAGAGAGATGAGTGGACGCATTTGAATTAGTAGTATACCAAGGTATCCAGTGATGTAATTTTACCCACAAATGGACTTGAAGGTTTTAAGCTAATTTTTTTTAAACCACTTTTGTCCAAAAAAGCATATTTTTGACCCAAAATCAAAAACGCATTCTGGATATTTAAAATAAAGACAAGTTTTACAAAGTTTGTATAATAAGCTTTCAGAAAATATATAACATGTTGGATATATAATACCATCTTCATTGTCTAATTACTCAATTAAAAAGCAAGCCAAATAAACTGCATCTCTACCTTAAATATAACATAGCAATTGAATTTCAAACAAATACAGAGCAGTCTTCATGTGCCATGATTTGAAACATCGCGCGCTCGGTAATTTATACATCGTCGGAAAAATATGACGCGGAACTAATTCAAGTTGATGATGGCCAACAAGAAAAGGCGGTAGTCCACCGGATACACACGGCCAGAGTGTTGCTAAACGGTCGCGAAGAAAATACGCCGACTCAAGTTTATTGTTTCCGTTGCGTCGGTACTGATCTCGTATACAGTAAACCTGAGAACGAAACTTCCTATGCACATTCTGTATACATACTACTCTAGACTGCTAATCTAGACTGGCACAGTCGGGGCGAATAATTTGTTTTTGTAGTTTAAATAAAATATAAAAAAATCGTGAAATGAAGGTGTGTTAGCGCGAAATCATCCCGACTGGTTTATTCTGCAGGAAAATCATTGCTATTAAATATTCATGAATGCACATATTATAATTAGGTGGGCGCGGAAATACGTACATAATGAGGTCAACATGGTAAAGGTCACACTGCAGACCCAACATGGCGGCACGTTCAAATTCGAGTTTGTCGTAGTCGTCGTTTCTAATTCATCACAATGTGTAAAAAAAGAAACTCGTACTAGTGTAGAATTTAAAAAAAATCGGCTGCTACAATCAGCCGACGTCTTCCCGGTCAGAGGTCAGTTGAAGAGACGTTGTGATTGGCTTAGATGATTGTCATTAGAACACTCATTAACATAATTACCCATTGAAAAATCGACGGGTTCCTACAGTGTCGATAGGGGGCCATGCAGAATAAACCAGTCGGGGTGATTTCGCAGTTACACCTCCATTTCGCGAATTTTTTTATTTTATTTAAACTACAAAAACAAATTAATCGCCCCGACTGCGCCAATCTACTGCTAATCTAACAAGTGTGAAAACACGAAGTCAATGACTTCGGTTTTCATATTTCCGTCACAAATCGGTAAACAGAACGTGTATTTACTATTGCCCTCAAATTTCCATGTAATATTGACTAATTGGTAGAGGCGACAATAAAAAAGTTTACTGTATATTATAAGTACAGGTTATTACACGGAAATTCCCGTGATAAAATATCAAAATAATTAGTAAAGAAAAGTCGCCGCGACATCACGGGCTTATCTTGTAACCTTATCTTGTTTACGACACTCGTGTGGAAAATCAAAATGTACAGCCTTGTCTTCCGTGAAGCCTATCCCGTATGTACACGGGTGGTACCGGCTTGTATCTCGTGTGAGGGGGAGAAGCGCGTTCTGTCAAAACAATTTTACCGTAGACTCAATTTTAACGACCAATCTGCAGCGTTGTATTTATTATAAATAAGAAATCAAAAATAGAATATAAATACACACATACACTCGATTAAATTTTCTGGACATATATGCGACGCATGAACGAAAACGATCTATTGTAAAAGATATGAATTGGAACTGCCTGTGACGTGTTGTCTGGGCGCCGTTTCGTCCTACAGTCAAATACAGAAACAAACTGATTTATTTTCTTATGCCAAGACCTGGTTGTTCATGCATTTCAAGCATGGCGTATTTACTTCTTGTACTCTGTGGTGTGTGCTGTGGAAACATCTGATTTCGCGGTTTTGAGCTGTCGAAGTATTTCGCGAAAAATAAAACAAAGGGTAACACCATACGAAGCAGTCAAGCCAATGTCTTGTTGATATCCGAAACTTGGAACCTCTAACCTCCATGCTCTAACAGAACGGTTATTTCCTGCACGCCTACCAGTATTACACAACTACCATTTGCAGCTCATTGCAGTCTGACACTTATTCACTGTACCCCTTCCTTTTTCCAGACTGTCTAGAAAGTTATGCAAAAAGTGTCATCCCTTAAGAAACACAAGTCTTTGCCGTACGATCAAAAGAAAAATGTTCACATAGTAGTAACCAACATCGTTCTGGCGTTCCTAAAAAAACACTGCATTGCTTTAGTAGCAAATAATCACGGTAGCGCAATCCGACCATGCTACGTTTCACAATTATTATTATTACTTGGTAGTGATTATTAATAAAGTACAAAAAGTAAACTCGTTGAATTGTTCTGAAATGCAAGTAAATTTCATTTTAGTTTCATCGATTCCGGTCGCATGAAAATGCTCGACACCTTATACTAGTAGATCAAATCGCTAATCAAAATACTCGGTGATGCCAACGTGTTCAAATTACCAAAACAAAGGAGATTTGCCGATGTTCCAGCTCGATCTTCTACCTCTGGTTTTGATAGGAAGACGGCACGTTTTTTTTTTTTGAAATCAAAACATTAGTTGTTTTCGATGATAGACTGGCCATTTGAAGACTACGATGATAACAGCTCATTGTCGAATCGAAGCTATACCCATTCACGCTAACCACAATAAACGTCGTACTCTTGCGGCGTCAATATTGACTACGGTAAAATTCGTAAGATTGTGGGTCAGGAGTGAGTGTTGTTTTGACTTGGGTATTGTGTTTTACCATGGATGTACTAAGAAGTTACATCCATGGTTTTACATTCCAACAGGAAATTTTTGCGTGGTTTTATTTTCGCGCTTTTGGACTCATCGCGAAATTTAAACCACGCGAATGATTTCTACTTCTTCATTTAATGTATTGCAATGGATATCCGAAAGCCCGTAACCTAATGTTATTGACATTGTTTACTGTCTTACGTCGTCATGTCCCAGTGTTACCGATGGTTAGACCATGGAGGTGGTTAGACATAGACAAACTACGTAACGATAATGCTGTTTGTAAACCAACAAGCTTTGTAGATTGAATAAACATCTAGGGAATTTACATTTTCGTTTTCTCAAACTGTGATTGACAGGAATTTTGCATACATTAGCCACCATTTTAAACTCGTGATTTTCACTGGTCGCGGCACGTTTCGACCGAAAATAACATTTATACATCAAAAGACCAACCAGATGAGTATAATCGCTAGCGTACATATTCATGCCTCCGTGGATATGTATTTGGAACCACAGCTTGATCTCTAAACATCATAAATGGCATATTTCACGGAGCTCCCGCCACGATGTTAGCAGCTTGGTTCGGATTAGCATACTAATACGGTGGCCATCGTGGCCCTTATTTATAGTATCGGTTCCCCTTTAAATGTCTATACGCGCTCAAGCAAGGATCAACATTCATGAAAACATTGTTGTTGAACCGCAAACGTGGACGCATTGTACGGCAACCGAGGTGGCTCACGTCATGACTGTTAAAAGAAAAAACAATCGATTTCGTTTTTGATTTTCGTTTTAAAAGTTATTTTGAAAATCATTTTCGTTATCAAATCCATTTTCATTTTTCAAATTCATTTTCAAATCCATTTTCATTTTCAAATTCATTTTCGTTTTAAAATCAATTTTCATTTTAGAATCCGTTTTCGTATTCAAATCCATTTTCATTTTTAATCCATTTTCATTTTTGAATTCATTTTCGTTTTCAAATCCATTTTCATTTTAATGCCCATTTTCGTTTTAAAATCATTTTTCATTTCAAAAGCCATTTTCATCTCAAAATCCATTTTCATTTTCGAATTCATTTTCATTTTCAAATTCATTTTCGTTTCAAAATCAATTTTCATTTCATATTCATTTTTGTTTTAAAATCCATTTTCATTTTCAAATCCATTTCAATATTGATTTTACAATCACTTTTGAATTTTTTATTTTCACCTCCATTTTTGGCGTGTTTTATAGACACTTCGAACTATTTGTGACCTTGGCTCAAATCTTGTTTAATCATTGTATCTGAATATTTTTTATGAATATTCTGCTTTATAGTACATATTCACTGCAAATAGACAGGGATTACATGCATGCCATTGACAATAATTACTTGTGTATTGGGGAAAGATATGCATGGATGGAGAGAACAGTTGTGTGACTTTATAACATAAAATCTATTCTGTTTTATAGACTTGGGTCCTAGTTTGAGAGCTTTAGTGCAAAAAATCATTCATATGCGTATAAAAATGCACACACAAATAATACACCGTTTCACAGACTAATAAAGGTTCAATTGTTAGGATAAGCAATAGAACAAGGAAGCCATCTGAGATGGCGAATCCCCCAACAAATTATAGTTATGTATTTTAAATACATACAAGATTAATAACTATGTTGATTGGTTCATAAGCCCAATGTCTGGGCTTATTTGTAAAGCTTTGCATTCTCGGTCATTTGAAGTGTGATATACTGACCAGGATTGAATATACGGCACACATCCTGCTTGACAAATTTGTAATATGAAAAAAAAAACATACTGTACACCTGGACACCCATTTGTTAATAAAAAAAATGATTAACGTTGTGTGACAGTTTCACTTGAAATAAACAAGAATTGTGAGATCTGAACTTTCCTGGTAAACGGAAAAACACAAGTGGAGATAATGGCTAATTTGCATAACCATTCACTCAGTAAGAAGTTTGCTAATGTTCATAATTAAAATGACTGTAAGAGCTACAAATTTAAATATATTATCGTTTTGTGAAAAGTTAAATATACTTTTTTTCAGCGTGTTTCTTTTGAATATTTATATACAGCCTTGCTAAGCCTTGATAAGCATTCAAAAGAGAGAATGTTTGTACCTGTTTTCTATATTTTAAAATCGTCTTTTGAGTATATTCCACTATTAACAATGCTGCAAAATTGTAACAGTCTATAGCAAAGACTGTTTGAATAATAAAAAGCAAAAAACAAAAATTTCACTCCCAAGTGCCCACGAACCTGCATCTACACCTAAAATTAATCTGAGATTCGTTTCGACGCCGTTTCTCGGCCAGGACTCTTTTGACAGGAATATGAGAACACTTGCTGGGAATCGTGTGTCCATGTTGTACATTGTTGCCCTTATTAGATGCACAGGAGCCTCTTATTAGGGACAATTTACTCACATACTTACCGTTACCAAGCGATTCAGTCACAAACTGTACAAACACTACACATACTCCGGCAATGGCGAATGTAGTGAATCATTGGTTATTAGTAATCACGTGGGAAATGTCAAAGAGCAGGACAAAGGTCAAAAAAGGGAAAATATAATGAAATGAGAAAGTGACATTAAAACAACAAATGCACTTTTAAAACCAGTTTAATAGTTGGAATTTACCTCTATAAACACTACTCAAGGAAACAGTCAACTTTACTTAGAAAATAAAGTTGTGAAATAAGGAGATATTAAGCACCCGAAATTTATTATTTTACATATCAATATAATAATAACGTAATGTTGATGTAACGGCAATTATTTAAAGAAAGGGACATTTCAGAGAATGCGAATATAGATCTTCATTTAGATACTCAGCGTGGAGCGACTCCTTCCTTCACTAAGTTTTGTGCAGAAATATATTTTTTTCTAAGATTTAAGTTTGTAGGATTTTCTTTTCAGATTTCATAGATAGAAGAACTGTAGTATGAGATTCTTTACAAAGCTGTCATTACTTATTGCACTGATAGTCGTCATGTGGTTGCCATGGTACTACAAATGGCTGACGAGCTCCGGGTTCATAGACAGGTACGGCTTACTAGAAAATTGTTTCGCAAGCAAAACTGAATATATTTAAACCTGTAGTGGCGATGAAAAATACAAGAAACATGCCATGTTTTACTCTGTGTGTTCAGAGGAAAATTTCACAATATTAAAAACTGTTCTGTAATATTGCTGACATTACTGGTACATATAGTGCAATTTTCAACTGGTGTATAGATTCGCATATCGACATGCAAATGAATATTGAACCATCACTTTAAACTAATTATCATATAATTCAGTTCCCAGATTCACAAGGCAGATAATCATTAAACTTTGAAAATTGATTTATTGTAATATAATGAACAAACTTGAACGAAACCATTGGATTGTTCACTAAAGACATACAACTAAATTTAATATTTAATGACAACATATAAAGCCAAAGTCACCACTACAATAGAGGTCTAGTTGAAATAAAAAAAATAATATTTGAGTAGAATAGACAAACTATGGCGGGCGACGATGGACAATCAGTATATATTATGCAAATAGCTCAAATCTGTCATATTCAATGAAAGCAGAACTAAAATATGTGTTTAGGCTTTATATTTTGGTTGTGTTTCAATACCAATAAATTAATATACATCAACATTGATACTGTTGCCTTTAAGAACACTTCGCTTGTAATTTAAAACATCTTAAGTTATAACCCAGGAAGCATAGTGTCATCTTTAATGTTTCTACCAGTGATGTAGATTATGCTCATTATAAGCAGACACTGTTAATGTGTAACCATTATTTCCAGCGGAAGAGGTCATAGGTCGGCTCAGATTTTTGACTGAGTGTATTTTGGTGTCAAGACATAAAATCACCAGTCGTCACAAAATTTTCGGGTCAACTGCAGAAATTACAAAATTCATTTTAATTCTTGCTCTGTTGATGACTTTCATGTGAGCAAATTTTGAAATAACATCTTTGAAATTCTCACGAATTCGAAGTGGAATGCGAGGTTCCAATTGATTACATATCATCTGTACAACACACAATGTTTAAACTCAAGTATGATAACGACTTAACTTATATTTACAATGTTAGGTCCAGTTGGCATAAGTAAATCATTTGGGGTGTAATGTTTGAACTTCAAAATGATGAGAATTGTTAAGGATCACGGATTTGAACTGATCTTATAATTATGACAGTAGAGAAATATGAATATAAGATACAATTTTCCAATTTCCGTTGACAAGACACGATAATAACTGTCAAAAATGACGTTTGATAAATATTATTGGACATGCATGACACAATTCACGTACTTGCATGAAGTCATTTTTCTATTTCTCAGAAAGAAAGAAGATATTTCATCAAAACAACGAAAAATATTTTTGGACTGTGGAGGAAATGTTGCATCATCTGTCCAATTATTCAAGGAGAGTTACCCAGATGCAAATGAATATGAAATACATTCCTTCGAGCTTGACCCAAAGCTTCGTCCATATTTTAAACCTTATGAATTACAAGGGTCAGTTACTGCCCATGTGCCATGTGGGGTTTCAGACAAAGATGGTGAGTATAAATTCACAATATCACTGCACAGTACCTGAACATGGTATCAATGGTTGGACAACATACTTCAAAAAATCCAACAAATTAGAGATGCAAGCGTTATTAAAACCAACCAACTTTCAGTGGACATAAGTTTGGCGTCAACAATTTAAAGCAATTGGTAAAAAAATGAGTTATTCATGTACTGAGAACTATTGTTGTTATTTATTTGAAGACATATTGTTCGTTCGTCAACAACTCATCATTCTTCGATGGCTCATTTATATTCTGATGCAATGTGACTTATTCGTTCAGCTAATACAGGCTGATGTGATCCATTTTAAAAATGTGTCGTTTTGATAATATTTAATAGTACATAGAATGGCGATCGTAGATTATGTCTTTTTAACTTTGAACTTATCGTTATCCAAGCTCAATAGAAATTTGTATTGTACTCATTCACCGTGAAATTTGCATTTATGCGCTGTATTTGTGTCAATTTCATTCATATTTACATCCTGAAAATTGGGCAATGGATCTGTCACTTTCCCTCCAGCAGTCTCCTATTGGATTTCGATGACTGTCTTTTCGCTGGTGGCAACTTGCGCTAGATTTGTTCAATATTTATAAAAAAAAAATAATATTTTTGTGTTACCCATATGTGAAAATGAACAGTTTTACTGTATGAGCGAGTTCCGGGATTGACTCGATAATGTCAAAATTTGGGCTTATAGTGGACATGAACTTACATATAAATCTTAATTATTCGTTTATATGATGATCAATAATTGTTTTATCTTCACAGGATTCCTAACAGCTTACCTTGAAAGTGTTTGGTATCCAGGAAAAATGGGGTTTGCTGAGAGGGATCAACAATGGGGCGGAGGAACTCTTTTGGCAACTGACGACGAAAAGCAAAACAATTTTAAAAAAGGTTCAAGAAAGCTTTCTCGTCAAATTACAGTACCTATTATTGACCTATCAAAGTGGATTCAAACAAACACAAAAAAGGAAGATTATGTTATTTTCAAACTTGATGCTGAAGGTTCTGAGTATGGCATTGTTGACAAGATGTTGGCCGATAACACGTTTGAGTGGATTGATAAGTAAGTACATGTTGGGTTATTCTTTTATATACTAGTACATTAGCGATAGATTATTATGTTCTCATATTTTTTTTCAAAGAGCACGAGAGCTAAACAAACTCGACGACAAAAAATACATTGCAACAATACTAATAATGGGCTAAAATTATATGAAAAGCAGCTAGCTATGGGTTTATCACTGGTGACTAAATCACAATTACATGTGTCACAGACTTCTTGTCTGGTTTCATTCTCTCTATGCTATGTTACCATTGTAGATAAATCTATAATGATATAATTGTTCTGTTTGTTATTATTAGATTTTATGGCGAATTCCATAGTTATGCAGCAGTTGGCGTTGCTGTGGAGGAGAGGACAAGAATAAAAGACTCCGTAGCTGCCCGGGGAATACATCAAGTATTATGGGAAGGAGAAACAAAACACTATGCCGATTTTGATAGCCTTCATGAAATTCGGGTAAGATCAAATAAAAGCAAATATTGGTCATCGAATTTGTCTGAAAAACATAGAGGTGGAAATCGATATTTTGTTTGCCCCCTCCAAATGAAAGCAAAGCTTTTTTGAATGACACTTTAAACAATTTTAAAATCACTGTTGACCTGAAGTTTCGCAAGTTGCAATTAGCTTGCATCAACCACATAACCAGGATTGTTTATGTGTCAAATAAAAAAGACTCAGGCATGTCAAACAAGCGTTATGCATTGTCTGGCCACTTAATTAAACTCAGTGCATGTCAGTGCATGTACACGTTATCAATTTGTGTGATCCGTCTGAGTGTTAAATCCAATAGTAGTATAATTATATTTCTTACTTGTTTTAATTGCTAACTTATTTATTTATTTTAAATTTATGATTAAATTTTAGATTCTCCCAGTGTCGCTTGAATGAGTAAAATCGAGATTCTTGGACGGCGATTATCAGAAGAAGCCAACAACGATTTTCATTTCGTTTCTTATAGTTTCTCCTATATACTCTCTATTATTTTCAGATACCTAGTAACGCACCCGGTCAAATTCACACGTTGAACAACCAATGTGTAAAGAAGGAAGAACAATCTCAAGTCAGCATTATTATCGAGGTTGGCATGAATGCAAAAACTGCCAGACTTTTAATTGAAACAATTCATGCCTATGAGAAACACGTTCCTCTGACATTATTCGTTTTCGGTGACTTCGTGGAATTGTACCCTGAACTAATCATAGAGTGGAGCAAAGTGTACGAGATTGGAATCAGAGGAAGCAGTCCCCTACCAAGGAACCTGTGGGCGTTACAAAACTATGGAATTCAGCGATTGTCCGTTGTCAGTGCCGAGATGAAATTGAGAAAATTGGGAATAACAACAGCATATATATTTCCACCTGAATTTGGAGAGACTGTCACCCTCATTGCAAAAGAGAGAAGTCTGCGAATGATTAACTCGACTGTGACACTCCCGCCAAGAAGTGGTAAGTATATAAAAGAGACCGTCACTTTGTAGCAAAACCAAATCTTTCCAAGTCACTTCGCCCTAGGTTACATCATATTACAAACTCGGCTCGCACCGCACGGTTAATTCGTATCATAGATACACTTCATTCCAAGTTGCTTCGTGCAATTATTTTTAAAACCTTTTTTCAAATTTGATTTTATTTACCGACAATAGTATCACCACGACATGCTATTATTGTGTATGGCACAGTAGTTTACTATTACTTCTTGTACATTTGACAGCTGTACATAATTAAAGTTGACATCCATTATGCATCTGTTATGGCAAATACGTCATTTGGAGAATAAACTCACTAAATGTTCAATTCAATAATAGTAACAAATGATAACAATAATTAATAAAATCAACGTAACAAACCGGGTCCCTGGCGGACAAATCAGGAAACATATACAACTTGTGGTCAGTAGTGAGAAAAAAACACGGAGTTTGATTATTTTCGGTCATTAAATTAGGTCTAGTTTACATGTTCTTAAAGACCTACTTGCAGACAGCTAATGAGTAATTTATGGAATTATAGGCAGTAGTTGTTATTAATAGTTGATATTAGTAATCATTTAAGGTAGCGAGAAGGGTTTTGTGACGTTTTTAAATAAAACATTCTCTGTCTGTGGTCTCGTTCAGAACAATAATTTAGGTTATATATATCAAAAGACTAAGTATAGAGGTGCAAGTTCGCACAAACTGGACAGTCATTGTTTACATAATTATCACGTGACATCAAAAATGGCGAACCTTGTAAAAATGACTAAGTCCGCGATTGCGAGAGCACACTGCGGAATTTCCTGGTGAAATTTACGTCATACATTGTCCATAATCATGTCCATTGAAATGCGTCTCCGATAATCAAAATACCTATTATTCCGATTTCTATGCAGGTTTGTTTTTTGTCCCCAAATTATTTCATACTTAGCACCTTTAACAGATTATTATTCTGTGACAAAGCATTTTCTTTAAAAACCCAGACATATTTCGCACCATCATTATCTTTTGAACGATAACTGCGAGTTTGAATGTCCTAGTCCGAACGCACTTGATTTGGCGGCGGTCCCAATGAGTCGTACTCGATCAAAACTTCAACTCGAGAAAAACGCGAAAAACAGTTTTGGTTAATAAAACACTATAGATTTGCTGCATTATTATAAATATACACTAAAAATGGCCAAACATATTAATCACTGATATCATAGAACTCATAAAGAGTGTCAGATAATGAATATTTTCAGGCTCGAGCAACAAGCTAATCCTTCAAGTGTCTCTGATAAGACAACTAATAAAACGGTTTTCATGGTGAAACAAAATGGCCGATGTTTGAAAAAAAAATTGCTGTGTCAGAGTGCGACACTGAGTGGCAGATTTTTCTTTGCCTCGTCTGTCAACGCTTTCTTTCTTTTCTTCGCCATTGCGTTAGAAAAAAATTGTATTAGTAAAATAGAATATTGACTTGGAAAATAAAACGATTTAAAAGAAAGTTGTGCAAAGTTACAGTACTCCTTTCGCACAACCTCCTGCCCGCTTCCGCTTTCCAATCACCTTTTTCTCTCGCCTTTGCGACCGCTTGTTGAACTCGACCGGACAATTTCCGCTTTATTTTTGACCGCGCAAACCGCGAAATATCACCGCCCACCTGCTCGCTCGCGCGCATTTAAAATTCGGACTAACAGAATAATTTCCGAGGTTCACATAGTCTTATAATTGACTTTCTGGTTTTTATAGATGTCGAACAGCTGACAAAAGTTCAAATACTTTTTGTTTTAACTATCTATAATTATATGCACGCAACCTGACTCTTTGATCTCGATTTGGCTTGGACTGAATATTTTATTTTAAACAATATTCTGACGTGAAATACAAAATGTATTTCAACACAAGTACTACATGGTTCTTTCCTGATTGTTGAGTCTTCGCAATGTGTTTTGTATAATTATTGTTGTTTTCCCCCGATGCTGAAGGACCGTAAAGCTAAATGGCAGTTACATGCATGGGCTGAGTGAAAGAAAATATTTCTAAGCCTAAAATAAAACCTAATATTACACCTCTTTGTGTATTTGTTAATTTTACGTTTTATGTTTGTCATGACAGTATGTTTGTAAATATCTAGAAAAATCTGGTCTTTCGTTGATAATTTCGATGGTTTGTTTGGAATGTCGATCCCCGTTGGTTTCTCCATACTGAGTTCAGGTAGGGCATTGACCGTAATTCATGGGGATCATGTCCGTAATTTGTGGGCTGAAACCCCAAATAATAAAACAAGTATTATTATTTTAATATATATTTTATTTTACACCGCAAAACTAAACTATGCCCAAAACAGAGCTAGAGTTGTTCGCGGTGAAACAACCGCATTGAAGACGATGCAACTTCAACTAGCCATTTCTTACCTTGAAATAAAAAAAAAAATAAAAATTCGAAGAGCATCAGGGAAAATATTAATAATCATCCTTATCAATCGCTTGCTTTATTTTATTCGAATCCATGAAATTCACGATTTTTGTACATTTGTTGGCAACTTCCGCGCTAAAAAAAATTGAAAATGTGGGTGTGGTTATCTTGCGAAGTCCTGTTGATAATACGGACAAATATGCTTCTGTGACCCAGGTCGTGTTCCGATCAGGTGACTCTCAGCCAATCAATGATGTTGTAATAAAGCATATTTGACGCTAATTGATGGGTCGTCGTACCATCCAATCTCCGGCGTCGATTCACGTAGTTTTTTTATGCTGTGACAGGCTTCAAAATTATTCGCTGAAAAACATATATTTTGACAAACTGATGGAATTTGACCTTAGTTCAAAAAGAAAATACTAGGCTAAAATACATTAGACTTCACGCGAATCAGTTTTCTCTGCAAGTTGTGAAATAAAGTAAACCAGAGTAGGGTCGACGATTTTCAGCCTTGAAGGACTTCCGTGTGAATCCTGAGTTTCGAATTGTTCATCGACTGGCCACCAAATAGTTATGGCTATAACTAAATTTGACACGTGTTTCTTTTAAGCCCAATAAATTATTCATACATGTCAAGGTCTGGTCGATTTTTTCAGGGCATATGGCCGTTTTTAGTCGAAAATATTTTTCGTGGGAACACTTTTACGGTACGTATACGGTACAGACCGAACTCAATCAATGATCGTGACTTAATTTTAAAAATTGAATATCAAATTTTACCAGACGTGGATCGATGTGGATTCGGTATCGTTATTTTTGGAATTAATCACTAACATTTCCTTGTTTCTCTGCTCTGTCAAAAGGAATTACCCAGGCTTTTTTCACGTAACTGTCTCATTAAAATAAAAAAAAAATATTACAACTAGAACAAGCACCCAAAACACGTAACAAGAGGTCCCAGTTCAGTTGCTTTCACGATACAAGTGTAATACAACTATTAGTCTAAGATTTGAAGTGTCGTTCAGAATGTAATAATAGTTAATACTAGTTGTATGTTCACACTTTACTATCAAAACCACCATTTCGACCACCCATGTGCTAGTGATCAGTGTTTGGGCGAGCGGTCAATGTTTTCAATGAGCGAGCGAGCGAAAAAAAAACGCGATTAAAATGCGGTCGGTTTCCGGTCGGACAAGACCGCGTGGTCGGAAATTAAGCGATAAGCGGTCAATGTAAAAGCGGAAGGTTGGGCGAAATGAGTACTGTATGACCATGTTTCTCCGACGAAGTCTCGACTGACAATAATGCTGACAATAGACGTTAGATAAACACGCATTGTTTGCAACTGGAAGCTTATCACCCGTTATATCAGAATCGTCAACAACAGAGTATACAGATAAGATGTTATCATTTAAACCCTTTCAAAGATAAACATTATGCAAATATCCACGAAACGCCAGTTGTAGTCTTTTCTGCTAGTGTTTTAAAACACTAATTTGAGCAACGTTATTTCGCAATTTCGATCTTTTGTAAACCTGGGGTGATGTATCAAGGTCTAAAGTAACCGTTTTATCAATTTTTAAAAAATCAAGAAAAAAGTGAAAATTTCCCTTCTCGCTACCTTAAACGTGCATGAAGTGATCGTGTGGGGAAGAAGTGACGTTGGTAGTAGGTAACTTGGAACAAAGTGACCGTGTGTATCAAAACAACCACTCCCATCGTTATCCAGTCTCCATAATGATTGTTTTTTTTTGTCTTGGCGAATCGCGCATGATGCCTATCCATCTGGAACTTGGAACAGTGATGCCACCCATATGTTTCGTCGACACATCTGCAGCAAAATCAGAATTGAGTTTGAATATATGAAATTATTCTCACACTTGAACTTGGACGTGTAGCGGAGTATTATGTTCAATATCAGTAGAAAATGATTTAGAACTTATGTAATGTACTAATAATACTCTTGCCAATTTCAAGAAACTCGCATTGTCGAATATTGTTATCATAATTATTTATTAGACTGTAATTTGGATCTGTAAATGCTACTCGCGTCATTGTGCCACAAATTGTTATTATTTAATTTTATTTATATGTTATAGGCAGCCTGACGTTTGAGACGTATTTCAAATATGAGGATGTGAAACGAACACCGAAAGCTCTAAGGATCATTCACGAAGAACTCGTGCATAGTGGGGGAATACTGAGTTTGGATTCTGATTTTCCAGACTGTCAGATGACGTCAATTTTTCTTCTGGATTATTTATACGATGTTTCGAATCACAAAATTACAAGTTTACGTGAATGTTTTGGTGGTAAATGACAAGTCGTTGTTTGATGCCGTGGAGCTTTGAAATTAATTTGAAACGACAATAACTAAATAGAATTTTAAATCAAACTTATAAAATAATAATATCAATAATCTATTTTGAACCCTTGCCAAATGCGGTTATTAAAACATGTCCCATATTGGTCAGAAACATGACCCGTTTATGTTTTTAGACATGTCCAAAACATGTCTGGCACATTGTGCACTCCAACTGAGATATGTTTGTAGCATGACTGACAAGTTTTCTATTAAATCATTATTCCAAAACTAGTTCCAGAATAGTTTGTTTGATGCAGGCATGTTACAGACTAGTTCTGAAAACGTCCCAGTTATCCTCAGTAAATTTTCAAACCTTGATGTTTATTAAATTGTTTTCAAACTACAAAATTGGATATGGACATGTGGTAGCATTGGCACGCCGAAGTTCAGAAATAGTAAAATTCTACCACTAAACTGCCATTCACTAAATTGTCAGCAACCAATGCCTGAAGTCATCTGCAACTTGATTTAAAAAGCTGCAGCTATTTATTAGACAGTTTGAGTCAAGTAATTTTCATTGAAATCACAATAACAGACATGGGATGAGTTCTGTTGTTGACCATTGTGCTTTTCAACATAGGAACACACATTTGGGAATGCTGCTTACATTGATGTTCTAATTATCAGATGTATTTGATGAATGCAATTTATAATGTATTAATATGGGTTTCATTAATTCGTTTGTTTTGTCACATGATTTATTTGGGAAATTTTGTTTGGAATAAATGCTGAACCTGATATTAGAGTGTCCTTGTTCATTGTGACCACTAATCGTATTGAAGTGTGTCTGGAACATGTTTATATTTCTGAAGTTTGAAACATGTTTCAGATATGTTTACATAAAATGTTTCAGTCTAGCTCCACACATGTCTTAAACATGCCTTAACTGTGTGTTTTTGTAGCGAATACATGCATGTCCCAAAAGTGTTATCATCGTCCGACATTATACTAGTTTCACACTAGTAAATAAAGTGTCTGAAACATGTTTGGGGAACATCTAAAAATGTCTCCTGTACAGTAACCAGACATGTTTCAGACGTGTCTTAAACATGGATGACATTAGTCTCATTTCGGTAAAAGAAGTTAAATATGTCATTAATACAGCAAAATATTGTGTTTCATTGATATAACTGTTGCTTTCACGAAGTTTAGTGAAATGCACGTTATCATACACTTAAAGATTCTCTCAAAAATATTACTAACATCCCAATTCATAATTTGGTTTTCCAACATTGTTTCGCATATGATAAATGCTTGCTTCAGGAACTAACGTCGTATAAAGTGATCCGATTGGGTGCGTAATTTTTGTAGTGAAATTTTCTTTACCTTACAAATATATTGTGTACAAATAGAAAATGCATAACTCATATATTTACATTGATAAAGGAAGAACACGAATACATATCTACAAAAGAACAGTACCGCTAAACGTGATGTTGCCTAATGGGTGCAATACATGTGGATGAATCATAAGCCTTGTTTGTAAGTGATTTGGTGAAAGTTGGTAAAAAAGCATATATATCGTGTATGCACGTTGATTGAGCTGAAATACATGTTACTCAAGAAATTTCAGCAACGTAATACTGCATTCAATATCATCCATTGTGAAAATTTGTGCACGAACGTGTAAGAATTCACACTCGTTTTACACTTATTCACACTCGTTTTACACTTATTCACACTTGTTTTACACTTATTCACACTTGTTTTACACTTATTCACACTCGTTTTACACTTATTCACATTCGTTTTACACTTATTCACATTCGTTTTACACTTATTCACACTTGTTTTACACTTATTCACACTTGTTTTACACTTATTCACACTTGTTTTACACTTATTCACATTCGTTTTACACATATTCACATTCGTTTTACACTTATTCACATTCGTTTTACACTTATTCAAACTTGTTTTACACTTATTCACACTCGTTTTACACTTATTCACACTTGTTTTACACTTATTCACACTCGTTTTACACTTATTCACAGTCGTTTTACACTTATTCACTTTCGTTTTACACTTATTCAGACTTGTTTTACACTTATTCACACTTGTGTTACACTTATTCACATTCGTTTTACACTCATTCACATTCGTTTTACACTTATTCACACTTGTTTTACACTTATTCACACTTGTTTTACACTTATTCACATTCGTTTTACACTTATTCACATTCGTTTTACACTTATTCACACTCGTTTTACACTTATTCATACTTGTTTTACACTTATTCACACTAGTTTTACACTTATTCACAGTCGTTTTACACTTATTTACTTTTGTTTTACACTTATTCACACTTGTTTTACACTTATTCACATTCGTTTTACACTTTTTCACATTCGTTTTACTTATTCACATTCGTTTTACACTTATTCACATTCGTTTTACACTTATTCACATTCGTTTTACACTTATTCACATTCGTTTTACACTTATTCACACTCGTTTTACACTTATTCACAGTCGTTTTACACTTATTTACTTTCGTTTTACACTTATTCACACTTGTTTTACACTTATTCACATTCGTTTTACACTTATTCACATTCGTTTTACTTATTCACATTCGTTTTACACTTATTCACATTCGTTTTACACTTATTCACATTCGTTTTACACTTATTCACATTCGTTTTACACTTATTCACATTCGTTTTACACTTATTCACATTCGTTTTACACTTATTCACACTTGTTTTACACTTATTCACACTTGTTTTACACTTATTCACATTCGTTTTACACTTATTCACACTTGTTTTACACTTATTCACATTCGTTTTACACTTATTCATACTTGTTTTACACTTATTCACACTCGTTTTACACTTATTCACACTCGTTTTACACTTATTCACATTCGTTTTACACTTATTCACACTCGTTTTACACTTATTCACACTCGTTTTACACTTATTCACATTCGTTTTACACTTATTCACATTCGTTTTACACTTATTCACATTCGTTTTACACTTATTCACATTCGTTTTACACTTATTCACATTCGTTTTACACTTATTCACATTCGTTTTACACTTATTCACATTCGTTTTACACTTATTCACAGTCGTTTTACACTTATTCACAGTCGTTTTACACTTATTCACATTCGTTTTACACTTATTCACACTCGTTTTACACTTATTCACATTCGTTTTACACTTATTCACATTCGTTTTACACTTATTCACACTCGTTTTACACTTATTCACACTTGTTTTACACTTATTCACATTCGTTTTACACTTATTCACATTCGTTTTACACTTATTCACATTCGTTTTACACTTATTCACATTCGTTTTACACTTATTCACACTTGTTTTACACTTATTCACACTCGTTTTACACTTATTCACAGTCGTTTCACACTCAACTATCAATTGATTTCACAATCTTTGATTGTACGTAATTCATTCAACATAGTGGATTGTATTCTGAGCATGTTTGAATGACTTATTATTCATGCGTTCTCATTGTTTTTATTTATTCTGCTCTAAGAAATCATTATTTTGTGTGCATGGATATATCACTAAGCTAATGTTAAGGTATGGTTTGCTTAGTACAAACGAAGAAGACGAAAATACTACACACTTTCTTCAGGCACGTCCAGTCATTCGAAAAGAATGAACAGATTAAAGCACGTTCAGTTCAATTGTAGGAGTCAGAATCCGATCCTGGACGAGCAATTAGTGATTGTGAGATTTCCAGGGAGCGTCTATTCTATGCACTCCAGTCTTTATACACTTACGTTCGTCAAAGTGCAAATTACTTAACAAATACAGGAAATAGCATTAGCCATTGCAAAATTGCTCTTTTGATTGATATATTAAAAATAATTGTCTTGCATTGTAACTATGCTTCATGATAATATGAGGTTATTACGAGGATACCTCAAACATATTTCGACTTTTCCACTGATATATCAAGTACTTGTCATCACATTACAATTAAACTTGCTACATGGATGTCATAGAACAATGCATGGACCTAATTATTTTGGGATAAATATCCATTTGTGTTAATTACCTAATTTTCATAATTAATACATTTTTGGCTTTCCCCCTGATATTCCAAGCGCTAATCATTAAATTTCAATACAACTTGCACATAGATGTCATAGGACATTACACAAACCTGGTTTAAATCTGTGTGTATTAATTACCTAATTTTCATAATAATGTTTTGTTTTTTTCATCGATATCTCAAGTTCTAATCACAATTTAATGCAACTTGGTGTATTGACCGTATGTACATTGCACAGACCTTGCTACTTCTACATAAGTTACAACATTACATTAATTACCTGACTTGTATAATAATTAGTCAGTTTTCAGCTTAGTTACCAAGGCTAATTAATTTGTAATATAAGTAATATACTTTTCACACACAGGAGTTCTTTCTGAGCTTTATTTTATTACATCTTAGCAGTTCATAATCAGATACATTAGTAGGAATCATAACAGAATACAAGAAACAGTTATATAAGCTAGTTATAACAGAATTATGTATATGAGGTATGAATATTCAAGGTACATTTTTATTGTTTAATATTCCATGTGCGAAACAATCCAGGAAGCAGATGGATTTAGTATGCTTGTCTTAGTGTGTCTTTTTGATGCCAAAATCCAAAGAACCAAGGAGCGCAGTTTAGGTATTATGTCAGGATTGTTCTTGTTGGAATTTGACGTGCGAGTCCATGAATTCGTCAATCGGTTGTTTTGCTGAGGCGTACTGTCTGTGAGTCGATGTCTTGATGATGATCGGCTAGATGTCCGTTTCAAAGTGTTCAATTTGGCGAGCTAGTAACTTCAATTGTCTCTCTGTAGCCAAACCCGTTACCTCCGAAAGGATATCACCTAAGGTGTTTAGTTTTTGTCGTTGATCATGGAAATTCGAATCTGGTGGTGAGGTTAGTTGAGTGATTTCTATTGCCAGGCTACGAAGGATGTCAGCGTAATTTGTGAAGAATCATAGTGCTTCATCTAATTTGGTTTTGAGCCATTGAAAAAGAAGTTTTTTGAAGCATCGGCTATGGCTTTCGGTGTTTCGAGGTTGGCTCTTTCGTTCAAATAGGTCAAAACTAAAAAAGCGAAATATTGAATATGATTGTACTTAATACATTTATATTCTGTTGCACATTCAAGCAGGGGTCAGCCCCTTGTCATTTGACCATTCAAATGTAACGTTCGTGCCTGCCTCTTTTAGAATTTCAAAATCGTGGATATTCGAAATCATGTTTAAAAAAAACGATGAATGATAATTTGCTGAGTACTGCCATTTCAATAGTGAGAGGAAAATGAACTGAATTGTCTTGATGGTTGGCTGAGTAAAGATTGAGCCCTAAAATTTCGCGATTTTCGGTCGGTTTTCAAGTCGTTGTAAAATAAACCTTCAAAAATAATTTATTAATTGATGCATTGCGTTCGAGTGGTACACTGAATTACCGATGATACAGACACGATCAGAGTGGCGGAATGGTGTCAAGTCAGAAACCTTAACCGCGTATGTAAATATACTATATAGCCACACAAGACGTCACTGTTCATGGGTCATTAAAAGTGATTAGAAGGAAGCGCTAATCCAAAATAACGGGTACAAAATTTACTCTCTTCCTATAAATCCATCGTATCACAGGACCATTTCATAACGCTACTGTAATAAGTAAAACAATGTTAGCACTTCAATGGTCACTGTAGACTGTCATATGCTCTGGGGGTGTGCCTTTTCAGACAAGTAATTGGTGATGGACAGGAACCATATACTATCTGGGTCAGTTTCATGATGACTTAATCAAGTTGACCCAGTGTTTATCCCCCATAGAGTAAATTTCGAGTATCATTGTAATATTAGCACAGAGAACGCGTCATTTTATTTTGGCAGGAGGTCTGGCGTTATTGAATCTGGAAAAAAACGAAAATCGCTACGTAAACTCATTCTGTGTGATGATTATTTATGTCAACGTTATTCTGTGAAACGATTAGGTAAATATATAGCATTTAATATTTTAACTCATCATACCGTAGTTCACCATTTAAAAAAACGTACGTCGACCAACCACACTTTGCATACTTTGCATACTTCAAATTTTACCGGATTCTATCCATCTCCACAGTTTTACTCAAGACTCATACTTATAAATTTCCAACCTATAACTTATACTCTCTTTATATAGCTATTGGTTTTTAATGTTATTCTCTCTCTTTTTCTTCTTCTACGACAGATGAGCGATTATGATTGCTTGACTCATTGGAAGGAAGTAAGAAATATAAAAAATGAACAAAATATTTATATATAGAATTAATTATTTTTTATTATTTATCACTGTTTATTATTATTCACTTTTCTCTTTTCTGTGTTTTTATTCGAATCGTTTCTCTACTCGTATTTTTCATGGCGTTGAAAATAAATTTAACCACGCCATACATTTACATGTATGTACGTATTTTTTAAGGAGTTAACAAAGGAATATTTAATCACGCTTTACATTTGCACGCTACGCAAGTATTTCCTTACTCACATCGTATGGTTTTTCCGTGGCGTTAAAAAAAATATTAAACCACGCCATAAATATATACTCCTTGTAAATATTTCATTCTTGTTTACTTCTTTTGTGCAATAAACACCGTTAGTTTTCAAAATGCCGTGTAATTATTAGTGTGTGTTGTGTGTGAGAGAGAGAGAGAGAGCCCTCTACGATACGTTTTGACAAATCTTTCGTGACGGCAATGCTCGTCCAATTAAAAATAATTAAAAAAACAAATTTTAAAATTATGGTAATCTATGCAAATTCAAATTTATATTATATATGCCAATGTATTCACAGTATTCCATTGTGACGTCATCCTCAATCAAATGACCCCCTTCACGACCATGTACGACCATTTATGCTAATTTATGCACGGATCCCATTGTGACGTCATTAATTATGCTCATTTATGCTTGGTCCCCCATTGTGACGTCGTCCTACCCTGTATGACGTCATCGCATCCAAATGTGAACAGCGCCCTCATGGTCGTACCTATAGAGCGACTAAAACTACTCGCCGCCTATGGTAGGATAGAAGTCCCATCCGCCGCACAATAGAGGTCTTTTCTAGACTCCCCACATTAGACAATGTGCAACACACACTTACATAAGGTAAGCTTCATGCCAGGTGCGTCCACAGATGTGAAGTCAGTCCGGCGACATTTGAAGTTGTGCTCCTGGCCTATTGAATTACAAACCAGCTGTTTGTAATGTACGTTTCTGCAAGACGCCACCTACGGTAGGATAGAAGTCCCATCCGCTGCACAATAGAAGTCTTTTCTCGACTCCCCACATTCGACAATGTACAACACACACTTACATGAAGTAAGTTTCATGCCAGGTACGGCCACAGATGTGAAGTCAGTCCGGCGAACTATTTATTTAACATAACACCAATAAGCAGACTATAAACCTTGTCCACCTCTTTTTGCTGGTACATTTGAGCTCCACCCACGTATTACTGTCACTGCCATATTGTTATGCACCCAAAACAGCAACATTGCTAAGTCACATTGTGACTGGTTTGCTAATGGTGTATCTCAAGATCATTTATAATTTCAGGTCAAACCATTTTGCTAGCTTTGCTATTTGGCATGCATCAATATATATGAATGGATGATATAAATTAGTAAATTAAATTTCAATGTGTAGCTCATATTTGTTTGTCTATCATTTTGTTGTTGATTTGACTGAACATGTTTAACACACGACATAGCAAAATACATATAAAATATTAAACGAACCAACAGGCAGGCAAGCCATTTCAAAGATTTACCAAAAATATTCATTACAAATAAAATAATTTTACAAAATGAAAAATATGATGATGTTGATGGAATCTTTGCGTATACACAGAAACACCAAATTCATAATAGGCTTTGGACACTGGAGCTAAAAATTGAAGAGACTGCAAACAAGTGTCTCCAATATTTTTATTCAAAATGGGAACTACTGTGACTGTATGGTGGGAGGCGATATATTGCTTTTGTGGATAGAACAACTATAACTGAATCAATTATGATCAGATTGTTTATATTTCTATGTGTAATTTAATATGATTTGTATCCAAAACTAAACACAGAAATGTGCACAAATGACAACAGGGTTTAAGTAAAAATAATTAGAACATTTTTTAGTTTTTGTTTTCACTTTGATTCTTTATTAAAAGAATAAAACAACAATATTTAAAATCAAAGAAAGCTTAAAAAAGGCTCATGTGTATTTGGGAACAATGGTTGAACAGAGAATCGATTGTCATCAAGTAATATCATCTACAATAGTAATATAGCATGCAGATTACATCAATGTATATTACAAATCTGTGAACTGTTCATGAGGTTATCCCAATAAATATGCAAATTAGCTAAACAACATATTTAACGTAAATCGATTTGGCTACAAACCTATTCAGAACTGAAAAATGTAGGAGTTTCATTTGAATATGATGACTTGAGATATCGGAACAAGTTTTACTCACAGACAGACAGTCACACGGACAGCGCTATGACATAAGATCCCTTTTTGCGCAACGAGAGCTAAAAAAGCAGATCAGCATTTATATAAATATTGTAATTAGGACAATAGATGAGTTCTGGGTTAAGGACTCTCGGTTTCAATGCCTTGCACGTCATGAGTGAATGACCACAGAAAGAAAAGACCACTTGAGGGTGTTCGTTGCTAAGTAACATGACAACGAGGAACATGTTTATTAAGTACCAACATTCCAACCGAATCAAGGATCTCACAAATGCTGTTGGACAGACGGACAAAACCCAGAACATTAAGTTCCTTTTTTTGGACTTCGTCAAAATAGGCCTTATCAACGACCCGGTAGCAGCTTGCCGCGTACCTCTTCGTGGATAAGTAGCTGTTTTGCATAATTTAAGATGGTAATAAGCATAATGTTTTGTGTTTTAGTCTCTCCCGTAACTTAGTCAACATAAGGTCTGAATAATGCTGCACAATAAGGTCTAAAGGAGGGGACTTATGTTTTAACAAACAAATCTGTCTTACAACCAAAACATTTTTTATCAAGCCTTGCAAAAAGTGAATTCAAAGGGATCATCTGGTGACCATTCTGCCATTTGAAATGTGTTTATCATGACTCCCCTGTCATGCAACATGACTTTGCATGCATTAGATTTATGCTTTCGCCTTGGTACCCCCCACAATCTGCCCCGCTTTGTCGGAACTCACTGTGCTCTTGGTTGGTTAATACAGACAAGTTCACTCGATCCTTTGCACTCCCAGTCACTCTCTACATTTCTGAAATCCAAAAATATATGTTGATGATTAGAAACTCTGGGAATAACAATTAGAAATATACAGGCCTATACAGAAACAAAATATATTGATTAAAAAATCCAAAAAAAAAAAAAACTTGTATAGATAAAAGCAAAAAATAAAGCAACCACATGAAGACAAATCTAATGCGGAACTGCGGGAAGGAAGACAAACATTTTCACAGTCCTGTTCACATATAATAAGTTTCTACTGGTTAACCCATACTCATTCCAACCTCTAGATCGTCAAACAAATGGCTTTGAGGCGAAGGCACTTGAATCGATGTACATGGCTTTTGACAAAAATAAGGGTTACTTGAGAAAATTAATAGAAATAAATGAAGAAAGGTGTTTTTGGACGTAGAACATGACGGATTTAGATAACAATTAAATAATAATGGACTAATTTGCATATAATAAAGGTTAATTTTCTTATTATTACTTTCCCTACAGTTTTAATTCGGACACGATATAAATCAAACTTCATGAATCATGTCACTTTCAGAAGGATACATATTATCACACTGCTCATTCGAAATTCCAGTAAAAACGCTCAGAAATGCTTTCTGGAAGCCGCTGTTAACTTTCGTGTCAACTTCGTCTGCCATTTTTCTTCTCTCCCGATTAAAACATGAAAAGACTCGCTAGTGCACCCTCTTGCGACGAAACTTGGTTGGTGACCGGCTACCGGAGGCCCTAACCTCTCTCGCAGTCTGATCTACTAGAAAAATCTATTCCTGCTTGTTTTAAATAAAAATTGATTAAATAGTGGAGATAGAAACAAAACTTAATAGTTATTATGAATTGTTTATTTCTATTACTATATTTTTACTTCCCATGTTTCCATAGTTTTCACATTCGGGGGGGGGGGGTGAATAACAGACCACGCCTGTTTATATACTATAATTGTCTTGTAGCAACGTTCGACTGTTTTACTTGTTTGTACCTGTTATTACCCAATCATTTTGGATTGTACTTCACGGTGAGTTCACTGAGATTATTTAGCCATGATACTTAAATGGGATTATCATATCATTACCTTTATACTTTATGCGCGTTTGTTGACATTGAATCTCGGGTATAGACCTCTATGTGTGCTGCTTGAGACTACTAGGCCAACATGGCGGCGGCGTGGTTTGTGGTGACACGCCATGAAACTCGAGAAATGCCTCATTAATGCTAAAAATTTTGCCAGCATTGTCGACATTGCCAACCCAGGAACCTAAGGAGTTGGAAGGCCTCAATCTGACAAAGCGGTGCTCGCCAATAGCGCACCGATCACGGCCTGAAATACATCGATGTTGTTTACGGACTATGTATTATGTTAACGTGCATAACCCTGTTGAACAGGAGCCAACCGCCCTGCAACAACCTACATTCATTATATACAATAAACTTGCTTGCTCACTGAAAAGGACAACGTGAAAAGAAAATAGTTCGTCTTTGTTAAATCTCTATACGCGCTCAAGCTAGGATCAACATTGTTTTCATGAAAACATTATTGTTGAACAAAACCGCTAACGTGGACGCATTGGGTACTGGACATCTCGACCCAAACAAATCTCAACTCGCTTTTCATTGGACAACTCGACCCAGTACCTTTCGACATCTCGATCCACTTATTTTAGACGACCCGCCGTCTCGACCCTATCTCAATAATGTCGTTATTTTTTTATTGCTTGCATACTACAGTGTTTGTTTTACTGAATTATTATCTTTTTCTACTTTAGTTGTTCATTTCACAGCACGCAACGTTGAACTAGCTAGATGTTCGCGTCGACACATTAAGATAGGGTCGAGATACTCAATTTGGGTCGGAGTGTCTTGGGTCAAGAAAATTTTTGGGTCGAGATGTCTAGAATTCATCGCTACAGAAGCATGCTAGCTAACAAGGGGGGTTCCGATTCAGGTAACCAAGATGGCATTCGCAGAAAGCTTGAATATATCGCGGTATTTAAAAGCATCATCTCCTTGCCGATTTTTCTGTAATTTCCAGGGTATTTTTTTTTTTATTTTTAATTAACCGAGCATTTTACGTTTGTGTATTTTGACACTGAAAAGTTATCGATGACAGCACAGCAATGGTGCTTATCCATTGCATCGCAATGCTAATTTCTATCAGCACGTTGATCGTTACAGCGAAAAATGTTTGCTTCAGTGATAAATGCCTTTGGAGAAAAAAAATGCGTGAAAATAAATAAAGAAATAAATTATTTAACAGTATACCACTGGACGCTGCCAAGCTAGAAGTTGTCGACATGTTGTGAGATAAAGGTGAACAAGTTTACTTATCATTTACAACTGTGTGTATTTTGTTATTCCCCTTGCATGCCGGAAGCGTCTACGTCGTGTCTGACATTTCAATACTATCTAGCGAAGACTGTCTGGGTAAGAAAAAAACAAACAAAAAATGCATCTATACCTTAATTGTTTGGGAAAACATGGCGTGTTGTCAAGAAATAAATGTTTGCAATGCCAAAGAAAACATCATACATCTTTCTGTAACGTTGATAAACTTAGCACATTGACACACGAATCTACTCGCCGAAGTGAACCCTGTACCCATACATACGTAAATTTGGCAAGAGCGGCCGACGCACCACGTGATTATGACGATCAACTGATTTATTGAAAACGGCAGTAACATCTATTTTTACAGACACTCGTACTGTTAACTTTGTTATTTGACGAAGGGGCTACGCGATCATTTAATGAAAACTGAACCTAGATTCTAATGGTACTGAGATGATACAGCTTTTCACATTCGGAGATGATGATTTTAATTATAGGTCCGATATTATGACAAAGCAACCTTCAAGTTAGAAACATTAGATGGGTCCCACAGGGTTGCCGCTTTCATTGTACCAAAGACGTCGACTCCTATGAATAATTTGATCAAGCACTCTTAAGCCCCCCCCCCCGACATTTACGAGGTTTACAGCAGGCACATCCGGTATCTAATGTAGATTCCTTCGAGATAATCGTACTGATAGAAGCTTATTATTATTGCAGTATTGTGAAAAAATCACATTATCCGTGGTGGGCCAGGTCCGAAAGCTGTAATGTCAAAATTTGAGTATATCCTATCAGGTCCTGCCGGTAGAAAGGAGAAATCGAACTCGAATACTACAATGTTACACATAGCCGCGACCACCTGCAATGAAGAAACTGATAAGTTACAGAACTGGAATTTAGAAACAATTGGAATCAACGACGACACACGTGAAACGGGAAATAACGAATTGTACCGCGATACCAGTATATGCATGGAAGATGAAAAACATTCATTCGCCGCTTCCCACGAATTACTTTATTAGTGAAAAACGCATAATAAACGACCATGAACCTCGTGATTTTATAGAAGAAGTGCGCAATGATGACACAACACGTAGACATTATTTGCCTCATCTTTCTGTCAAGGACTATCACCATACCCATCCGCGTTGTTTATAATTGTAGCTGCAGATAGTCTGCCAAAACAGGACCAGTATGCGTCTCAGATTTCGGTCACATCGATACGCTCTGATAAGTGATACATAGCACGGTCCCTCTAAGACCGGTTTGGAAACGGCTATTGTTCAAAGGTGTGAATCGGACCCAAATCTGAAACAGTGCGTGGGAGGGACTGTTTATAGAGAAAGCGTTTTTGAATGTAGGTCTAAATGTAATGACCGTGACTTAACGAAATTTAAGTGGCGACCAGAATCGTCCAACCCCGAAGGTCAGTTCAAGACGCATCGCTTTAAGTCGGTACTTTTTGGTGCAGCATGCTAACCGTTTATCCTAAACGCTGTCATCAAAATGCATCTTGAGAGTTAATAATAAATATAATAATAAATACTATTTACGACGTCGTGGACAATATACTGAATGAAACATATTACGAGGAATCAAACGCGTTAATGAAATCGTGTGAATTCAATCTGCGATAATGTTTTAGACCCGAATTCTGATGTCAATTTATTAGGGCTTCGTTGACATTGGGTCGAGTTGTTCAATTAAAAGCGGGTTGAAATTTTTTGGATTGAGATGTCGAGTATCTGCAGCGATGTCTCAAAGTGCATTGTACGGCCGTGCTCTGCGACCTCTTGTACTAAGCCACTCTATGAATGAGGTGTTTCCAGAGGTCAGGGTTTGTTTAATTTTTAACGACCCGTCTCGTCTGATTTACAATAGTTTCCCTTCAAATGCGACTTCATTTCGAATTTGTCTCACCGGCGTTTGAGCGGAGTAAAACTGCGAATTGCCGTTGTGTAGCGAACAACTGTGTCATACGAAGTATTTTTTTTAAAGGTTTGAGGAAAGGTGAATTTAGACTCAACACACCCATTGGCGATAGCTATTTTTATACAACTGTATGAATATCTCATCGGCTTTACGTAATCCATAGCGCACCTCCCTCAGTGGAATAATAACACGGCGCAACGACAGTTTTCGTGGAAGGTTTTGACTTCGCGGACGATTTTACGTCCGTTTCCCTATAATTGTAAAAAAAATTGTTATCTGACGATCCAAAAAATAATTAGCTTCCACAGTTTTTGTCAGTTTGTCTTGAGATTTTCATACTATTTCGACGACGTCTCTGTGAACAAAATGAAAAGCTTTGCATTCTCGGACAATGACATTCGAAGTGTGAAATATTGACCAGAATTAGATATACGGCATATATCCTGCTTGACAACTTTTTGAACTATATATACGCCTGGACGCCGATTTGTTAATAAACAACTGATAAACGTAGTGTGAAAATTTCACTTGAAATAACAACAATTGTGAGAGCTTTAGATTTTAACTTCCCTTGTAAACTGAAAAACACAAGTGGAGATAATGGATAATTTGCATAACCATTCACTAAGTGAAAATTTTGCTAATGCTCATATTTAAAATGGCTGTAACAGTCCCAAATTTAAAACTATTATCGTTTTGTAAAAAGTTAAATATAGTGTTTAACCATTTTTCTTTTTGATTATTTATGTACAGCCTTGCTAAATCTTGTTAAGCATTCAAAAACGAAAATGTTTGTACATGTTTTCTATATTTGAAAATCGTCTTTTGAGTATGTTCCACTATTCACAATTTAACAGTCTATAGGGAAGACTGTTTGGATAATAAAAAGCAAAAAAAATAAAAAATTCACCCCAAGTGCACATGAACCTGCATCTATACCTTAACTCAAATAATTGATGATATCAATGTTTTGATAACTATAATCTAGTAACCTGGTCCTGACATTTTCCGATTTGTATCAACACCACCCATCCAACCCTACAACAAAAGAATGTGATAATATTTTAAGGAGTAAATTTAGCTCAGATGTGTTCTATTGGAAGCTGGCATTATTGTTTTACATATCAATATATAATAATAATAATAATAATAACGTAATGTTGATGTAACGGCAATTATTTAAAGAAAGGGACATTTCTGAGAATGCGAATAAAGATCATTATTTAGAAGCTCTGCGTGGAGTGACTCCTACCTTCACCAAGTGTTGTGCAGAAATATATTTTTTTTCTAAGATTTAAGTTTGCAGGATTTATTTTACAGATTGCATAGATAGAAGAACTATAGTATGAGATTCTTAACAAAGCTGTCATTACTTATTGCACTGATAGTCGTCATGTGGTTGCCATGGTACTACAAATGGCTGACAAGCTCCGGGTTCATAGACAGGTACGGCTTACTAGAATATTGTTTCGCAAGCAAAACTGAATATATTTAAACCTGTAGTGGCGATGAAAAATACAAGAAACATGCCATGTTTTACTCTGTGTGGCCAGAGGAAAATTTCACAATCTTATAAACTGTTCTGTAATATTGCTGACATTACTGGTACATATAGCGCAATTTTCAACTGGTGTGTAGATTCGCATATCGACATGCAAATGAATATTGAACCATCATTTTAAACTAATTATCATATAATTCAGTTCCCAGATTCACAAGACAGATATTCACTAAACTTTGAAAATTGATTTATTGTAATATAATGAACAAACTTGAACGAAACCATTGGATTGTTCACTAAAGACATACAACTAAATTTAATATTTAATGACAACATATAAAGCCAAAGTCACCACTACAATAGAGGTCTAGTTGAAATAAAAAAAATAAATATTTGAATAGAATAGACAAACTATGGCGGGCGACGATGGACAATCAGTATATATTATGCAAATAGCTCAAATCTGTCATATTCAATGAAAGCAGAACTAAAATATATGTGTTTATATAATAGGCTTTATATTTTGGTTGTGTTTCAATACCAATAAATTAATATACATCAACATTGATACTGTTGCCTTTAAGAACACTTCGCTTGTAATTTTAAAACATCTTAAGTTATAACCCAGGAAGCATAGTGTCATCTCTAATGTTTCTACCAGTGATGTAGATTATGCTCATTATAAGCAGACACTGTTAATGTAACTAGTAAATCATTTGGGGGTGTAATGTTTGGACTTGAGAATCGTCAGGGATTACGGATTTGAACTGATCTCATAATTATGACAGTGGAGAAATATGAATATAAGACACAATTTTCCAATTTCTGTTGACAAGACACAATAATATCTGTCAAAAATGACGTTTGATAAATATCATTGTACATGCATGACACAGATCACGTACTTGCATGAAGTCATTTTTCTATTTCTCAGAGAGAAAGAAGATATTTCATCAAAACAACGAAAAATATTTTTGGACTGTGGGGGAAATGTTGCATCGTCTGTCCAATTATTCAAGGAGAGTTACCCAGATGCAAATGAATATGAAATACATTCCTTCGAGCTTGACCCAAAGCTTCGTCCATATTTTAAACCTTATGAATTACAAGGGTCAGTTACTGCCCATGTGCCATGCGGCGTTTCAGACAAAGATGGTGAGTATAAACTAACAATATCACTGCACAGCACAATGGTAACAAAATAGAGTTATTCATGTACTAAGAACTGTTGTTGATGTTTACTTGATGACATAATGCTGGTTCATCAAAAACTCATCGTTCTTCGATGGCTCATCTGTTCAGCTAATGCAGGCTGATGTGACCCATTTTTAAATTTGTCGTTTTGATAATATTCAATAGTACATAGAATGGCTATCGTCGATTATGTCTTTTTAACTATGAACTTAATTACGTTATCCAAGCTCAATAGAATTTCATATGATGTATTTTGTGCTCATTCACCGTGAAATTTGCATTTACGCACTGTATTTGTGTCAATTTCATTCATATTTACATACTGAAAATTGGGCAATGGATCTGTCACTTTCCCTCCAGCAGTCTCAGGCTGACTGTTTCCTATTGGATTTGAATGACTGTCTTTTCCGCTGTGGCAACTTGCGCTAGATTTGTTCAATATGTATATCAACACTCAATGCCACATTTTAGGTCTTAAACACATATACTGTAAATATCCTGCTGTGAAATTAACTATTATATAAAAAAAAACGAATAATATTTTTATTATTAGTGTTATCCACATGTTTTGAGAAATGTTATTCATATTTATTTGATATAGTCTGTATTATATTATTATGCAGAACTTTGAAAAATGAACAGTTTCACTGTATGAGCAAGCTCTGGGATTGTCTCGATGATGTCAAAATTTGGGCTTATAGTGGACATGAACTTACATATATATGTTAATTATTCGTTTATATGATGATCAAAAAGTGTTTCATCTCCACAGGATTCCTAACAGCTTACCTTGAAAGTGTTTGGTATCCAGGAAAAACGGGGTTTGCTGAGAGGGATCAACAATGGGGCGGAGGAAGTCTTTTGGCAACTGACGACGAAAAGCAAAACAATATTAAAAAAGGTTCAAGAAAGCTTTCCCGTCAAATTACAGTACCTATTATTGATCTATCAAAATGGATTCAAACAAACACAAAAAAGGAAGATTATGTTATTCTGAAACTTGATGTGCAAGGTTCTGAGTATGCCATTGTTGACAAGATGTTGGCCGATAACACGTTTGAGTGGATTGATAAGTAAGTACATGTTGGGTTATTCTTTTATATACTAGTACATTAGCGATAGATTATTATGTTCTCACATTTTCTTTCAAAGAGCATGAGAGCTAAACAAACTCGACGACAAAAAATACATTGCAACAATACTAATAATGGGCTAAAATTATATGAAAAGCAGCTAGCTATGGGTTTATCACTGATGACTAAATGACAAATACGTGTGTCACAGACTTTTTGTCTGGTTTCATTCTTCCTATGCTATGTTATCATTGTACATCAATCTATAATCGTATAATTGTTCTGTTTGTTATTATTAGATTTTATGGCGAATTCCATAGTTATGCAGCAGTTGGCGTTGCTGTGGAGGAGAGGACAAGAATAAAAGACTCCGTAGCTGCCCGGGGAATACATCAAGTATTATGGGAAGGAGAAACAAAACACTATGCCGATTTTGATAGCCTTCATGAAATTCGGGTAAGATCAAATAAAAGCAAATATTGGTCATCGAATTTGTTTGTGAAACTATGGGGAGGAAATCAATATTTTGTTTGCCCCTCCCTTTTTTTAATGACACTTTAAACGATTTTAAAATCACTGTTGGCCTGAAGTTTCGCATTCTCCAATAATCTCGCATCAACCCAAACAGCTAGGTTTGTTTTTGTGTCAAATAAAAAAAGACACAGGCATGTCAAACAAGCGTTATGCATTGTCTGGCCACTTAATTAAACTCAGTGCATGTCAGTGCATGTACACGTTATCAATTTGTGTGATCCGTCTGAGTGTTAAATCCAATAGTAGTATAATTATATTTCTTACTTGTTTTAATTGCTAACTTATTTATTTATTTTAAATTTATGATTAAATTTTAGATTCTCCCAGTGTCGCTTGAATGAGTAAAATCGAGATTCTTGGACGGCGATTATCAGAAGAAGCCAACAACGATTTTCATTTCGTTTCTTATAGTTTCTCCTATATACTCTCTATTATTTTCAGATACCTAGTAACGCACCCGGTCAAATTCACACGTTGAACAACCAATGTGTAAAGAAGGAAGAACAATCTCAAGTCAGCATTATTATCGAGGTTGGCATGAATGCAAAAACTGCCAGACTTTTAATTGAAACAATTCATGCCTATGAGAAACACGTTCCTCTGACATTATTCGTTTACGGTGACTTTGTGGAATTGTATCCTGAACTAATCATAGAGTGGAGCAAAGTGTACGAGATTGGCATCAGAGGAAGCAGTCCCCTACCAAGGAACCTGTGGGCGTTACAAAACTATGGAATTCAGCGACTGTCCGTTGTCAGTGCCGAGATGAAATTGAGCAAATTGGGAATAACAACAGCATATATATTTCCACCTGAATTTGGAGAGACTGTCACCCTCATTGCAAAAGAGAGAAGTCTGCGAATGATTAACTCGACTGTGACACTCCCGCCAAGAAGTGGTAAGTATGCAAAAGAGACCGTCACTTTGTAGCAAAACCAAATCTTTCCAAGTCACTTCGCCTTAGGTTACATCATATCACAAACTCGGCTTCATTCCAAGTTGCTTCGTGCAATTATTTTTTCTTTCAAATTTGATTTTATTTACCGACAATAGTATCACCACGACATGCTATTATTGTGTATGGCACAGTAGTTTACTATTACTTCTTGTACATTTGACCGTTGTACATAATTAAAATTGACATCCATTATGCATCTATTGTTCAATTCAATAATAGTAACAAATGATAACAATAATTACTAAAATCAACGTAACAAACCGGGTCCCTGGCGGACAAATCAGGAAACATATACAACTTGTGGTCAGTAGTAAGAAAGAAACACGGATTTGGATTATTTTCGGTCATTAAATTAGACTAGTTTACATGTTCTTAAAGACCTACTTGCAGACAGCTAATGAGTAATTTATGGAATTATAGGCAGTAGTTGTTATTAATAGTTGATATTAGTAATCATTTAAACGTGCACGAAGTGATCGTGTGGGAAAGAAGTGACTTTGGTAGTTGGTAATTTGGAACAAAGTGACCGTGTGTATCAAAATAACCATTAGGTACGAACACTCCCGACGTTATCCAGTCACCAAAATGATTGGTGATCAGTCTTGGCGAATCGCGCATGATGCCTATCCATCTGGAACTTGGAACAGTGATGCCATCCATACGTTTCGTCGGCACATCCGCAGCAAAATCAGAATTGAGTTTGAATAAATGAAATTATCCTCACACTTGAACTTGGACGCGTATTATCTTCAATATCAGTAGAAAATGATTTAGAACTTATGTAATGTACGAAATATTGCTGTTACCGCTTTCAAGAAACTCACATTGTCGAATATTGTTATTATAATTATTTATTAGATTGTAATTTGGATCTGTAAATGCTACTCGCGTTATTGTGTCACAAATTCTTATTGTTTAATTTTATTTATCTGTTACAGGCAGTCTGATGTTAGAGACGTATTTCAAATATGAGGATGTGAAACGAACACCGAAAGCTCTAAGGATCATTCACGAAGAACTCGTGCATAGTGGGGGAATACTGAGTTTGGATTCTGATTTTCCAGACTGTCAGATGACGTCAATTTTTCTTCTGGATTATTTATACGATGTTTCGAATCACAAAATTACAAGTTTACGTGAATGTTTTGGTGGTAAATGACAAGTCGTTGTTTGATGCCGTGGAGCTTTGAAATTAATTTGAAACGACAATAACTAAATAGAATTTTAAATCAAACTAATAAAATAATAATATCAATAATCTATATTGAACCCTGCCAAATTGTGGTCATTAAAACATGGTTGGTCAGAAACATGTCCGTTTATGTTTTTGGACATCTTACCACTAAACTGACGTTCACTAAATTGTCAGCAACCAATGCCTGAAGTCATCTAGAACTTGATTTAAAAAGCTGCAGCTATTTATTAGACAGTTTGAGTCACATAATTTTCATTGAAATCACAATGACAGGCATGGGATGAGTTCTGTTGTTGGCCATTGTGCTTTTCAACCTAAGAATGAATACAAACACAATTAGGAATGCTGCTCACATTGATGTTCTAATTATCAGATTTATTTGATGAATGCAATTTATAATGTATTAATATGGGTTTCATTAATTCGTTTGCTTTGTCTCATGATTTATTTGGGAAATTTTGTTTGGAATAAATGCTGAACCTGATATTAGAGTGTCCTTGTTCATTGTGACCACTAATTGTATTGAAGTGTGTCTGGAACATGTTTATATTTCTGAAGTTTGAAACAGGTTTCAGATATGTTTACATAAAATGTTTCAGTCTAGCTCCACACAGATCTCAAACATGCCTTAACTGTGTGTTTTTGTAGCGAACACATTCATTTTCCAAAAGTGTCATCATCGTCCGTCGACATTATACTAGTAAATAAAGTGTCTGAAACTTGTTTGGGGAACATCTAAAAACGTCTCCTGTACAGTAACCAGACATGTTTCAGACGTGTCTCAAACATGGATGACATTAGTCCCATTTCGGTAAGAGAAGTTAAATATATAATTAATACTGCAAAATATTGTGTTTCATTGATATAACTGGTGGTTTCTCAGGGTTCAGTGAAATGCACGTTATCACACACTTAAACGTTCTGTTCTTGAAATACGTTATACTCTCAAAAATATTACTATCATCCCAATTCATAATTTGGTTTTCCAACATTGTTTCGCATATGATAAATGCCTTACAAATATTCTGTGTACAAATAGAAAATGCATAACGCATATATTTACATTTATAAAGGGAGAACACGAGTACAAATCTACAAAAGAACAGTACCGCTAAACGTGATGTTGCCTAATGGGTGCAATGCACGTGGAAGATTCATAAGCGTTTTTTGTAAGTGGTTTGGTAAAAGTTGGTAAAAAGCATATATATCGTTGATTGAGCTGAAATACATGTTATTCAAGAAATTTCAGCAACGTAATACTGCATTCAATATCATCCATTTTGAACATTTTTGCACGAATGTGTAAGAATTCACACTCGTTTTATATTTATTCACACTGGTTTTACACTCAACTATCAATTGATTTCACAATCTTTGATTGTGCGTAATTCATTCAACATAGTGGATTGTATTCTGAGCATGTTTGAATATTTTTTGTGCATAGATATATCACTAAGTTAATTTTAAGGTATGGTTTGCTTAGTACAAACGAAGAAGACGAAAATACTACACACTTTCTTCAGGCACGTCCAGTTATTAGAAAATAATGAACAGATTAAAGCACGTTCAGTTCAATTGTAGGAGTCAGAATCCGATCATGGACGAGTAATTAGTGATTGTGAGATTTCCGGAGAGCCCAGAGCGTCTATCCTATGCAGTGCATATTAATCACCTGATTTTCATAATTATTAGTTAATTGCTTTTTCAAGTACCAATCATCACATTTCAATAAAACTTGTACATAGATGTCATAAGACATTACACAGACCTGGTTTAAATCTGTGTGTATTAATTACCTAATTTGCATAATAATGTTTTTTTTTTCATCGATACATTGACGGTATGATACATTGCACAGACCTTGCTACTTCTACATAAGTTAATACATCACATTAATTACCTGACTTGTATAATATATAGTTTTCAGTTTCTGCATAAATATCCCATGTACTTCCAATGTATTATTTTAATGAATCTAATTGGTTCATACATACTTTGAGACAATGCAACAATGTATTTAGTTTGGGGATTATAAATTGCTGTAACAGTAATATGGATGACATTTTAATCTTAAATAAGCAGACAGATATTAGTTACCAAGGCTAATTAATTTTGTTAATATAAGTAATGAACTTTTCGCACACAAGAGTTCTTTCTGAGCTTTATTTTATTACATCTTAGCAGTACATAATCAGATACATTAGCATGAATCATAACAGAATACAAGAAACAGTTATATAAGCTAGTTATAACAGAATTATGAATATGAGGTATGAATATTCAAGTTACATTTTTATTGTTTAATATTTCATGTGCGAAACAATCTAGGAAGCAGTTGGATTTAGTATGTCTGTCTTAGTGTGTGTGGGGTGGGGTCTTTTTGTTGCCGAAATCCCAAGAACCACTTGACGATTTCAAAATAGTTGCACGTATTAATTAGCTAATTATCTTCCTGTATTTACTAAAATTCAAGTTAATTTTAGGATATTTTGTAGATTTGTATCAAATTTAGTCAGCACATACCGTGTTGCAGTATGCACATCGTATTATTTTTTGAACAAATTGTATTGTAAGTTACTTAACTTGCATAATTTTCTTCTCTAAATAGGTTTTATATTATAAATGTGGACCACAATTTTGCAAAAGTGAACATTGGTGTAACATGCATGCCCGACTAAGTAATGAAATTATAACCATACTTTAATAAGATAATTTGCATAATGTTATTTTTTTTAATACTTTCACTGATTGTAATGTAATACGAACATACCAACAAACCCTATGACTTTAACACCTTTGACATTTAGATATTACAAAATTATTTAATCTAGTTACTGTTACTGACTAATAATTAGCTAGGCTATTGCAAGAGCAATATTTTAGATGTAGTATGTTACGAACTACTAATTACATTAGATTACTATTGTACACCTAAAATAAACATTGTACACTACAGCTAGATACACCATAGGAAATACCATACTTAAATAAACTACATGGCGTTAGGCTATTACAAAAGGAATGTTCTAGTTGTAGTATGAGATAAACTAGTAATCCCACTAGATTGCTATTACATATACCCCAATTTTTATAATACTACCAATCAATGGACAATACATAATCAATATAGACAATGGAATGCAATTTATTTCTGAATATAATGCATTTGATGTTATGTTTGCGAACACAGTACTGTACACCTGTTAAAACCAAGCCATGCATGGCACAGTCCCCGTTAGTTATCAAATTTAAGATAAATAGTTTTGTTTATAGTAATATAGTTGGAACATAAACATGTCAGAAGTATGGATCCAGAAGATGATGCTTGATTATGATGATTTTTTAACATTTAAATGATTTACATCCTGTATCTGATTGTCAAAAGAGTACTTGTTCATATTGCGACTTATTGCGCTGGAACAGCATTAATTAAAACAAAATGGCACCAGTCGGCCATTTTAAATACATCTATAATATGATGTAAAACGAATATATAAAATTTGAACATAATCAGTCAAAGCATATCAGAGATATGACTCTAGAAGTGCATGCATATGAACAAAATGGCCACCAGTCAGCCATTATGAATACGATCTGAAAAATAAAATGAGGTGCACCAGGAACCCATATTCTCTTAAGTATGTACTAAGTTTGAACAAAATCCATCCATAAACGCCAAGATCCCGTTCTGGAATGCCAGAAATGCTTGATTTTTAATAATTTTTCAGCACAAAAATGGCTGCCATTTGGCCATTTTGAATCAGATAGTCAAACCAATATATCCATGTCATGATGTATAATGAATATATAAAATTTGACCATAATCAGTCAAAACAAGGCAGAGATACAGCACTAGAACTGCATTCATTAAAACAAAATGGCTGTCAGTCGGCCATTTTAAATTCGATCTAAAAAATAAAGTGTCAAACGTATGTACCAAGTTTGAACAAAATTCAAATATAAATGCTAATCCAGGTTTAGAATGCCAGAAATGCTTGATTTTTGATTATTTAAAACAAAAATGGCTGCCATTCGGTCATTTTGAGTCAAACCAATATATATCTATGTAATGATATATAATGAATATATAAAATTTGATCATAATCAGTTAAAGCATGGCAATAGAACTGATGTGCATCAAGGTCCCATAATGTCCAATGTATGTACAAAGTTTAAACAAAATCCATCCATAGAATTTTTAGCACAAAAATTGCCATAATTCGGCCATCTTGAATCAGATCTTGAAACAAATTGATGTCCGTATGTACAATAATATGTATGATATGTATGTGTGAAGTTTGATTGTGATTGGTTCAGGCATGTCTAAGATACAGCATGGTCAAGGTCAAAACGGGGACTAATAATGTATTTGGGAGATGCCAAAAATCTGTTATACATCCCATCATCTTTTTAAACACGGGTCACATGTAAATGCTTGATGCGATACATTATCGTCATGCATGGCGAGCGAGCGATCTGAAACTCTTATTGACCAGATAGGTCAGGTCGCTGATTAACCAATGGGTCGTTTGCTGTTGCTTGCGACTTCGACGGTAACAGTTTCCAAAATGAACCAGTTTCATCACAATTATAAACTTGTTCGCCAAAATAACCACCTTCATAGATAATTTCTCTCAGATTTTTGGGAAAAGTTCTGAGAGCGTCCATGTTCGCAGATCGAGCTTCGCCTTGGATTGAGACTGCGTGTATAGCCTGTCTTCTTTGCCATCGCAAGAACCACCCTGAACTGGCCTCAAATTCAAAGTCGTCGTATCTGAGTTGCGTGCTTTGCATTGGATGATGGAACCAGAGAGTGGAGTTCCGGCAGACCATTCCTGAAGAAATGTAACAACTTTATCGATGTCATCATTGTCGGACAATTTCGCACGTTTTTCTGTTCAATCGCTTAGACATGCTGCTCAGTTGAGAAATAGATTTCAGATACGGAATTCAACTCATTGTAGCCTGTTTCATAGAGTTATACCAAAATGGGACCGGCCGGGAAGCACGTACGGTCACAACTCGACACCGCTGTTGACACCTTGAGTAAGGCCGCCGTCACCCATTGAATCTCAGCAATTGACGGACAGTAGGCGTTAAGTTGTCTCTTTAACGGTTAGTTAAAAATACTATGCCGCGAAACATTAGTCTTTGTACTTCAAAACTGCTGTCAAAAAACAATAGAAATTTTGGGAGCCATCCAAGTACCCGCGACTTGGCCGAATCGCGACTTACCGAGGCACGACTTAGCGAGGGGTCACTGTATTATAAATATATTTTGTTTAATTAATTTCCACCATTACAAATTGATAAATTGAGAGAACAAATGTCTCAACAAATATTTGAGACTTATTTTAGTTTAAAGAACTCTCGTTTGATTATTTTCCACTATTACAAGTTAAGTTGAGAGAATTAATGTCTCGACAAATATTCAAGACTTATTAAGGTGTAAAGAACTCTTTGATCAACTTCCACCATTGCAAATTGTTAAAATAATGAAATAAATATACTGGTATAATTTTAAGTTTGTCTCTGATTTCTCAGTCAAATGTAAAACTTATGTACTGTACATGCAGTTTCTTTGGCTTGTGAGTTAACTGACAGTGGCGTTTTTTCAGGGGCACAATAATAATTTGCAACTAAACTTGCGAATGTTCGGGAAGAGTTTTCATTGTCCTGATTGTTGGATCATTCAAGCTCCAGAGGCAGTCTTTGAAAAATATAGACCCCTTTTCAGACAGAAATACTGAAAAAAACTATACCCCTTTACAGACAGACAGGGTAAAATAATATATTCCTGTTCAGACAGAAGTGGTGAATTTGAGACCCCTTTTGGCGGCACATATACATATAGCAGCACGTCAATGTGAGTACCCCCCCCCCAGTCATGTAATATTGGCTGTCATTCTATAGAAAAGCTTTCAGTGATACAAAAGGTTTAAGACTGTGGGTCAAAAGGTGGCTGAATCGGAACAATATATCTCATTGTTAGTCATGGTTGCAAGCCTCTAGAATAGAATTTGTGAAGAGTTGGGTCGACAGTACAGACAAAACGAGGTTTCCATTCGCAAAACCAATATGTTATCGCAATAGGGTACTTGGGTATTAAGAGTTTGTTTTCAGGGGTGGGTGATACCAAGGTGGAAAATGAATGCACATATGGGGGTAATTCCTTGAATTGCAATATAGAGGGTTCAGTCTGAAATACATATATATAGTGTTCCATGTTTCGTCTGATATTTCTGTGGTATTCTGCTGCTGTAAATAATGCACGATTTGTTCCGAAATTCAGTATGTTGTGTTCACTCATGGGTTATTCGTTTTTTGCTCAAAACACCCCTATTTGTTAATGGCAGAGTCGAATAGTTTCACTCCCACTGAGAAATACAATGCTGAAGGCAGACATGCCGTGCTACAGCGGTACTCCACTGACGGGATGACTAGTTATGCATGCTACAACTTCGCTTGTGATGTTGCTTGTTAGCCGTGGATTAAATGAATCTTGATTACCGGTTAAAATGTTGCTCATTTGGCGTTGGTAATCTTTATTTGGAACTGGGTAACGCCGCAACGTCGCCAGCAGAAACCTCCTGATACTTTGATGTTGATGGTCGTGCCTCAATGGTAATCGCTAATTTTACTGCGGGTTGATCTTCCAATAGCCCTTCAGGGTTTATAAAACTCAGTCAACATACACCAAGTTCTCTCAATCGTAGTATTCCATGTGATGTACACCTGACATGCCAAAAATGTTGCTGAACGATTTGCACTGGGTAAAATTAGCAGACAAAAATTTGCAGACAAAAATAAAAATAGTTTGGTTGCCAATGAAAACAAACCGGTAGGCTGGTTGGCGATCCGCTCCACTCAAAAAACAAGATATATGTTATCGGCTGTTGCAAATGTAGGACATTAACGTGAAGCTAACGTCTGTTTATAATTAAAACCGGGCATCGTACACGAAGTTCGCAAAAAAAAAAAACATTCAGTCTTTAGAAGTCACTTTATTTTATTGCTAGTAGTAGGACGTATTCTGCCGTTCAGATTTTACAAATAGTAACTTTGTACCCACACTCAAGCTGAGTAGATTGAGCTATGTCCGTGCTTTTTAATCATAGAAATGTAGGGTGTGATACATTTGGCGTAAAGGTATTTAAACAAATCAGTTTTTGGATGTTGCCATGGGAACGGTGGTCAGAATTTGTTTTCAGATTTTACAAATAGTAACTTTGTGCCCATACTCAAGCTGAATAGAATGAGCTATGTCTGAGGTGTCGTATCCTACGTTTGTAGCAGGAGATACATTTAGCGCGAAGCAATCCTAAAATCATTTTTTTTACTGTTGCTATGGCAACGGTGGGCAAATTTGTTCCCACATTTTTCCTAATAACTGGGATGAAGGTGTGACCTACCTGCTAAGTTTGAGCAAAATCGGCCAAGCCAAAAAAACAAACACAGAAGAATCTATACGCGAAAACACTGGAAATCACATGCAGACACACAAAAGTGATTTTAAGGGTGTTGGAGCGGATCGCCAATACCATGTTCATTTGCATATTGACCGTGAAAATACCAAAAACATTATTGCATTGATGATATGCAAATTTGTTTTAGTCAAAATAAGTGACTGCCTAGAAGTTCCATTAATGTTGTCCAAATTTCATTTCAATCGGCAAGTTAATTCATGTACGCAAAGGTAAAATATCGTACTTCTAAATATTGTTTATTTCTGCTATGTTTCGAAAACGCTACTCTTGAAAGGACTACTTTGTTTGCTCCCAGACCTCATTTGCATATTGGGTGTGGTAATACCGATTTTAATTCCAGGGACAAATCAAAATAAACTGCAGTACATATATAATAATGTGGAATACATGTTTCTGCTAAAATAAATTCCAGTGAAAAATTCTCTCACACTCTATTGAGACTTGTGAAAATTGGATGCTTGAAAACTTTTAGATGAAATTCTATGCGACTTCATGGGAGTTGGAAATGAACAAATTATATGAAACCCAACCCTACCACTCCATACACAGTGTAAACTACACCCCAAAAACCTCCTTTCACCAGTGTATTCTATTTGACTTCAGGAGAATTTGAAATAAACAAATTATATGACAACGAACTTAATTATAATTTCAACCTCTAGGTCAGCACTGATTAAATAAACTACCTCGTCTTTATGTCAACTTGAAGTTATTCAATGCCTACGTCAGTGACTTGAAAGTCTGTTTCAATCCCATATTGATTGCATGGGAGTGCCAGTCTTATATTTTCTATTGTAATGTCAATTTCTTGCGATTAATCGGAAAATGAGGCTGTAACCACAAACCATCTAGATAAAACCTGGTGTAAGCATCGGTTAGGCAGTCTTGAACTATGCATGTGAAGCCAGCTGAGAGGTATATCCAATCTTATAGATTTCTCATTGTTTGGTAACTATTTGCTGCAAATGCAACAAAAATCAATATAAAAATATCACCCACACAGCATTCTACAGGTTACTTGTTATAAATGAGCTTATCTTTCCAAAACAATTCCATCAGTGCATATGCGTGCATTCATCCTTCTGGTTCAGGTTCTGGTTCACATTCAGAGCTTGTTTCTCAGTTTTTCTTTGGCTTGGCCGTCACTGGGCCAACAAATAGATGGTATGTCTGTCACTGGAATGTCACAGGTCTCACTGGAGGTTGGGGCCGGAACAGTGAATATTGAGTGTTCACGCATAATACTAGAACATACAAGAGTTTGAGTAAGGGTTGGACCATTTGATTTTTGAGGGGGGGGGAGGTCATCTCTGAACACAGTAGATTCACTTGAATTACTGCATCATAAGAATATGCCAATTCTTCCTGCCACGATAAGGGAGCACGGAGTACAAAAAGAAACTAGGTCATATATAAATGGGTGTCAATGATTCTGGTTTGTGGATTAATTAATAGCAGAGGGAAAATTAATATCTTCATTTCAATATTAATTTCGAAAACAATTTCACTCTGGTTGCATTTAGACTGTATACCAGATATGCTCTATTAGAAGAGCATCTCTAATAGAAGCACATGTACGGCAACAATTTTATTGATTGTATACTGATTTATCAAAATATGATGTATTTTGACCATAGAAACACCTCCGTTATTTACATAAGAGCATGCGCTACTAATAGAGCAAATACAGTATTGCATGCAACATCTCTGACAATTTAGCAGTTTTAGTTTAAATACATTTTACAAACTAAAACAGGAACATAGTATGGATCTAATTTTCACCCTGTTGTATCAAGAATCAATGCAACATATAGAGAAAGCTGCATTTTCACTGGAATTTATTTTGCAGAAAATTGATTTCAAGTAAAACAGGGAAAATAAAATGACAGTGCAAATAAAGCATTCCACGGTATGTTATGTGACCACAATATTAGACAAGATACATTCATGATTGTATGGAACCATGTTTTATTAAACAAGTAATAAATAAAATAAAATATTATGTTCCAAGACTGTGTTACGCCCGAGCAACGCGTGCCAAGGTGGCGGATCCAGAGGGGGGCAGGGTGGTCATGCCCCCACCCAACGCATGACGATTCATATCATCCGGATTACGCATAGCTTCTCTGCGATTTACGCTCCGTATATCTTAAGCGAAGCTCCCCCCCCCCAATACATTTTGCTGGATCCGCCACTGGCTTGCCAGTGTAGAACGCGTGTCACTATCTATATAAAAAAATAATAAAGACGTCTAATCTGAGTCACTGTCCGAATAAAAACGGTACTCTTGAAGTACTAATTTTTGTGTCACAGGAAGATGGGGGTATAGGACTGATTATTCTGCCACAGTCAGTATTCAAAGCGATTTGCAAAACAAAACGTGGATTGAAGGCAAAGAGTTGGCCAAATCCCTTGATACAATTGAAACTATCAACTACAGTTATTCAACTATTTAGTTTTTTTTCACCAAGCTAGCATTTTAGTAAGTAATTATGCATTAACGTTACAAAGACAAATTAAAGACGGATATTTTTGACAAATTCTAAAAAGTGTTAACACTCTGTTAGTATATTTCATTTCCATGGTCCTCCAAAATGATTGATAATCTTTCTTGGTGAATTACGCATCGCAGCTATTCATCTGAAAATGCCAATTTTGTGGCAACACTGGTTTATATATTTACTGAATGTTCTCGTCTGCACCAGCTTTTCTTGTTGGTTTGTGATATAATTTAACTATTAACAGATCAAAAAATGTCACTTCATGGCTGATATTTGGGTCTCGCTGCACAGAAACACTTTGCAAACATTTTGTTAGGCTGACTGGTTAACAACTTACATCAGCATAGCATAATATACACATAATTCACTACAAAATTAGAAATGGAAATTCAAGTTCTCTGATAAGAACAGTAATGCCACAGACATGTTTCGTCGGCACACCCACAGCAGGATCAGCATTGGATTTGAATATGAAATTATACACAAACTTGAAGCCTTTGAGATTATATGGACGTGTAGCGGCGTAGTATATTCACTATCAGTAAGCAGTGATATGGAACTCAACATCTACGTCAAATAGTGTATCAGTTAGCCCAATAGCTAAATCTATAAGATAGACGGCCAACGTAAATAGAGTAGCCAAGGTGTTAAAAATATATTAAGTAGTTGCAAATCAAATTAAGCATTATTATGTGTCACAAGGGAATACTTTTGGTTCATTTAGTGTATTTTTTTGGACTCGCCAGTCCTGAAAACCTAATGTTTCATGTAATAACGGAAATCAAGTTTTCACATTTTCCTCGTAAAAGAGTATTGCCTGTTCTCTCTCTGAAAACCAGAGACACAAAGGAAAGTTTATTGGCTTAAACTGGAATTTAGATCGTGTTATCATCTTAATTTTCCTTCGAAGAGTTGTATGGATAAATTTTCATATGACGACAATAACAACAGCAACAGACATGGTAACGGATAAGGTAAAAATGCCATTTTTAGCTCCGCTGTCGACTTTGTCTAGCGGAGCGTGGAACGTCTGTGACGTAGCCATAACACAATTTACATCGCTTTTGGTCATGTGATGCGTAGTTGCATAGGCGTTGCTTTATTTTTTGGTAAATAAACACGTAAATATTTGTCTTTATGCTAATTGTAAACTGTTCACACTTCTATTCACTTCTATTGCAGACGTCTTTTAGTCATTGCGCCACCTAGTGGCGATAAGGGTAATTTTCGTTGTTTCCTATATAACCATAGTTGTTTATTTTCTGAAGTATTATTTAGTTAATTATTATAGCATTTGTAATTTGATTGAGCAATAACATCAGCGTGACTGTATTACCGTTTAACCACAAAGGAGTAATATTTGACTTCGAAGGGTGACTGAAATCTGTATTTCTCAGAGGTGAACATTCACTAAATATAAATATTCTCCGTTCACAGAATAGTCGGACAATGTACAGTCTACTAGACTTTTGATGTGAGCGCTGATTAATGGCAGATATAATCGTTAAATGCTGAATGATTGATGCTCAAATCATTTTAAGCTTTATTCAATTAATTTTGTATGGCTTTTAATCTGTGCTGAGTGATCTTTTATATCTTGTTGCACAGAATGACAATTTTTGGTTGCCATTACTACCATAATTGAAGCTATTGTTGCATTTGCATTGAAAACACACTGTTATTATTTATATGATCAGTCCTGATTTTGGAATAATTGTTTTAATGATCGTATATCAAATTAGAAATTCATTTGTGTTGCTAGAGACACATGATTAAACTTTGCCCATATTTTTGAAATTGTTTTAACATCCTTGTTGTAGTTTGACACACCATTCGTGTTTGGATCGTCCCACCCTGAGTACTTACTATATTATTATGGGTGTGTCATTAACGGTCAACAGGTTTGTTCACGATCTGTTTGAGGAAAATAACGCCTTATATAGCCCTGATGTAGTTAAGTTGTTGATAGATTAAGCTGTGATACACCAAATGTTCGCGGACCATCGTGCTTAAAATTTGGCAGCGAGTTTTGGCCTAGAGAGTCACATCGAAATCTAGCGCCCTCTTTAGGCCAATTTGAGTTTAGCGCATTATCGGCTGTATCGACCTCATATCTTACTGATATTGCACAGAGTGTAATTTTTGAAACTATTAGACCGATTGTTGTGATAAGTACGAATTTATTGTACTGAATTAAATATGTTGTTGCGTTCTACACATTGATTAGAGCTTTCGCATGTGTGTTGCCTGTGTGTATGCGACTGAAGCTACCCAGATACTATAGCCCATCCCCGTAGATGATTTCAATAGTCTTGTTCAGAATATGAAGTTGAGCCCACTCCTGGGGTCTGTTTTTGAAAGTTCATTGGGAATATGAGGCTGAGCTCACTCCTGAGGTCTGTTCTTGAAAGTTCAGTGAGAAGATGAAGTTGAGCCCACTCCCGGGGTCTGTTCTTGAAAGTTCAGTGAGAAGATGGAGTTGGGCCCACTCCTGGCGTCTGTTCTTGAAAGTTCAGTGAGAATATGAAGTTGAGCCCACTCCTGGCGTCAGTTCTTGAAAGTTCAGTGAGAATATGAAGTTGAGCCCACTCTTGGGGTCGGTTCTTGAAAGTTCAGTGAGAAGATGGAGTTGAGCCCACTCCCGGGGTCTGTTCTTGAAAGTTCAGTGAGAAGATGGAGTTGGGCCCACTCCTGGCGTCTGTTCTTGAAAGTTCAGTGAGAAGATGAAGTTGGGCCCACTCCTGGCGTCTGTTCTTGAAAGTTCAGTGAGAAGATGGAGTTGAGCCCACTCCCGGGGTCTGTTCTTGACAGTTCAGTGGAATATGAAGTTGAGCCCACTCTTGGGGTCGGTTCTTGTCAGTTCAGTGGAAACGTAGAGTTGACAACACTCCTGAGACCAGTGTTTAGCAGTCCGTGAAAATATACTGGTTAACCCATACCTGAGGTCAAAACTGGACAGATCAGTGACAATATGGAGTTGACCCACTACTGAGATCAGTCTTGACAGTTCAGCGACAATATGGCGTTGGGGGCTTGTTGTAATCGAAGAAACGAAACGGAACGGGATAACACACATAATGAAAATGAAAATGTAATCAGTGAAATTGGGTTTTATACGCACACTATTAACAAAATATTTGCCGAAAATAATAATACGTATATGGCTCATTTTGCTAATTGCAGATAATCAAAAATCTGTAATCAGCGAAACAAGGGTCTTACACGTACAATATTCACAATTGTTGGACGATACTTGACCAGTATATTCACCTTTCAGTCATATACATATAACGACATAAAACATTTGCCGAAAATAACAATATTTAATCAGTAAATGGTTCGTTTCGCTTATTACAAATAATCAAAAATCTTACACGTACAATATTTGCAATTGTCGGACAAAACTTGACCAGCATATTCACCTTTCAGTAGTGTATATAACGACATAAAACATTTGCGAAAATAACAATATTTAATGATTCGTTTCGCTAATTATAGATAACCGGAAATCTGTAATCACCGAAACAAGTGTCCCACACATACAATATTCACAACGAATTCTCCATATTTTGAAACCTATAAATAGTTTTTTTACAAGGAAACTGAAGTTTAGTTATATATTGATTATAAAGTTGTCGGAATGTGCTCAGAATAATTGAATGTCATTGAATATGCAAACTTGTGTCTTTCAGTTTGTAGGAAATATTATACATTGAATTGCTCAGTTTGTACTTGTGAAACTTTCACATACTACTAAAGGGCTTCATGTGCTTTGACTCCTGGATATTTTTTGTCAGATCAACTACATAAAATGCGAGAAAATTTAAAATAAATAAATGCGTAACTCATTGAGCAACTGAATTACCGATTTTATGACATGAAGATTTAATGGTTGTAATGACGAAGATTGTATTTACCCAACCTTATTAAAATAAGATCCTAGTTTGAGCTTTTTTTTTGTTAAAATAATATCATTCATATTTTTTTCATATATTCTATTATTTTTCAAGGAATGTGGACACTGAATGATATATCCATGTCCATGCATCATTGTGCTTGTGCAACGTTCTTCAGATTTACAAATAAGATGGTCGTGCTCTGTGTGGATGCATTGTTGTTGGTTGTTAAAAATTAATTAAAACCATTATTGAATCCACTCTTTTTCGAGCCGTAGGCAGAAATGCTGATGGTAAGCCGTGGTATTTAAATGAATAATTATGTACAAGCAAGTGGGCGTGTTCTACGTCATTTGTTGTCATACATAATGTATGCGATTTCTCTGTTCAAATATTAAAAATGAATATTAAATTATCTATACCTTCGGGCGTAGTATGAACATATTCACGCTAAATTACAATATTTGTTTGGTATATTGTTTTCTATCTGAGGTTATTTCGCTGCTGTGTCAAGCATGCTATGTAATTATGAGTGTATTATCAATGTATGTAATTCATTAGATGCCGTAGCAGACTAGCAGGAATATACTGGCAAAGTCGGGACTTCTTTTTTGTTTTACAAAAAGAAATAATTAATTGTTTTATTCCTTTTAGCGTGAGCGCGAAAACTATAAGCTGACCGCTAAATAAATCCCGACTGGACACTTCTGCGGACATTTGACTGATATTAATTATTCATGATGTCATTTTTTATCCATGAGTGGGTGTGTGAAAGTAAAGGTGACGTTTTAAAGATTGATTCGATTCGATCGCAGAGATGGTTACTTTAACTTTTTTTAAGCACACGGTGATACTTTCATCCATGTTTACTGAAAACAAGTTGATTTAAATGTCCAATGTATATAAGTGGTCTTTCAAAATCTCCGGGACCTCAGAAGTGAAAGGTCACGTACATTAACATAGATACGAGATGGCGTATACAGCTGCACTTTGATTTTTTTTTTTTTTTTATCTATTTTTTTATTACTTTAAATAAATACATTTACAAAAAAAAGAAAGAAAAAAATTACAAAAAAAAGAAAAGAAAAGTGGATGGCTTAAAAGAAGTGGAAGTGGGGGAACATTATTGATAAGCTGACAAATCTGGCTAATAAGTGAATTACTCATAATTAAAATTATTCCATTTTTCATTAAATTTAGACATTGAACCATTATTGATAGCTATTTGTCGCTCTACAATGCGAGTGTTTAACATTATACTCTCCACGACTTCCACCTTTGGGACAGAACCTCTTTTCGATTCAGAATAGAGGTGCTGTTTACAGATTAAAATAAAAAGGTTGAGAAGATTACAATAAAAACTGCCATGTATTCCAAAACAAATATCCCTGTCAGACAATAAAATATCAACGTTTGTCCATTTTTTCCAGAGTTGCTGACATTTCCCCCAAAATCTTCTAGTAATAGTACATGTAATAAAAAGATGCTCAAGAGTTTCAATATCAGCGTTACAAAAAGTGCACAATGTACTATCAACTAATTTCCATAAGCACAAAGTGTAATTTGTGTAAATTGCCCTATGTAAAAATTTATAATGAAATGCCTGCAGCCTGGAATCAAATGTACAGAGAAATGGTAGTTTAAAAATGGGTTTCCAATCTTCGTCCGGAATTCGAATTTCAAGCCGTTTTTCCCATTTATTTTGACAGCCCAAAGGAGGTACATTTTTCCTAACCAAATCCGAATACATTTTTTTGTGAGGTTTAGGTTTGTCTCTAACATTAAGGACAAAATAATTGTCAATTGAATTTAATTTCTTAGGATTCTCCTGCAACTCCTTTTTCCATGACCTGGGAATAGCTTTTAACACAGATTGAAATTCCAAAAAATTAACATTGCAGTCGTATTTACACTTGAAATTTTCATAACTTAAAAAATGACCATCATCTCCTAATAAATCATTTACATACCAAATATTCTTTTCCTGCCACAACCTCCTGTTGACATAATCATCTTTTATAGCAATATTTGAATTATGCCACAAAACCTGACTTTGATAATTAAATTTTTGATGATTTATACAAGAATGCCAAATGTCCATTATTTCCGACCAAAAGTTATTTTTAATTGAAGTAATATACTTTTTAATAAAATTTGCATCTGCTTCCCAAATCTTATAATGTCCAATTTTCCTAAAAATATTAAAATAAAGTATTTTCCACGGGTGAGCACTTTTTTCTTGGGACTTTTTAATCCAAGTTAATTTTAACGCCTTGGAAAATAGTGTTAAATTAGGTAAATTTAAACCACCATATTCAACACCACGACTAAGAGTAGCCCTGGATATTTTAGCTCGCCTACCACTCCAAATAAATTGATTAATAATTGCATTAAGACGATTCATAAGTGCACTAGGAGGGGATGGCAAGGAGGAAAATAAATGGATTAGTTGTGAGATTGCAAGATTTTTAACAATTGTAACTTTACCCAAAAGAGATAGTGGTCTACAGCCCCATGAAGCAAACAAGGAAGAAATTTTTCTCAATTTATCTTCATAATTTAAGACCACCATGTTTTCTAAATTAAGGTCGAAGATCAGTCCCAATAATTCAAAATTATTTTCTAACCATATTAAATTAAATGTGGGGCATATTCTGTCACTGCATCCCTTTTTTGACCCAAACCAAACAGCCTTTGTCTTGCCTACATTCAATTTCAAGCCTGAAACTAAAGCAAAATTCTTCAGTACCTGGAAGACAGTACGTAGAGAGGATTCTGAACCATCTAATGTTAAAAATGTGTCATCTGCATACTGACTTAATAATAATGTTTTATTATCAATCTTTATTCCTTTAATATCACGATTGTTTTTCAAAGCCTGGGCCAGAAATTCGACTGCAATAATAAAAATGTATGGAGACAAGGGGTCTCCTTGCCTAACACCCCGGAATACTTTAAACATTTCACTTGCATGTCCGTTATTTATAACACATGAGACAGAATCCTTGTAAAGACATTTAACCCAACTCCTCAAAGAAGCACCAAAATTAAATTTTAAGAGAACCTCATCAATGTAGCTCCATTCAATAGAGTCAAAAGCTTTTTCGAAATCCAACAATAACAACAGACCAGGAATTTTGTTAAGCTCAGTGTACTGCAACACGTCATACAAGTAACGAGTATTTTCACCAATGAACCTATCTTTAATATATCCAGTTTGAGAATCACTAATAATATCTGGAAGAATCGTTTTAAGTCTCTCGGCTATACAGCCTGAAGCCAGCTTGTAATCTGTATTCAATAATGAGATCGGACGCCAATTTTTTAGAATGGATTTGTCCTTATCTTTCTTAGGAATTAAAGTGATAACACCTTGTTTTTGTGTAATCGACATGTAACCAAGAGACAATGAATAATTAATAGACTTTACTAGGAAATAATGAATATCGTTCCAGAAAAACTTATAAAATTCACAAGGAAATCCATCATTACCTGGTGTCTTATTATTTTCCATTTTTTTCAAAACTGATAGAATTTCTGTATAAGTGATCTCACCATTGCACTGTTCTTTTTGAATTTCAGACAAACTGGGGGATAGGACTGAAAAATAATTAAAAATCGGTACAGTAGGTTTCGAGGTATAAAGGTTTTCATAAAACAATTTTTCAGTGTACAAAATTTCCTTAGGGTCTGAAATTGACCGGTCATCATCCACTTTCAAATGTGTTATGGTTTTATCAATATAATTACTTTTTTCTAAGTTTAGAAAAAATTTAGTATTACGCTCACCATGCTCAACCCATTGAACTTTCGACCTCATTATTGCACCCTGGGTTTTAATTGTCTGCATATTTTCCAACTCTTGCTTCTTATTCTCTAATTTAATAACCAAATCATTTGAGTTTTGTATATTTAATTCTTGTTCCAAGGCGTTAATTTCATTCTCAATTTTTTGAAAATTGTTCACATTTTCCTTTTTCCTATAAGTACTGTAAGCAATCGTCGTACCCCGTACTTTAAGTTTTAACATTTCAAAAAATAGTTGGGGGTTAATAGAGAAATTCCAGTCATTGTCTGACACTACGGTGTCACCCTCCCCAATTTTGTATTGCTCAACAACCTCTTCGATTGACGTTTTAACCTTTTGTGTATAAACATTGTCATGCAATAGTGAAGTATTAAATTTCCAGAAACCTCTCCCTCTTTTTTGTAAGTAAAAATCACAAATAATTGTAGTCGTACTGTGATCCGAACGGTACCCGTACGAAATATCTGAATTTTTAACAAAAGAGGAAATGTCTGGGGAGACCAAGAAATAATCCAGACGACTTTGCTTTAGATGCTTTTTTTTGTGCCAAGTGAATCTTCTAGAATCTGGGTGGGTGACTCTCCAAATATCAATCAAATCAAAAGCTTTCTTTAGATTGTCAATTTCCAGGCTTGCTTTTGGGTTATTATAAGATACATACCCACTACAGTCCAAATTAAAATTGGGTGAGACATTCCAGTCCCCACAAATAATTATACTCAAATTCCCGAAGTCATCCAGGATATTCTGTATTTTTTGGTAAAAAGTTGGATTGTCCTCATTGGGGCCATAAATGGTACCCAATGTGAACCGTTGTGAATGAAAAGTTAAATCGAGAAATAGAAAATTACCACCAGCGTCGCCTCTACACTTATGTATCGTATATTCATCAACTTTGTTAAAAAAAATTCCCACACCTCGGGAATTACTTCGATACGCACTAAAAAAACACTTCTGCCCCCATTCCAATTCCCATATATCCTCATCCCCGATTTTGCAGTGTATATCTTGCAAACAATAAATATTAAAATCTTTGTTTTTTAACCAACAGAAAACATCCCTTCGTTTTTCTGGAGTAGAGCACTCCTGAACGTTTAACGACAATACTTTCAAATCACTCATTATAATTTTACATATGGTATTTTCCTATAACATAACCCCACACTAAAACTTAAAGCCATCCACTTACAAAAAAAAAAAAAACCACAAAGAAACAAAAAGTAAAATTGAACAAAGAAAGAAAAGAAAGGGGGAAAACTATCCCCCTCCACCAAAAAGGCAGATGAAAATAAAAAAACAAGAACAAAAACGCACCGCTGGTTGAAAAAAGGCTCTAATCTAAATAAGAGCAGTATCAAGTTGTTTTGTTGTTGCTAGTCTCACTATGAAAACTTAATCTAATATAAACCTGCGACTAAAATGTTTGATTCGCCAAGTTCACGAGAAGTTTTACTCTGAAAAGTTTAAACAGATTTTGGAACGCATTGCGAATCTTTTTCTTTTCTTTTGCAGCCAAAGCTGCTTTCCAAACTAAAGCATTTTAAATTGCATAATTCACGTTTTGCAGTATTAATATTTCCCCTGATAACACATTTTTTTTAAAGCATAGAACAATGACATACAATTAACTGTATCACGTGATTCCGTGTAATATTACACCCAGCAGCTATGCTATTTTGTTGTACAAATATGGCATAATACGTATGCAATAAAACAGAAAAGGCGTGTAACTAAAAAGTAACATAAAGTCGGTTAAATAATATATGTATATGTATACTTAATATTACTCAATGAGAAAAAGGATATTAATCTCAATCTTCCAACTACCAGTTGTACCCGATCAACCTTTATCAAGTTCACAAAGCATGTTGGTCAACTGCTGAACTCCATTGTTGTCACCTGCATGAGTAAGTGCTGAAAAGAACAGCGTACAGCTGGATATGAAATACGCAAATAGTTTTCTCGCTACACAGATAAAGTTATGAAATGTTTTATTCTTTAAATATTTTTAGTTGTCCATCTTCCCGGTACTTTATTATTGCAGGATAGGCGATAAACGGTCGCGAATCTGCACTTTGATTTTAATTAGCATAATCACCGTGATTTCGCTCCGGTTTTCACTCCAACGCAGGGGGTCGCCTGCAGATGCGTCCAGTCGGGATTTCTTTCGCAGTCACGCTAGTTTTTGCGATCACGTTAAAAAGGCTAAATTGACAATTAATTATATTTTTTGTAAAACAAAAAAGAAGTCCCGACTTTGCCAGTGTATAACAGGTATTGTGTCCGCCCTCTGTGTTGAACATTCATGGACTTTTCGTTTTTGTATTTTCACGTGAGATTATCGCATTGACCTGTTTGCATGCGTGTATTATGACGCGTTAATTTAGTACCGCTGTTTGGTTATTCACAACAGCTATAAATTCCTATTTTCCTGGTATTTGGATTTGGTAAATTGAACTTAGCTCCTATTGGCGGGTTCTAGAGGCCGTAGTCAGAAGTATCTTTATGATTATGTTTGTTATGTACCAATCCGCTTTGGTTAACAGGCATCATAAGGCTCAGAAAGAAACAACTGGTCGCTGTACGAAGTCATATTTAATGGTCCCAGCGTGGTAAATATGCATTTTATGTATCGGTCTCACTCAGTATCATAAAATCGAACTGTAAATGTTCCCGCTGTGTTATTTGACCCTTCTTTACGACGTTTGCGTTCATAATTATTGTTGTCGTAGCGACGGCTATTTGCCGCTATTTCTGTGTGTGATAAACATATTTTGCTTTCTAGTTTTCACATTTTGAACATGTTAGGTGCATATGCGTACACTTGGTACCTTATTATTTTATATTTCACAGTTTACGGCGAGGTCTGAAATCTCTGAAATGCTATTTCCAGCATTTTGAGGGGCGAATTTTGCTGACGAAGTCCGAAAACAGGGACTATTAATTTGGGTTCGTTCCGTACGTACGTCCGGAGCTATATCTCGGACACCCACTGACGGATTTCTTGTTTTCATGGTACCCGTGCTACTTTATCTTGAATGCAATGAACGTTTCTGTTTAAATTTTGTACAAAGATAGTATACCAAGATATACATCTGCACCAACATGATTTTTGTGATTCAATTCAATATGTCATTTTTACATGTCGGAGCTGTTTCTTAGAGATGATTAGGCCGATTTGGATACAACTTGTTATGATGATCATACATATTTGGTTTTAGGTGCATGTCATATTTTTTCCGTGATTCGAACAAATATGGCTGACTGACGGCCATTTCGCTTTTCATGGTACCTATGCTACTTTCTCGTGAATGGAAGGGAAAGTTTCTGTTTATATTTTGTAGGAATGTAGTATGCCAAGAGATACATCTACACCAACACAATTTTTGTGATTCAATTCAATATGGCTGGCTGACGTCCAATTTTTATGTAAAAGCACTATAAATCGTCATTTTTACATGTCCGGAGCTGTTTCTCAGAGATGACTAGGCCAATTTGGATCAAAGTTGGTATGGTGATCATACATATTGGGTTATAGTTGCATGTCATATTTTTTCTTTGATTCAAACTAATATGGCTGACTGGTGGCCATTTTGTTTTTCATGATACCCATGCCTACTTTCCCATGGATGCAATGAACATTTCTGTTTAAAATTTGTACAAAGACAGTATACCAATAGATACATCAACATGAACATTATTTTTGTAATTAGATTCAATATGACTGCCCAATGTTCAATTCTCGTGTAAAAGCACTGAATCGTAATTGTTTACAAATCCATCTCCTATTAATGATTTCAATCTAATCTCAATGACTTCATCAGCATCAAATTGATTGTTATTACTGTTTGTTATTACTTGTAATACTAGTACTTATTGTGTATCATTCTTCTATTATCAGAATGGAGGCTTGTACCATATGTTTCTTGGATTGAGTCTGTATTGTCACTCAGGAACGTAATATTTGAGTGGGATTTTACTGTCTGGAGAATGAAAGAAATTGGAGTGAACGGGTTAATTTTCTATTTACTATTAGGGATTCCGTCCAGGAGTCGTCAGGGTTCAGTCCGTTCGAATTGGTCTTTGATCATGTGGTAACGGATCCCTTGAAATTGGTGAAAGAAAATTGGTTAGTAGAGGGGCAAGGACAAATGTGCTTGATTATGTGACAAGGTTTGGAAAGAGACTGAGTGAGGCATGTGATGTAGCTAGGAAAAATATGAAATCCACTCAATAGAAAGATGAAATTATTGTTTGATAGGAAGCAATAGAGCGTTCATTTAGTTTGGCATTGGTATTAATAGCAGTTATGGGTTTTACTTAGGTAACATGGACCACATACAGTTCTTAAAAAGGATAATGACGTTGATTATGTAGTACAAACTCATGATCAGAGAAAATCGATCCAAGTCTGTCACATTAATATGCTGAAGCGTTAATGCAATAGGCAAACGTAAAGAATGTATGATAATGGAGTGTGAGGTCGGAGGTGAAGTCCAGAATGCTGATAAAATGTTAGTCGATACATTAGGAATTAAACAAAATAACGTTTTTAAATTTAAGTAAATCTTTAGACGAAAGTGGGTTATTTATCACTTGAAATGGTATTGCTAATTATTTCAGACGTTCTTAGTAAAACCAATGTAAATGCTTATGATGTATGTGTGAGAAATGCTTTTCTTATCAAACAGTATCCTTACTGTGATAACCCTATGAAATTAGAGATCATGTGTAAACAAACAAACAAAAGTATGTGCTTGTGATCAACTTCATTGCTCCATGTGATAGTAACTGGTCTTCTTCTTGTGTGTGTTGTTTTGTGTGGTTTTCGGAATGTGAATTCTCTTGCTAAAAACTGATTTATACCCCATACCTAAAGTGGATGACAGGATTGACATTAATCAAACGTGATATCTTGAAATGTTATTGGGATGTTCTTTTAAACGAAAGAGTAAAAAAAAATTCTGTATTTGTAACATCGGATAATTTATACCAATATAATAAAGATTCAGCGTGAAGAATAGTGCGGCCACATTTAAAAGATGGACATTTGAGAGATTTGGAAAACGTGAAAACGTATATTGATGATATTGTTATATTTAACAACTCGTGGCAGGACCAAATGGTGTGCCTTAATAAAATATTTGATCTACTTCAGTAGGCTAACTTAACTGTTACGATTTACTGCGAGTGAATTCGATTTTTAGCATTAATATGTATGGTTAACAGTGAGTGAATCAGATTCTTAGCATTAGAGCTTAGAGATGTACTGCGAGTGAATTACATTCTTAGCATTAGAGCTTAGAGATGTACTGTGAGTTAATTAAAATCTTAGCAGTTAGCTGTGAGGATAACAATGGATGACTTATATTCTTAGCATTAAGTTGTGAGGTTAAAAGTGAATAAATTAGATTCTTAGCATTACAGTTTTGAGATGTACTGCGAGTGAATAAGATTTTTAACATAAATCTGTTTGTTAACAGTGAGTGAATTAGATTCTTAGTATTAGAGCTTTGAGATGTACTACAAGTGAATAAGATTCTTAGCATTAATCTGTTTGTTAACAGTGAGTGAATTAGATTCTTAGCATTAGAGCTTTGAGATGTACTGCGAGTGAATAAGATTTTTAACATTAATCTGTTTGTTAACAGTGAGTGAATTAGATTCTTAGTATTACAGTTTTGACATGTACTGCGAGTGAATAAGATTTTTAACATTAATCTGTTTGTTAACAGTGAGTGAATTAGATTCTTAGCATTAGAGCTTTGAGATGTACTGCGAGTGAATAAGATTTTTAACATTAATCTGTTTGTTAACAGTGAGTGAATTAGATTCTTAGCATTAAGACTTTGAGATGTACTGTGAGTGAATTAGTTTCTTCGCATTAAGCTGTGAGGTTAACAGTGAGTGAATTGGATTCCTAGCATTAGAGCTTTGAGATGTACTGCGAGTGAATAAGATTCTTAGCATTAAGCTGTGAAGTTAACAGCCAGTGATTTTAGTTTCTTAGCATTAAGACTTTGAGATGTACTGTGAGTGAATTAGTTTCTTCGCATTAAGCTGTGAGGTTAACAGTGAGTGAATAAGATTCCTAGCATCAGAGCTTTGAGATGTACTACAAGTGAATTGGATTCCTAGCATTAGAGCTTTGAGATGTACTGCGAGTGAATAAGATGCTTAGCATTAAGCTCTGAGGTTAACAGTGAGTGAATTTGATTCTTTGCATTTAGGCTTTAAGATTTACTGCGAGCGAATTAGATTTTTAGCATTATGTTTATGGTTGACAGTGAGTGAATTAGATTCTCAGCATTAGAGCTTTGAGATATACTGCGAGTGAATTAGATTCTTAGCATTACGGCTTTGAGTAAATGAGATTGAGTAAATGTGATTGTCAGCGTTATACCTTCGAAATGTACTGCAACTGAATTAGATTCGTAGTAAATTAGATTCTTAGCATAGAACTTCGAGATGTACTGTCAGTGAATTAGATTCTTAGCATTAGGACTTCGAGATGTGCTGTCAGTGAATTAGATTCTTAGCATTAGAACTTCGAGATGCACTGTCAGTGAATTAGATTCTTAGGATTAGAGCTTCGAGATGTACTGTCAGTGAATTAGATTCTTAGGATTAGAACTTCGAGATGTACTGTCAGTGAATTAGATTCTTAGCATTAGAACTTCGAGATGTACTGACAGTGAATTAGATTCTTAGCATTAGAACTTCGAGATGTACTGTCAGTGAATTAGATTCTTAGCATTAGAACTTCAAGATGTACTGCGAGTGAATATGATTCGTAGCATTAAGCTGTGAAGTTAACAGCGAGTGATTTTAGTTTCTTAGCATTATAGTTTTGAGATGTACAGTGAGTGAATTAGTTTCTTCGCATTAAGCTGTGAGGTTAACAGTGAGTGAATTTGATTCTTTGCATTTAGGCTTTAAGATTTACTGTGAGCGAATTAGATTTTTAGCATTAATGTTTATGGTTAACAGTGAGTGAATCAGATTCTTAGCATTAAAGCTTCTAGATGTACTACAGGTGAATTAGATTGTTAGTGTTATAGCTTCGAGATGTACAGATAGTGAATTAGATTCTCAGCATTAGAGCTTTGAGATATACTGCGAGTGAATTAGATTCTTAGCATTACCGCTTTGAGTAAATGAGATTGAGTAAATGTGATTGTCAGCGTTATACCTTCGAAATGTACTGCAACTGAATTAGATTCGTAGTAAATTAGATTCTTAGCATTAGAACTTTGAAAAGTACTGTGAGTGGATTTGATTCTTAGCATTATAGCTTTGAGATGTACTGTGAGCGAATTAGATTCCTAGCATTAAGGCTTTGAGATGTACTGCGAGTGAATTAGATTCTTAGCATTAAGCTGTGAAGTTAACAGCCAGTGATTTTAGTTTCTTAGCATTAAGACTTTGAGATGTACAGTGAGTGAATTAGTTTCTTCGCATTAAGCTGTGAGGTTAACAGTGAGTGAATAAGATTCCTAGCATCAGAGCTTTGAGATGTACTACAAGTGAATTGGATTCCTAGCATTAGAGCTTTGAGATGTACTGCGAGTGAATAAGATGCTTAGCATTAAGCTCTGAGGTTAACAGTGAGTGAATTTGATTCTTTGCATTTAGGCTTTAAGATTTACTGTGAGCGAATTAGATTCCTAGCATTAAGGCTTCGAGATGTACTGCGAGTGAATTAGATTCTTAGCATTAAGCTGTGAGGTTAAAAGTGAGTGACTTAGATTTTTAACATGATAACTTCGAGATTTACTGCGAGTGAATTAGATTCTTAGCATTAGAACTTCGAGATGTACTGTCAGTGAATTAGATTTTTAGCATTAGAACTTCGAGATGTACTGTCAGTAAATTAGATTCTTAGCATTAGAGCTTCGAGATGTAATGTCAGTGAATTAGATTCTTAGCATTAGAACTTCGAGATGTACTGTCAGTGAATTAGATTCTTAGCATTAGAACTTCGAAATGTACTGTATGTGACCTGTTTGTCTTTATATATTTACTGTCCATCTCAATGTACCAAGTATGGTGTTAACTTTCAAAGAATGCATGCACAATTGTATTTGACATGTCGTAATTGATGCATTTTCTTCCACTACCATTGATTCTTTGCTTTCTTATTCTAGTAGTGATTGACACAACCATTGTGATAATGTTGAGAGGTATTATATTAATGTGGTATTTATTTCATGATTTCATTCTAGGAATTGGAAGATTTACATGTAAGGCCTCGCAAAATATTTCTGGTCTGGTCAGGCATTTTGTGTGGGTTTAAGCATACGTGTAAAGTCGTTTAATTATGTCAGTATTACTGCTTGCTCGTTTGTAGTTTGTGCATCTGTGTATCGAAAGTTCACATGGACGATTGTTTTTATTGTTTTTTAATAACCAATTACGACCAAGCACGACAAAATGGCGGACATTATTTTGAACACATGAAAATATGTCATAGCAGGAAATACGGCGGACGGTCGATTATCATGATACAAACAAAAAAATATTGGTACAGCATTAATTCTCGATGAGACCAACTTTAGATGTAAAATCTGTAACATTTAACTACTCTGCCTGGTGACACTAATTGTCAAAAACCATATTATTTTTACCCATTGTATAGGCAAGTTTACAATTGTTTCTCAACGCCCGTCGAGTAGGCGAGTAACATGCACACCACGTGGAGATGAATCTATGTTATTACTGTGAGTGTTCTTTCTACGTTTTTCTACAACTCGCATACGTCGTCAACTGGATGATGTAAATCTTATTCGTATAATTCAACAGCTAGGCCCCGTATGGGTCATTTCATGTTTACACACGAAAAAAAACAATCCCTTATTCTAGTGACTTTATTCATTGCATTTTCTGTGCTTTATTTCTTGTAATTATTTTGTGAGGTATTAAAGCCAGGAGCTTTAACTTGATATTTTGGTGTATGTGTATTTCATTTCCAGTACTACTGTCTTGTTTACCCCATACTAGCAGTGAAAGAACCCCCTGTCCAGTGTGAGTTCTGCGGGTGGCCCTCTCAATTGCGATAAGCAGGCCTTACACTGTGACACCATGTCAAAACTAAGGTCGACCTGTTTCTGCTAACGACCTTTGAAATCCATCCACATGTTATCAATGTATGTTATCAAGATAACTCTGGGTAAATGAAATTCCAAAGTGTCCACCTGCTTCGACAAATGCACCAAGTGCCCTAAATAGTTTACTTTGTAGTTTCTTGTATTTAATCCATTTCTGAACTACACGGTAAGTGCACAGAGACTATTCATGACGTTATTGAAGGCTAATGTGATCATCTCAACCACCCGCACACAATCATATGCTGACAACGTGTCCTCCGCTGATTTAACGAAAGCATGCCAGCATGCCTCCATAGCGATTTTACCGTAGTCTGAAATTCTGCTATTAACTGTTGTACTATATTTGATAACTAACAAAATGACATTGATGCGAATACAAGTTCTAATAAGGGGTGACCTTTGGTGGAGCGATGGCAGAAAATAATGTGCAAAACATTGTTCAACTTCTCTCAGTTGTGTGCTAACAAGTTGTTTCCATGATGAATTTGCGGTTTGCCATAATTTATTCCCATTTTGTAAAATATATTTCCCTAAGATTTTGGTTTCAGAATTCTGCTGTTGCCCTCGAGATTATAGGAACCAATCCCTATCTGACCAAACCTCCGTTTTTTCACTCCCTTCTCTATTATGTCTCTTCACTCAATCGTAATAAACTAATATAGATGTATTCTGATTCTATAGATTGAAGAACTGGAATATGTATAAAAAGTTGTATTTACTTACGTTGTTGATATTCGTCGCGTGGTTGTTTCCGTGGTACTATAAATGGCTGACTAATTCTAATTCCATAGTCAGGTATGACTTATTATCTGAAGTGTTGTGTTGCCAGTGACAGATTCCACAACTGTTCTGTACTATTATTGGCCTCATTAGTGCATTCACAGCTACTAATGAATTTTTGACAATATTTGTTTATATTTTTATATTTTGTTTGTTTCAATAGAAATATATTAATATACATCAACATTGATTCTGTTGACATTAAGAACACTTCGTTTGTAATTTTAAAACATCTTAAGGTAGCGAGACTATTATTTGTGTTGAAAATTCCGATTTTCACATTTATTTATTAATTGATGAAATGCACTATAAACTTTCATCTGACAAAGTCAACGTAACCTAGAACGTCATGTAAGTTGGTTAAAATGTAGATTTTCTGAAGGGAAGCAAGGCAGCTTCAGTAGTGTTTTCTAAAATCAACAACACAGGTTTAATTTGTGTGCCTATAAGTTTCAAAGATTAAATCAAGACAAAGCAATGTTAGGATGTGTTATCAGTAGCTATCTGACACACAATGAGTGTTTCCAAACATTTGAGTGGTTTGTCTCCGCCCCTGTTTATTTCACAGATTAGTCATTTGCATATGAATGTGTCAGACACAAGGTCACACAGCCACTGAAAAAAAATCATTGATTTTAGTGTTTTCATCTGCCGTTTTATCGAACTATAGCTATCCCATTCCTTTAATTTTTTTGGGTTTCCAATAGCCTTACACATTTGGATGCCCCTACACATGTTAAAACAGACCTTGATGGGAAAACAAATCGCTTGTGCAGATAAACAAGGTAGAAAATCTTTGCTGTGACTTCATGGACGTTTTCTAGGAGTTTATGTTTTTCAAAATACAAGGTCTTTAACAAAAAATAACGTATACTTATTGTCGTTGGGTTAACACCAAAATTTCACAGCTTTAAGGTGACAATGAGGGGAACTTGAATGTGTCCAGACAAACTATTTCATGGATTATTTACCAATATGTTGTGGTTTGAGTTGGGGTCAATGCGACTAAAACAGAAATTAAAATTCAGGACACTATTTTTCAAAACGCGTTGCTTGAATAAAACTGATCAGACACATTCAATTTACCAGACTATTGAACAACTAGGAAATATGAAAACAAAACTTATTATCACCAGCATAAATGCGTAATTATTTTTTTTACAAGAAAAGTAATTTTTCACTTTTGATTAAGTAACGCACCGTAGAATGCAGATACGGGCATGACAAATACACCTTTAAAAAGCTTGAAGTCTGGCGATTCCAAAAATATATACTTTCCTGGGTCTGTAGTCGTTTGGTCCCAATTAGAAGATGAAAAAAAGTATGCAAATAATAGTCCCGCTACCTTAAGTAATAACACTGGAAGCATAGTGTCAGTACTGCTATTTCTACTAGTGATGAGATACTATGTTGATGTAACTATTATTTCCAATGAAAGAAGTCAAGGTCGTTAAAAGGTTGAAGGTCAACGCAGCTTTATGACTGGGTAAATTTTGGTGTCTAGACATAAAATCATCAGTCGTCACAAAATTGACAGGTCTGCGGCAGAAATTCATTTTAATTCTGGCTCTGTTGATGACACATTCAACACAAATATGTAATTGTCACGGGGTAGGCTAGCATCCGACCACAAAGTGATAAGAGGCACGCCTTCACCACGTGTTGTGGGTTCTTTGACACCCTACTGATTGAAATATCGAAAATAAGCCAGCTGATGCCTGGATTGTCCCCTGTACAACTTATTATAGTACCAGACCCACTCGCACACAATGAAATGCACAGTAATATCGTAAAGGATGGTTTAATTGTACAACCGGTTATGATACACAAAATTCGCTGATATGAATCAACGTAACAAAGATACAAGTCGCTGTACAAAAGGAAATATTAACACGCATGTCAGGGCAGGATAAAGCAGTGGCGTCCCGTGAATAACCAGTTTCCTCAACCCGAAACCGGGTTGATTCACAATAGGCAATGCACCTTTTACGTATGGAACGACGCCGCTACTTAACTGCGCCGACGGGCGCGCGAAACGTTGAAGCAGGAAACTGGCTGTCAGAAAATACAATTAAACTAATACTGTTACAATTTCAAATAAGAATACAATAATTTAACCACTAAATTAGCCAAATAGTTACCAAAATACATTCGAAACACAGCCAATGGTCCCTAGCCTAATGTGCGTGTAATGAGCGTGATAATTACCAGCTTCTGTCGGGTTATAGTAGAAACGTTGCTACATGTAGATTCAGTTCGATACTCAGGCCTGGTTTCTCGTAGGATACCTTGTAGGATTCGTGTCGAACATAAAAGTTCCATGGAACAGCACGTAGAAAAGGATTCCAGTCATCCACTGTCTCTACACAACGTCCGTCGACTAGGCGAGTAGCTTGCACACCTCGTGGGGATGAACTAACTCTCCCTGTTCACTCACAACACAAGGCTGGCTCTGCTTGCTGTCGCTGCCTCAGTTCTTAATGTTCTCTCTCGCGGCTGCGTCTACCTTGACCTTTTATAACGTCCCCCACCTGGAATCATTGTCATGGCAACTGAACATAGTTGGAATCTGCTTACACAATACACTGGTGCTATCATTCTTGGTAGTCACTTAACCGGTGTTTGTAATCAATAGCCGGCACACGTATGGCACGCGTCTCTTTATGAACGGAGTTTTGGGGTGTGTAAGTGTTTCAAAGTCTACTAGCTCGGCTGTGAAATAATCCTACCTCTGGCTGTATTAAAATATACCTTTTGGCCAAACCCTAAATTTAACCCGACATGTATACCATCACGAACCTTGTGACAGTAATATATAATCATGAATTTCATATGTTCAAATTCCAGTTTGATAACAGCTGCGATTAACAACACAATCCCATGTTTTTAACATGCAAATTGAGAGTGAATTGTAGATTTACTAATTTTTACAATCATGCATCAGTTAAGCATTTAGGGGTAATGTTTGGACTTCAAAATAATGAGAATTATCAGTGGTACAGAAACACAATTCGGAATGTAAGACATAATTTACCAATGTGTGGGTAACTGTGGAAAATGATATTTAGGCATTTCATGATACTTGCATGACACAATTCTCGTACTTTTACAAAGTCATTTTCTATTTATCAGTAAGAAAGAAGATATATCATCGAAACCAAGAAAAATATTTTTGGACTGTGGGGGAAATGTTGCATCATCTGTCCAATTATTCAAGGAGACTTACCCAGATGCAAATGAATATGAAATACATTCCTTCGAGCTTGACCCAAAACTTCGTCCATATTTCAAACCTTATGAATTGCAAGGGTCAGTTACTGCCCATGTACCATGTGGGGTTTCAGACAAAGACGGTGAGTATAATGTCAATATACAGTACCTGGACGTTTTATCAACCGTTGAAAAACATATTTGTAACACACGTAATATAATCAACTATGAATGCAAGCAATTTACAAGACGCCCGTCTACCAACATACATTTTGGGGTCAAAAATTTTAAAGGGATCCGTATACAGAATCGCACTTGAGTTATTTATGTACAGAGAAACAATTATGTTATTGGATTGATCCGCTACCTGTATTACGGTGTTCCTATCTTTTTACAAAAAATAAAATCGACATTTATTCAACAACATTAATAACAGTTATTCAACAACAGAGAGCACTAATACATGTTAATACATATGGCTTTCTGTAGAATCCAGCGTTTAATATAATTTTAAAATGGCGGCCCGGTATACATTTTTCTGTTTGTTTTTCTATGCCTGTATTTTGAGCGCTGCTGAAGTTCATTTTTATCGATTAACTCTGTTGCTGTGCTCATGAATGTTGTCTGCTGCTTGGGAAGTCGTTTCTTAGATAATTATTGCGTGTAAGGATTGTTTGTCCAACAATTTTGATACTGACTGTCTGTATGTACGTTAGCATTGAATATGGCAGCCATCTGTGTTAATGACATTGTTATTTGTGAACTGGCATGTTTTGTTGTGAATAAGTTGAGCCCGGGAATGACTCGAGCCGCGATGAAAAAAGTTATTAAATACTTTTACACTAAGTTGGAAATCGACCAAACTAAATCTGTGGTTTTTGAACTGTCGGGTGATCGTGTGCCATCTTGCCGTAAAGTAACACTCCCCATCCGTGATGTTATGTTATTGATTGCATAGCTGACATGGTTGCCACTTCAACTTCATCGTCTCCTGTAATGTTCTATATAGTGAGTCTTTATTCACTTATTCAAGGCCATAGACCCAAAAAAGTTGTATAGGTTGCTTATTTGAAAACAAAATAATAATATATATGTACATACATTTACAATCATCATATTAATATTACAACAATTCGTAATTTCGCTACTTAACTTTAAGGCTTGAAATACAAAAGCTGCAAGCCGCATCAACATATTCACACGAGAGAACCATTACAAATGTCCATCCTACCAGACAATCCCTTGACGAAGTTAGCATAGATTTTGTATAGCAGAAGGCGAAACGCTACTTCTGCTCATTGACGACTATTCACGATATCCATTTGTAGAACCAATATCGCCAACTGCTGCACGTTGTGTCATACCAAAGCTCAACTACGTATTCGGGATGTTTGACATTCCCAGAATTCTCAAATCTGATAATGGGCCACCATTCAACAGTGAGGAATGTGAGAAATTTGCAAAGTAACCCCACTTTGGCCTAGAGCCAATGGAGAAGTAGAACAATTTGTCAAAACGTTGAAGAAGTCGATCAAAGAATCAAAAACAGAAGGAAAGAATTGGAGAAAGGAAATGCAAATATTTCCACAAAACTACTGCACAACCCCTCATGCTACAACCAGCATATCACCTGCAACTTTGTTTCTGAGACGCATCATATACAACAAGCTTCCTCAAATAAATGATATCGATCCAGTATCGGAAATCGTACGTAAATTTGATTCACTGCAGAAGCACAAAATCAAGATTCGTGCTGACAACAAATCAAATGTGAAACCATAATATAAAGACAGACGATAGGGTATGGTAAAACGACCATACAACAAAACCAAAGGTTCCACAGTGTATGAGCCTACCCCAATGACAGTAGTGCGACAGAAAGGCTCTATGATTACTGATGATAATGATGAACACACGGTCACAAGAAACTCATCATTGTATAAAAAGTTAAATAGATCATTACTTCAAAACAACTCCGACTTTGATAGTCATGATCCCTCATCACTGATTATGACACCAATCCGATCCGGTATATCCTCAACAAGTCTAGCTCCATATATTCACCACCATTGCAAATAAATATGCCAAAGACAAGTAATCTTAACAACGGTGAAAACGTAAAAGTTAAAAGTTCAAGTCAAGAACACAAATTGACTAACAGCGATAGTTCTACAAAACTCGTTCCTATACTGACATTCGCTTAGTCGATTCAGAACATTTAAAGTATATCTCAGACTTTTGAACTCATGAAATTCATCATGATTCTTGTTATTATTCGTTACTCGATAAGATCTATACAATGTTCGATTTATTCGTTTACAAAATGATAGTTCGTATACAACAAATGTTATCAGATCAAAATTGAGATTTTTAGTATCCGCAAGGAAGGGGATGTAATGTCCTATATCATTATTTATGCATGACCTACGACATCACTCGATATGTTACTATAGTGATGACTGTGTAGCATTATGGGATACTTGAACGACATGGCCGACATCAGTCAATAAATATACGTCTATCCAAGCAGAGTTGATTTATCAATACAGACGTTACATCTCCCTCCAATTGATATTGACTATGTCGATTATATCAGCTTATTGAAGTTGGTCAGAGATATGCTGGAGAAATTGGATACCGTAAGCTCCAAACTTGAGGCGAACGAAGTTGTCATGAAAATCATATACGTACCACTGCTAACAAACCAGTTGTAGCTGAGAACATTGATTCAGTCACTCATTTGCGCTTTGCCAACACAGGCTAACATTAATGAAATACAAGATATGTCTCGGGTCAAGGATAACTCTACCTGGTCATTTGTAGTTAGTAAACAAAACAAAAAAAGCTGATGTTGTCAATCGTCGGAAACCAAAACCAATTATTTATGGCTCTGGGAACACGTCATGTCATTTTTCTGTGGCCGTAAAACAGCCGAGAGTAAGCAGTATTTTCACTAGATACGTCGGTTGAGCAACTTGAGAAATATGTATTGTGCTCCAAATGTGTTTCTAGGTGATATTAAGCCTAAAACGTACTCATCTGTTAGAGTAGATGAACGTGATGAAGTCTGAGGTGATCGCTAATAGAGACATAGGTTGTGTGTCCACTACTGATTAACCTTTATGAATATGATTAACATTGGTAGTTATAATGTGAGAGAATTTAAATCGTCTACTGTTGCAATTTGCTTAAGAATGTAGTAGAGGTTGGGTTTTTTCTTTAAAAATATCAAATTTACTTTTTTTCCATATTCTCTTATACGAATATATGAAGCATGCATTTAACTAGAAAAAACAATTGTAGGGATGGTTTAGGAGAGTAATACATTTTGAATAAATCTGAGATAGACAGTGCCGGTCCCAAGCTTGGAAAAAGAAGAATGGTTGGGCGCAGGGTTAGTAGCCCCACCCTGTAAAAAAAGCACTAGCTACAGAAGCTACGTCAACAAGAATACCAATCAATTCGGACCTGGGAGAGGAAGGTTCTCCAGCTGGAGAGCTTGTGGCGCCGGATTGGGAAAGTCGGCTTCCGGAGCCCACTCGGCCGATAACCATCGTATCTTCTAGGACCACAACTAGTATAGGTGCTTGGAATGTAATAACTATGTTTGAAGCAGGAAAAACTAAACAAATTTCAGTAGAGATAAAGCAATATAAACTGATTATATTAGGCATTAATAAGACACACTGGACGGTAGTTGGACAAACCAAACTGCCTATGGGGGAATTACTTCTATATTCCGGACATTCTGAAGCTCTTATTGGCTGGGAGGGTCATGGTCCACGGATCATCACTGCCACATTCAGGACAACAAATCGTAGGATATTGTACAATGTTATGCTCCAACAAACAATGACGAGGATGAAGCAAAGGAGAAATTCTATCAGAAGCTTCAGGCAATTATCCAGAAACTACCACCAAGAAATATCATCATGGTTATGGGTGACTTCAATGCCAAGATCGGCAGTGACAACAAAGGGCTTGAAACAGTGATGGGAAGAGAATGTGTTGGAGAGAGAAATGAAAATGAAGAAAGATTTTTGGATGTTTGCGCTTCAGGACAGTTAGTGATAGGCGGGAGTGTTTTCTAACATAAAAGGATCCACAAGTACTTAATGATCTAATGATAGAGGATGAGTCAGTGGAAGGAAGGTGGGAATGAATAAAGGATTCCGTTACTGAAACATGTAAAGAAGTACTTGGCCCAGTGAGACGCAAACACAAGGAGTGGATGTCTCAACAAACCTTGAAGAAGGTTGAAGAACGAAGGGAGAAGAAGGCAGCCATCAACAACAGTCGAACAAGGTCTCAGAAGTCAAAAGCTCAACAGGAATACACAAAGATAAACAAATCTGTCAAACAGGGGATAAAGAAAGACAAACAAGACTATATGGAGACAGTTGCAGATGAAGCAGAGGAAGCATCTCACAAAGGGAATATGAGAGAATTGTATTCAATCATAAGGAGTCTATCGGGCAAGTTCAGCAAACTGGAAAGACCAGTGAAAGATAAGGAGGGAAATGCTATCACGGATGATGAAGATCAGAAGAGAAGCATTTTGAAGAGCTGCTGAACAGGCCAGGCCCGCATAACACACCAGATATTCCACCAGCCGATAACATCCTACCTATTGACTGCAGTCTACCAACAAAAGAAAAATACGTAGATCCATCACACAGCTGAAGACGGGTAAATCTGCCTGACCAGATGGTATTCCAGCTGAGGTTCTAAAGGCAAATGTTGCAGTAAATGTGGAATCCTCTACCCACTTATCCAGAGCATTTGGAAGGAAGAAAACACGTCGATAGAGTGGAAGGAGGGCTATCTTGTAAAGCTACCAAAGAAGGGTGACCTTAGTCAATGTGAAAACTACAGGGGGGTCACACTGTTCTCAATACCGGATAATGTTTTTAACCGCATTCTCCTCAATAGAATGAAGGACGCGGTGGATGCACTCTTACGTGACGAACAGGCTGGTTTTAGGACAGGAAGGGGCTGCATAGACCATATAACAACTTATAGAACAATCACTCAACTGGAACTCCTCGTTGTACATCAATTTTGTAGATTACATGAAGGCCTTTGATAGCACTCTTTGGAATCTCACGAGGCACTATGGCATACCAGATACAATCACAAATATCATCAAGAACTCATACCAGGGTATGACCTGCCGTGTTGTCCATGGAGGACAGCTGACTGATGTCTTCCAGATTAGGACTGGTGTCAGACAAGGCTGTTTGCTGTCACCTTTCCTGTTTCTTCTTATCATTGACTGGATAATGAGAACATCAACCAAGGGCAGGAGAAATGGTATCCAGTGGTCTCTCTGGGGACAACTGGATGACCTGGATTTTGCGGATGACCTTGCTCTGCTCTCCCATACACAACAACAGATGCAAGACAAGACAGATACAGTCAGCTACAACTCTACCAGAATTGGCCTTAACATACACCCAACAAAGACAAAGGAACTTAGAATAAATGCAACTAACACAAACCAAGTCATATTGAGAGGTGAATATTAAGAAGAAGTGGAGAGCTTCACCTACCTGGGAAGTAATGTAGATAAATCAGGAGGGGTAGACACTGATGTATGAGTCAGAATTGGCAAAGCGAGGGCAGCCTTCAACCAGCTAAAGAACATATGGCATTCATCAACCATATCTTTCAGAACAAAGATTAGGGTCTTCAACACAATCATTAAACCAGTACTTCTGTATGAGGCGGAAACATGGAGAACCACCGAAATCATCACCTGGAGGATCCAGACATTTATAAATTCTTGCTTACGTAAAATATTAAGAATATGGTATCCAGATGTGATCACAAACCAGGTGTTATGGGAAAGAACAATTTAGCAGCCCATAGAACAGGAAATACTACAGAGACGCTGGCGATGGCTAGGACACACCCATCAAAAACAAACCTAAGACATCACAAGGTCGGCGCTCACCTGGAACCCACAGGGCAAAAGGAAACGGGGCCGTCCAAAAATACCAGGTGGCGGGACCTTGAGGCTGATGTCCGGAGGTTGGGCTATACCTGGAGGGAAGTGGAGCGTCTGGCACAGGACCAGCCTGGTTGGAGAAATCTTGTTGGTGACCTATGTCCCAGGAGGGACGATAGGCATTAATAAATAATAATAAATCTGAGTTACCGTGTGTTTTATATTTTTTTGTGATTTTTCACACTTAAGTAAACATCGGTATTTGGGGTTAGTCTAGAGAGTAGATCTCGACTCCCAGCTGCTCCACGATAGTGATTTTTGCCATAGTTATTCTCTGATAGCTGCTAATTGAATCTGGCAAAGATAGTGTCTACCCCTTTGACTTTAGAAAATACGACACAACTCTCCCCTATGGGAACTCTGAAACAGGATACCATATTTCAAAACAACGTTGACGATGTTTTTAAAAAGCTTTATGAGGTAAACATCTAGGTCATGCAACAGTAGACGAACTGGGAAATTAAATTCAAACCTTTTATAGTATCTCTAAATTACGCGAACATCATTTCTGTGGCCTTATTTCGGTTTCTTCGAAAATAACTCCTCTCTATTTGCACAGTGATCACGTGATTACAATGTACCATTTTTTTGTTGGAATATTTATTTTATATTATTTGAAAATAGCTATAACCTCTACTACATCCTTAAATCCTGTGACATCTTGTTAGTACAGAAACATTAGCTTAACAAGGACAGTTTGTCTAATCTTAGTTCTTTAAACAGTGAAATTATTTCAGTTGGTGTAAGTGCTATGGATAGCTCACATTGGGTACTTAAGGGCAGGCCTTATGGGGGTGCAGGGATTATTTGGCGTAAACTTCTTGATGGAGTTACGCCAATTCTCATTGAGGGAGAGAAAAGAGCTATCGGGATACGTGTTAAGTTAGCTCACCAACCTGATATTGTAAATTTTAATGTTTACATGCCACCAGCTGGTTATGATATTGACGAATTTCAACGAATCCTTGGCATGTTGCATGCCACTATTAATGATTCAGATACATGTTGTTGTCTAATAGCGGGTGATTTCAATGCTGACTCTGGGAAAGAGCAATGTGAGTATTTAGAACAGTTTGTAAAAGATAATGATTTTGTTATGGAACTCCTTCCTTTCCAGTACTTTTACTTATCTTAGTGACTCGGGTTTAGCACACCATTGGATTGACCATGTTATTTGTTCAAAATCGGCCAATAGTATTATTAACAATATTATTATTAAACTATGTCATCTATTTCAAAGAAACTATGGTGCAAGAGAAGCTATGTTTATAATAAAACATATCTAATCAATATATTCAATTTCTATTATTATATTGGCAGGATGCCATCTATTGTTGATTACCTTTGCGAATTTGCGTATAATTCAAACGAGCCCCCCCCCCCCCCACGTCTCTAAAATAAAAATCTCACTATTATTTTGAAATTTCATAAAAACAATTTTTAAATAATATTGAACAATAATGTAGGTTTCTACTTCTTTTGTGAGATACTTTTTAAAAACGACTGTGTTCAAGCAATTGGTAACTTTGTCGAGTAAAATCACTTTAAAACTATTTTGACAATGATGATTGTTCAATACATGTTTCTATTGAAAACACTTAAACAAATAATAAACACAAAATATTGTTTAATAAAAGCATGTTTAACAGTCTTGAGGTAATAAGCACTTTTTAGTACGTGTTTCGTGGTTATATTATGACTTACAAATGTTTTCATCATATACTTTTCACAATTATGCAGATTATATACATTTGAGTGTTGCATATTAGATACTAGTAGCTGTATTTTTCCCCTCTCCATACTAAATGGTATTGTTGTGTATATTCAATATATTAGTTTCCATATCCCTAGTAATTCACACAATTCTACTTGCCAATACTAGATAATACTAGATACTAGATTTAAAATTAAACTGTAGGACAACCATACCAGGATAAGGGTTTTTTGCTGGCAAAATTCACACAAATTTTCACCAAAACATTCCCCAATTATATACATATGTTACAGATGATATTATACGTTAGTTATTTGTTAATTTTACAATAGCTTTGCACATCAAACCCAGAAATCCAAATTACTACAATAGCTATTGTGCACAAAAATCCCGAATAATCATTTTGGAAAAATGTTATGCATAATATAGTCTGCGTCATCACCTTTCAAAAAGAATACTTACGTATTATGCAAAGCTTTGGGGATAGAGCAGTAGATTTTTGTAGTAATTTTAGTGAGTTTATATTGCTATGTTCAACTTTATGGGCAAGCTCTTGGATTAAAACATTCTCAATAAGGTCAAAAAATTTATAAAAAAAACGGTATCTGGTCTTATATTGGCGATGAATTTATATGCCTACATACCTTACTTGTCAGTTTACTTGATGGAATGAAAACTTCAACAGTTTGTGCTATCTTCACAGGATTTCTAACAGCTTACCTTGAAAGTGTTTGGTATCCAGGAAAAACGGGGTTTGCTGGCAAGGATCAACAGTGGGGCGGAGGAACTCTTTTGGCAACTGATGAAGAAAAGCAAAAAAAGTTTAAAAAAGGTTCAAGAAAACTTTCCCGTCAAATTACAGCACCGATTATTGACCTATCAAAGTGGATTCAAACAAACACAAAAAAGGAAGATTATGTTATTTTGAAACTTGATGTGCAAGGTTCTGAGTATGGCATTGCTGACAAGATGTTGGCCGATAACACGTTTGAGTGGATTGATAAGTAAGTACATGTTGGACCATTCTTTGATATGTATATATATTTCTTGTTAATGTTCTGATACTTGTTTTGATGTACATGAGACACAATATTAACAATATGCTCAGGTTAACTGAAAAGCACCCACCTATGTCATCTGTTTCACTGTTGACTAAATCACAAAGACACGTACCATAGTCTTTCTGTCTGGATTCGTTCGTCCTACACTATGTTACATTGTGGATAAATTTATAATGATATAATTGTTCTGTGTGTTATTTATTATTAGGTTTTATGGCGAATTCCATAGTTATGCAGCAGTTGGTGTTGCAAAGACCGAGAGGACAAGAATAAAAAACTCTGTAGCTGCCCAAGGAGTACATCAAATTTTATGGGAAGGGGAAACAAAACACTATGAAGATTTTGGTGTCCTTCACGAAATTCGGGTAAGGCCAAGCAAAGCAATTATTGTTCATCGGATTTTTGTTTGAAAATATTAGAGCAGGAAGGAAAAGTTGAAAACAAAAAGTGTACACTCATTTTGAATATCCTTCAAACGATGTAAAATTCACAGAAACCTCACACCCAAAATAAGGAAGGAAGTACAAATGGTATCCCAAGGTCGTTCTCTCGAAAGGGGAATTCCCTTATACGATGTATCTCACATTAGAGTACAAACAGGGCTATAAAAAAACGAAAGTTGTATCAATCTCATATTCCATTAAATTAGCCAGTGCAGGAATCAGGGAATACTTTGTTATAAAAATGCATTTCAAATACTAAAGAATGCTAAATACGCCATTTTTATATAATCACGAATAATCAAACTTCTAATTTACTATAATACTGCAAAATATGATGTTTTAGGGTTTAGTGCAATGCACATTACAATACACGGTCTGTTGACATATTATATTGTTGAAATGTTCTATAAAGTCATAATTTGGTTATCACAATTTGGTTATTATCTAGGGTACGTAATGTGTGTGGTGAAATGTATATTACCTCATACTTATAACGTTTACACATAGCAAATGCATAAGGCATGTATTCAGATTTACAAAGAGAGAACATGAATACAAATCTGCAGAAGAACAATACCGCTACGCATTGTGTTGGCCAATATATGTGAATGAAAAATGTACGTTACTGTTACAGCGAACTGGCGGCAAAATAGGAGAATTGCGTTCAAGCTTACTACCAGTTTTTATCCCATGCCATTTAAGAATGCAACCAAATGACACCGTACTATTTTTCGGTTTTATTCATGCTAGCTTAGATTGGGTTATGAAATATTCTTGTGGGTATGTGTGCGATTTGCTACTTTTAAATTATTGTGCTATCACTTGTTGATTTATATATGTTTGTAAGAAAGTAGTAATCGGACAATCTAGTAAGCTGGTATAAAACTATTAAATATCGTCTTTGTATTTGGAAGAGGAATTTGATTAAGCTGAAATGTACTTTACTCACGAAAACGTGCATTTCAGCAATGTAATACTATATTTAAAATCATCGATTGTGAACATTTATAAACGAACGTGCAAGATTACACTTGTTTTACACTCAACTACGAATTAATTTCTCAAGCTTAATGTACGTAATTCATTCAAAATAGTTATGTATTCTGAGAATGTTTGGATGACATAATACATTATTCATATGTGTTCATGGTTATATTTATTCTTTGAGCAATATTTATTTTCTGTTCATGGATAAATGATATCTGATATCGCAGAATTGTCTCCCTAGTGCATATATTAAAAATAATTATCTTGTAACTATGCTTCATGATAATTAGCATGATAGTTATGACAATTAGCATGATTATCAGGCATATTTAGGAATGTGTCATTTATTTATTTTTAAATCATAAATAAAGCATATAATTTCTGAATGAGCATAGTGATACTTTCATGTTTTGGTCAATAAGGAGCGGACTGTCATATTAGATAAAATACTATAGCATAACACAACTGGATAATAAAAACTAGTTTTACACGTCAATGAAAAACAAAGGGTTTGAGGACACAAGTGTATGCTATTGCGTTTATGTCATTTACTATAATGAAATCGCAATTTATAGACACCAGTACAAGACTAACGTCCGTTTTTGACTCCCATGTGCAAAGCACAAAATGGGAGTCTTTGCAGTTAGTGTGTCTGTATGGGTGTGTGTGTGTGTGGGTGTGTGTGTGTGTGTGTGGGTGTGGGTGTGGGTGTGTGGGTGTGTGTGTGTGTGTGTGTGTATGTGTGTCCGACTGTTCCACTGCTATCTCAAGAACCACTCATTGGATTTTGATGAAACTTGGTACATAGATGCTCTGGGCCAATGCGCAGATTTGATTAGTTTTTGGTGAAAATCCGTGCATATTAATTACCTAATTTGTATGATAATTAGCTATTTTTTAGTGGTTCTATGACTGTTCCACTGATATTTAAACAACCACTCATTGGATTTTGATGAAACTTGGTACATAGATGCTCTGAAATAATGCTAGGTTTTGATTAGTTTTTGGTAATAATCCGTGGATACTAATTACCTAATTTGCATAATGATTAGTCAATTTTCGGTTTTTACACTGATATCTCAAGTACTAATCATCACATTTCAATGAAACTTGGTACATAGATGTCATATGACACTGCACAGACCTGATAGTTTTTATGGTAATATCAGTACATATAATTACCTAATTTGCATAATTAATTAATTTTCAGCTTTTGATATAAGTAGTGAGCATTACATTTCAATGAAACTTGGTACTTACATACTCAAGGACTATGCAGAGATTGATTGTTTCGGATAAATATTTGTGCATATTAATCACCTAATTTGCATAATTAGTTAATTTTCAGCTTTTCCACCGGTATCTCAAGTACTAATCATCGCATTTTAATGAAACTTGGTACATAGATCCTTTAGGACTATGCAGAGACCTGATTAGTTTCAGATTAAATAATTGTGCATATTAATTACCTAATTTGCATAATTAATTTTCAGCTTTTCGACTGATATCTAAAGTACTAATCATCACATTTCAATGAATCTAGAATTATGCAGAGACCCAATTAGTTTTTGGTAAATATTTGTGCATATTAATCACCTAATTTGCATAATTAACAAATTTTCAACTTTCACACTGATATCTCAGGTACTAATCATCACATATCAATGAATGTTTATACATGGATGCTGTAGGACAATAGACAGACCTGGATAATTGTTGGTTAAAATCTGTACATATTAATTACCCAATTTGCATAATTAACCAATTTTAAGCTTTCACACTGATATCTAAAGTACTAATTTCCATTTTAATGAAACTTAGTACAAAGATGGTCTAGGACAATGTACAAACCTAATTAGTTTGGGGTAAAACTCTGTTCATATTATTTCCCTAATTAGCATAATAATTCATGATTTTTTGGTTCTAATCACATTTCAATTAAACTTGGTACATAGAGTTTTTGTTACATTGCGCAGACCTCATTAGTTTTACAATCAAATCTGTTCATGTTAATTTTCTGATTTGCATAATTAGTTTTCAGCTAAGTAATTTCAAATTATATTTAATGTGTCTCCAATACTCTCAGCACATGGGAGTTCTTTCTAAGCTTTCTTTGATTCACGGATGTTTTTGGTGATACCTAACCCTATATAAGGATTTGTAGAACGCACGGCATTGGATTTATGTTTTACATACATAAAGTTTTAAAATGTTGGTAACAGGTTGATAAATTAACATACTTTTATATTCGGATTTTCTCTTCGCCAGTTGTACCTCCTTATTGTATGTGGGTGTCAAAAACATTATTGCAAATAGTTGACCGATTCATAGGCATATTGTTCCCTAAACACCAACACAACGGTCATCAACCATTTCCCAGACTGGTTCGAATTGATTGCATTCAGACATCGCATTGGTTCTTGGTGAGTTATTGATGGACGCCAATGTGTATTTTAGTTGTTTTAACTGAATTTGCTGACCTTGCCATTTATTACATGAAATAGACGTTATTTATTGTAGTAAAATTGTATATATAAATTTGTTTACTTATTTATTTTATCCATGGCTAACTTTAAATGCGATAGATAGTGTATAGCTTGAATGAGTAGATTGAGTTCCTTGGAGGGCGATTAACAGAGGAAGCCAACCCAAATTTCATTCATTCAATTACTTTCTATTAATTTCAGATACCTAGTAATACGCCAGGTCAACTTCGCACGATGAACCACCAATGTGTGAAGAAGGAAGGAGAATCTCGGGTCAGCATTATTATCGAGGTAGGCATGAACGCAAAAACTGCCAGAGTTTTAATTGAAACAATTCATGCCTATGAGAAACACGTTCCTCTGACATTATTCGTTTACGGTGACTTTGTGGAATTGTATCCTGAACTAATCACAGAGTGGAGCAAAGAGTACGAGATCGGCATCAGAGGAAGCAGTCCGCTACCAAGGAACCTGTGGGCGTTACAAAACTATGGAATTCAGCGACTGTCCGTTGTCAGTGCTGAGATGAAATTAAGCAAATTGGGACTAACAGCAGCGTATATATTTCCACCTGAATTTGGGGAGACTGTCGCACTCGTTGCAAGTGAGAGAAATCTGCGAATGATTAATTCGACTGTGACACTGCCACCAAGAAGTGGTAAGTATATAAAAGGAACCGTCTCATTAGTGTGATAGTGAACGTCAGAAAGAGAGAAAAAAACACGGATTTGGATTATTTTCGATCAAATGAATGAATAAATATGTTCTTAAAGAGCTACTTGCAGACAGCTAATGAGAAATGTATGCCATTGCAGCCAGTAGTTTCTAATTGTTAAATGTATTAGTTGAAGCCCTTCGTGAAATGCGAAGTGGCGTATGGTATGAGGTGCTTTAGAATGAACAAATGCGCCGAGACAAAGCTACACATAATGTACTGAGGCAATTCACTCAACAGTCTGAGGCATATGTCCGAATTATGTATCTGCATCATTTATTAAAGCTGCACACTGTTTGGTCTTCAAGTCGGTATGTTTGGGTGAGGGGGAGGCGTGCGTGCGTACCAATTTTCAAATTCCAGTTTGTGGCAGATGGGAAACACTATTTCATATACCATATTTACCTAATTAACTTGTCTGCACCGGTTTTTCTTGTTATTTTGTGATATAATTCAACTTTTAACTGATCAAAAAAAAAAGAATCTATTTTTTGTGGCTGATATTTGGGCCTCACAGTACAGAAACACTTGCAAACAAGCTTTCAGTGTGACACTGGGAACTGCGATGCCACCCATCTGCTTGTTTGGCTCATCCACAGCAGGATTAGCATTGAGTTTGATTATCTTGACGTGTAACATAATATTATATTTACTATCGGGTCAATAATTTAGAACTCTATATCTACGTTAAATAAAGTACTACATTATTGCTATTATCACTACCATGTTTTAGTAAGAAACTCGCATTCTCAAATATTTTCATCATAATTATTTATTGAATTATAGTTGAATTATTAAAAAAATTATTGTATTTATATATTTAATTGAACCTTGACGTACTGTAGTGACAAATCCTGTTTATAAGCTCATCATCGTCGTCATCATCAGTACTCTGAGTAACGATGTTATTTAACTGAGTCTACATAGAATAATTAAAATGTTATATATATGAAATTGATGTGCCTCGAATAAGAACTACTAACACAAATGTAAATGCTACTCCATCGTCATTGTGTCACAAATTGTTATTTTTCATTTTAATTTATATGTTATAGGCAGCCTGACGTTTGAGACGTATTTCAAATATGAGGATGTGAAACGAACACCGAAAGCTCTAAGGATCATTCACGAAGCACTCGTGCATAGTGGGGGAATACTGAGTTTGGATTCTGATTTTCCAGACAGTCAGATGACGTCAATTTTCCTTCTGGATTATTTATACGAGGTTTCTAATCACAAAATTACAAGTTTACGTGAATGTATTGGTGTTGAGTGATGAGTAAATGGCAACATGGTGTTTGCTGATGCTGTGCTTTGAAATTCGTTTGAAACGACGGGAACTAAATTCAACGAATAAAAATATGTATGTTGAAATATATAACAGCGTCTCAATCGACTGAATTTTTTTAAAAATAGTTGCGCCTATGTACACTATAATGCGAAGAAGAAGATAAAACACATAAAGAAAGCATAAGGTCGATCCTTATGCTTTGTTTATGTGTTTTATCAAGTATACTTGTAAAGTGCTCTATATGGTGATCACATACTGGCCAGCTTGAGAGGTACCATGTGTCGTCTATTTATTGTGAAGAGCGGGTTGAAAGCTTCCTTCATTTTACACTATATATTGCATGATTTAAAGGTACATACTTTTCCTTCCCAGGTATTGATGTCTGTATCATGTTTAAGTGTGTTGGATGAATGAATGTATTCTTGAAATAGTATAATAACAGGTCATTGACATGTTCATGTACATTTTATGACTGACCACAGTCCTGAGGTCAGTACACAACAGTTAAGTGAAAATATGGTGTTTACCCTACTACTGAGGTCAGTTCTTGACAGTTTATTCACAATATAGAGTTGACCCCACTACTGAGGTCAGTTCCTGGCGGTCAGTGACAATATAGAGTTGACCCCACTCCTGAGGTTAGTTCTCGACAGTTCAGTGACTATATAAAGTTGACCCCACTCTTAAGGTCAGTTCCTGACGGTCAGTGACAATATAGAGTTGACCCCACTCCTGAGGTTAGTTCCTGACGGTCAGTGACAATATAGAGTTGACCCCACTACTGAGGTCAGTTCTTGACAGTCAGTGACAATATAGAGTTGACCCCACTACTGAGGTCAGTTCTTGACAGTCAGTGACAATATAGAGTTGACCCCACTACTGAGGTCAGTTCTTGACAGTCAGTGACAATATAGAGTTGACCCCACTCCTGAGGTCAGTTCTTGACAGTCAGTGACAATATAGAGTTGACCCCACTACTGAGGTCAGTTCTTGACAGTCAGTGACAATATAGAGTTGACCCCACTCCTGAGGTCAGTTCTTGACGGTCAGTGACAATATAGAGTTGACCCCACTCCTGAGGTCAGTTCTTGACGGTCAGTGACAATATAGAGTTGACCCCACTCCTGAGGTTAGTTCTCGACAGTTCAGTGACTATATATATAGAGTTGACTCCACTCCTGAGGTCAGTTCTCGACAGCTCTGTATCAATATGCAGTTGATTACTCAAAAGCTTTATTTAAAAGTCTAATTTCATTTAGTATAGCTGCAATTTGTATTATGTTTGAACGGTCGAAATGAATTCTGCCTTCGATCTGAATTTCACACAATTGATAGAGCTGTTTACTAATAGTGCATTTTTTATTCAATGGTTAAGTTATGCTTACTGGCTGAGCCTAAAACAGGAGGTCCCAGTTTTCACTTTTCAACTTCATTAACCTTGGTTTCAAAATGCAATTGGGGGTTTGGTGTTTTTGAATATAATTTTGTCTTGATTTAAATGACAAGCATTTTGAAATGCATACTTCCCGTTGTGTAATGAATGTAAAAGACCATAAGTTGTGTATTGAATGCGAAAGACCATAAGTTGTTTATTGAATGTGAAAGACCATAAGTTGTGTATTGAATGTGAAAGACCATAAGTTGCGTATTGAATGTGAACGACCATAAGTCGTGTATTGAATGCGAGAGACCATAAGTTGTGTATATAATAAAAACAAAACAATAATCAATTCTACGTGTTGGTACTTTGAGAAAGACTGTTAACTGTACAATAACACCACCGTGTATTGTCAATCGCTAAATTTTCACAATATCAGGACTGTAACAATCACAAACACGCTTTGTTGTAGGACTCTAGGAAATTTAACAGCTACTAACCTATCGATTTTTCAACATAAAAACAAATCCAACAGGTCTTGGAGTCTTACTTTCAATAGATCACAGTGTAGCAGCTGCTCGAACTTAGGTAGAGGGTTCTCCGAAACCGCCTATTCACATAGTTCATACCCACCATAGACTTCGGTCAGTCAAAATTTTGAACTGTAGGCATTGATCAGAGATTCTGCCGATGACGGAGAGATAGAATCTAAGTCAGGGGAAGCCCAATGACCCCAAGATTCTTTTTGCCTTACGTCACAAACCACATGACCTAGCCCATATGGCAGCGCCATAGACGGCTGTACAATCACTCTGGTTCCTTTCTCCACATCGAGGACTTAGACCAATGCTACGCAAAGAGTGGGATGGTTGGGGGGACCGGAGTCTATGGTGAGTATGAACTATGTGAATAGGCGGGTTTGGAGAACCCTCTGCCTAAATTCACTACTTCAATTACCCACCATAGACTCCAGTCAGTCAAAAAGACTATTTTGAACTGTAGGCATTTATCAGCGATTCTGGCAATGACGGAGAGATAAAATGACCCCAATATTTTTTCCCCTTACGTCACAAACCACGTGACCGAGGTAATGTGGCAACGACACCTTACCTTGACCTTCACTCTGGTTCCTCTCTCTCTTCGCACCAAGGACTAGACCAACGCTACGGAAAGAGTGGGGTGGACGGGGGACCTGTAGTCTATGGTGGGTATGAATTATGTTGGAAGAACCCTCTGCCTAAATTGACTGCGTTCAATTACCCACCATAGACTCCGGTCAGTCAAAATAACTATTCTGAACTGTAGGCAGAGTCAGACGATGATAGGTGGCGGGTTTTCCAAGCAAACAGAAAATGATGAAGGTTTTTTTTCCAGTCCGGGATGATACACTCTACAACTACCACTCATCAACTAGTTAAGACCTTGTCTGTGCTGTTCCCAAAGCAAAAGCCCAAAATGCTGCTACAGTGACAGGGTTCGGTGTGCCAGAGAAAGCTAGACCCAAAACCCAATTCAGGGGGTAGCATGCTTTTGAAGTAAAGACCGAAACAGTTCTGCATGAGAACATAGGCCAAAAAGCGAGACCTGGAAACTTCCAAGGAGTGCTGACGGTAGAGAAATCTGTCCGTAAAAATGCTGAGACCGACTTATGGCCTATGCGCAGGAACCCTTGTGGTCATTTGGGCTGGGTCAGCAACCAGAGTCTGACGCACTACGAAGGGATCCAGCCCTCCTCAATGGATTGGGTGTCTCTTAGGTAGTAGTTGATAAAGACGTTTTGCATTCTCAAGAAGCCTGCCCTCAGTATATGTTCAAGTGGGCGCCTGACACTAGTGCTAGTGAGTTAACATTCACCCGGACCTCATGCGCTTGTACTTGGTGACTCTGCAAGTTCTGTGTTGAGGAAATTAAAGTATTATAGACCTCTAATACAGTCGTAGTAATCCACCTGGCGATGGAAGTCGGGGAGGCCACCCTATGCTGCCTGCCAGAGCCATAACACAAAAACATGTCCTTGGCTCCCCGTCTCGAATCCTTAGTATGGTTCTCGTAGCAACTCAGCGCTCAGACCAGGCAGAGAAACAAATCCTCCTGATCCTCTGGGCCGACAATATTTGCCAGCCGGGGGATGACAATCGACTGAGGATCGTGTCCTGGGATTTGGTTCTTGGCGAGAAACCTGATTCGTGTCTTTAGCACAACTTGATCATCCGCATCCGTTCGAGAAGGACAATGCCCCTAGTTCTGACCTATGCCTACCTGAGGCGAGGGCCAGTAGGAGGACTGCTATTCATGTCAAAAACATGAGTGGTGCTGATCGGAGAAGCTCAAAGGGCGGTCTGCTTAGAGCGGACAACACAACTGACAAATCCCAATTGGGCGGTTCCTTTGTTCGGGGTCTCGACCTCTGATTATGGAAAGCAGTAAACAGTCATCTAATAATAGGACAATCGGCTAGACTTGACCCAAATGCGTTCTCAATGGCAAGGGACAAGACTGACCTGTAGCCAACGATCGCTGCGTAGGACAAACCTACTTTGCCAAACAGGTGGACGAAGAAGTCTACTACCTAGCCAATAGAGGGATGGCATGGATCAATCTCCCTTCCACTACACAAATCAGTATATGCTCGCCACTTCGAGATGTAGGCAGCGTTGGTGGAATCCCTGTTCACCCTGGCCAGGATGTTGGTAGCCCGCTCAGATAGACCTTTTGTCTGTGCGAGTCTACTGAGAGCCTCCATGCGTGTAAGTGGTACACTGCTGGGCTCGTTGGTAGTGTGCTGTCCGGTTGGGACAGCATATCCGGTAGGTCCGAAAGCACTACTGGTGTTTCGACTAGCATTTCCAACAGAATCTCAAACCAAGCTTTGGTTGGCCAATTGGGCGCCACCAGAGTCAATATGCAGGTGGGCTCCCGTCAAAGTTTCTCTAGTACCCAGTGAATTAGCGGGAAGGGAGGAAAGGCGTACGCATCCATGTGGGTCCATTGCATGGACAAGGCGTCCATGGCCCAGGCCCCTGGTGTCAGCAGGAGTATTACATACGTCGGGAGCTTGGCATTCTGGGGTGTGGCAAACAGGTCTATCTTTGGACCGTCCCACAGCCGAAACAGCCTGCAAGCTACCCACTGGGGTATATGCCACTCCATGATCTGGTGACGGAGCCGCCTCGAAAGGGCGTCTGCCAGACTGTTCCTCACCTCTGGAAGGTAGTGTGTGGTTAGTTCCACTTTGTAATCAAGGCACCAAAGGAGAATTTGATAACGATTGGGAACCATCTCCCCTCCTTGTTGATGTAGGAGCCCACCGCTGTGTTTGTGTGGAGCAGGACTCGAAGTATGGGTAGAAAGCGTAGTAGAGCTAAGTGCACTGCTTTCAGCTCGAGGCAGTTGATATGGCAGGCGATGGTTTTTATGCTTCTTCCTGCTTGCAGACCGAGGGGCCGCCATTGAGACAGCTCACTCCGACTGCATCTGATCTACCCGGCCTGCCAGGGACACAATTTTCCCTGACAGTTTTTGGACGAAAGCATTCATCTCAGAGGCAAACCCAAGACCTCCAGGGGCACAGCCTCACCGTTGCCGGTAAAATCCGGTAAACCTAACTTGAAACAACAGACTGTGAGGATGCCCTCCGATCAGCGCGGGGGGGTGGCGAAAAGTATAGGTACCTCCATCGTCGGGCCTCCTACTCGACGTCTCAGTACACAAAGTACGGGTTGCCGAGCGTGAGGACTTTCCACTCATGCCAACACACAACTCACTTTGACCGATTATACTGGATGTGCGACCTTTGCTGCAAAAATGAGCGACGCGGCCAGTCTCAGCGATTTTCACGTGGCGCTGGAAAGGATCCCAGGCCTCAGAACTCTAGTGATTACCCAACCCGAACCCTGCATGCAGTCAAGACATGAATAATATTTTGAATGCGGGTTCCATGCTGGTAAATTCTGACTACAACCACTGCACAGTCGCCTCGAAGCCTAAGGAGACAAAAACGGCAGCGAGCCTCTGGTGCTGTCATTACATCTATCCATTTCTAAATGCATAGGTAAAAAATAAAAATGAACACGACATGCATGAGGGAAGCAAAATACAGTTGGAAAAGGTGACACAAAGAACAACAATGTGGTTAAATTGTGTCGCTTGGTTTTATTTTCTTTGTTGTGAAAAATTATACACACAAAGGGGAAATCGACACGAAGTAAAAATAATAAGAAAAAACTTATCCTACCAGCCACAGTGTCAGCTACCACGGCCACGGTAGCAATCCAAGCCGGAAATACGGACAGGAAAAAGCAGGCCTTCCATGCAGAGCCACCAGACTTCATCCCCGTCTGTGCCGAGATAAAGAAAGAGTGACGGTTAAGGTAAGGCGGCATCACCACATTACCTCGGTCACGTGGTTCATGTCATAAGGGAATTTTATCTCATCATTTGCAGAATCGCTGATTAATGCCTCAAAAGTTCAAAAAAGTCATTTTGACTGACCAGAGTCTATGGTGGGTAATTGAACGTACTGAATTAACTCAATCGGTGAGAAAAATGCAAGTCAATGGTTAATTAATACAGAAGTTAGTTCAGTTTGCGTGCCACATTGACGACAGCATTTAATTTGAGCCTTCACCAACATGGACATTTAGTCAGGTCACGTGTCATGTTCACTCATCATATATATATTGATATATACATATATATATAGGTGTGATAGGTTCGACAATGAATGCAATATATGTTTTGTTCGTCTATCCACCTAGGGATTCCCTGTCTCAAGGTATAGTTTTAATTGTACAATGACACACCATGCTGTAATAGTGACCTCAGACTCCAAATATTGCAGGTGCATTTGTATGCAAATCCGAGTTTTGGTGGTGAAAAGCAGTAGTACAACTTCTACTCCAACGGATTTTATTGCAGAGCAAGGGACTTTTATGAACACGGTACATAAGTCAATACCAACATTTTTATAAGAAAACTATTAGACAACAAAACAACATACAGTATTAGTAGTGAAATTTAATATTATGCAAAAAATAACTAAAATTTAACTCTGTATTTACAAACTTTTTTTTTCAATTTAAAAATACAATTTATTTACAAGGTCATGGTTTGTTTGTTATGAACATATACAGAAATAATTCTAGGATAAACTACTGAATACTCTGATACATTTAACACAGGACAGGGGTACTAAAAATAATAAAGGAAAAATGATAAGCCTCTCAGTAAAAACAAGTACACACAGAAACAGGTTATCACAAATCAAAATGCCATTAAAAATACTACAAACATTGCATGTATTAGCATAGGGGAATATAATCTACCACACCCTGCCCTGATTGTATATAAATTCTCTAATTTATCTAAATGTACTACATTATGTACAACAGTCTAGTATGCCTTACATTTAATAGCATGTAACCCTAATCTGAAACACATTCTAAAAGCTTCATCTCAAAATTACTTGATATAATTAAGTGCATAGAGTAAACACTGATGTGAAGTACCAGTCTCACAATGAATACGATATATCAAAGCATTTAGCTATATTGTAGTTGAAATAATGGTTAACACAGATTAGCATTTCATAACCAATTCTATTTCTGAAATCAATTTCACTCATTCTGTACTCTATGATTAGAAAAATTAAAAATATACAGTAAAAGTCTGTAAAAATTCACTCAACATGAGCAAAATAATTACTACATTCAAAACAATCTCAAAGAACGTATTTAATAACAGTCCATTTATCATTGAACTAGAAATGTCCAGATAGATTTATAATTATTAAGTAAAGTAAAAAGCACTGAAGCATACTGAAATTGCTAAAATAATCTAAAGACCCTTGCAGAATAAGAAACCAAGCATTTACTGTGAAGTAATTTTTCATAAATTAAGTGCCTGTTACTTAATAATTAATTAATGCTAAGAGTATCTTTATCACTCACATAAATCTAATGAACTACATCAGCAGATGTATTTTACAATGAATTATAACTATTTTAAGTAAATATGTAAACAGCATACGACATTTTGAGTGGAATTTTAATTGTTCCAAGTAACATCACACAGCATATATATTGATTGGTGTTTACTCCATTCATCCATTCTTAATATCAATAGTAACACATAGTAGCTGCTAACATAGTAAGTAAAGCAAGTAAATAAAGCCCAACACATGACATGACAAAACATGTTAAAGTAAACTGTTTGTATGTGTATGGCAAGCATAGGTTTGACACACACACAAAGCACATATTCACTTTTATTAATATAATACTTACCTGCTGTATATCTTGTGTTATTTATTTGCTTTTTCACAGCATATGAACAAATTGAAACCATTATTGTTGGTGAATTTACTCTAAGTATCATTAATTAAATACTGATTTATTCATTGACTATATCGAGTCATTTCATTTTTTCAATAAAAGTATCATATTTATAAGTATTTTATATTATTCTAAGATTGTAAATATCAGGTTTAAGTTCAGTGACCAGAATTTCTCAATTTCATCGCCAAGTAACAACAACATCACCCTGATGCATGAGGGAGCATGCTGTAAATACAATTGACTTAAAAATAACTATGATAAACAGGAAATAAAATTCAGTAAAATCTGGTTAAATAAAATTTACATAAATAGGAAATGTATATTTTTTTAAATAAAATCAAGTAAATACAAGTGTTTAGATTTGACTATGGGTTTATTATGATATGTGTATGGACTTGTTGTTGACTCGTGGACAAGACAGGTTGTTGACTCGTCTAAAATGCACACACATTCAAAGATGTTAAATGCAAGTAACAATTTGAGTGACTTAAGTTATGTTATTGATTCAACCACATGTAACATTTTACAGTCTGTAGAGCCAAGGTTATCAGAAAATTGGTCAAATGTATGAAACAAGCTCCATCATAATGTGTGGATAAAGGCAATATTGTTTCTACCATCAATATTATTTCTATTTGAATCTAAGTCAAAGGTGTAAAATTCTCACTTCATGTTGATCATTACGTCTCATAGTTTCAGCATTTGAGGTTTTGTAACTGTTCCTTAATAGATGAAATTAAAGTATTTGTGAAGATGACATTATTCATTAAATATTGCCATGGTGATGATGAATATTAAGTAGCCATATCAAAAATGGTAATTTAATACTTTCCTTGATACAAGTAAGCATAGAAATCAATGTAAATGAAACATGCTTGCATAATTATAAGTACACATCTCTTTTGTATTTCCCAAAATGCACATCAAACTATTAGAACAACATAACTATTTCAGGCAAAATTACAAAAGTCTGGATAAAAACAGGGGTTCTTTGTGAAATAAACTTTGAGGGCAGTCTTCACCCATGTCAGTGTGGTCTTAGGCTGATTTACCAGTTTCATAGAAGAGTACATATCCCTGAGACGACTTGACACGGTTAGATGACATCTCACTCACCCTGATGAGAGAAAGATATAACAAGTGTAAAACTTAGTCACCACATTCATTATAAAATGAAAAAGTGTGATTATTGTGTGTACACTGTGACTATGGCAATGCATACAAAGATTATTGTGTGTACACTATGACTATGGCAATGCATACAAAGATTATTGTGTGTACACTGTGACTATGGCAATGCATACAAAGATTATTGTGTGTACACTGTGACTATGGCAAAGCATACAAAGATTATTGTGTGTACACTGTGACTATGGCAATGCATACAAAGATTATTGTGTGTACACTGTGACTATGGCAATGCATACAAAGATTATTGTGTGTACACTGACTATGGCAATGCATACAAAGATTATTGTGTGTACACTGTGACTATGGCAATGCATACAAAGATTATTGTGTGTACACTGTGACTATGGCAATGCATACAAAGATTATTGTGTGTACACTGTGACTATGGCAATGCATACAAAGATTATTGTGTGTACACTGACTATGGCAATGCATACAAAGATTATTGTGTGTGCACTGTGACTATGGCAATGCATACAAAGATTATTGTGTGTACACTGTGACTATGGCAATGCATACAAAGATTATTGTGTGTACACTGTGACTATGGCAATGCATACAAAGATTATTGTGTGTACACTGTGACTATGGCAATGCATACAAAGATTATTGTGTGTACACTGTGACTATGGCAATGCATACAAAGATTATTGTGTGTACACTGTGACTATGGCAATGCATACAAAGATTATTGTGTGTGCACTGTGACTATGGCAATGCATACAAAGATTATTGTGTGTACACTGTGACTATGGCAATGCATACAAAGATTATTGTGTGTGCACTGTGACTATGGCAATGCATACAAAGATTATTGTGTGTACACTGTGACTATGGCAATGCATACAAAGATTATTGTGTGTACACTGTGACTATGGCAATGCATACAAAGATTATTGTGTGTACACTGTGACTATGGCAATGCATACAAAGATTATTGTGTGTACACTGTGACTATGGCAATGCATACAAAGATTATTGTGTGTACACTGTGACTATGGCAATGCATACAAAGATTATTGTGTGTGCACTGTGACTATGGCAATGCATACAAAGATTATTGTGTGTACACTGTGACTATGGCAATGCATACAAAGATTATTGTGTGTACACTGTGACTATGGCAATGCATACAAAGATTATTGTGTGTACACTGTGACTATGGCAATGCATACAAAGATTATTGTGTGTACACTGTGACTATGGCAATGCATACAAAGATTATTGTGTGTACACTGTGACTATGGCAATGCATACAAAGATTATTGTGTGTACACTGTGACTATGGCAATGCATACAAAGATTATTGTGTGTACATTGTGACTATGGCAAAGCATACAAATATTATTGTGTGTACACAGTGACTATGGATACAATGCATACAAAGATTATTGTGCGTACACTGTGACTATGGCAATGCATACAAAGATTATTGTGTGTACACTGTGGCTATGGCAATGCATACAAAGATTATTGTGTGTACACTGTGACTATGGCAATGCATACAAAGATTATTGTGTGTACACTGTGACTATGGCAATGCATACAAAGATTATTGTGTGTACACTGTGACTATGGCAATGCATACAAAGATTATTGTGTGTACACTGTGACTATGGATACAATGCATACAAAGATTATTGTGTGTACACTGTGACTATGGCAATGCATACAAATATTATTGTGTGTACACAGTGACTATGGATACAATGCATACAAAGATTATTGTGCGTACACTGTGACTATGGCAATGCATACAAAGATTATTGTGTTTACACTGTGGCTATGGCAATGCATACAAAGATTATTGTGTGTACACTGTGACTATGGCAATGCATACGAAGATTATTGTGTGTACACTGTGACTATGGCAATGCATACAAAGATTATTGTGTGTACACTGTGACTATGGATACAATGCATACAAAGATTATTGTGTGTACACTGTGACTATGGCAATGCATACAAAGATTATTGTGTGTACACTGTGACTATGGCAATGCATACAAAGATTATTGTGTGTACACTGTGACTATGGCAATGCATACAAAGATTATTGTGTGTACACTGTGACTATGGCAATGCATACAAAGATTATTGTGTGTACACTGTGACTATGGCAATGCATACAAAGATTATTGTGTGTACACTGTGACTATGGATACAATGCATACAAAGATTATTGTGTGTACACTGTGACTATGGCAATGCATACAAAGATTATTGTGTGTACACTGTGACTATGGTAATGCATACAAAGATTATTGTGTGTACACTGTGACTATGGCAATGCATACAAAGATTATTGTGTGTACACTGTGACTATGGCAATGCATACAAAGATTATTGTGTGTACACTGTGACTATGGCAATGCATACAAAGATTATTGTGTGTACACTGTGACTATGGATACAATGCATACAAAGATTATTGTGTGTACACTGTGACTATGGTAATGCATACAAAGATTATTGTGTGTACACTGTGACTATGGCAATGCATACAAAGATTATTGTGTGTACACTGTGACTATGGCAATGCATACAAAGATTATTGTGTGTACACTGTGACTATGGCAATGCATACAAAGATTTTTGTGTGTACACTGTGACTATGGCAATGCATACAAAGATTATTGTGTGTACACTGTGACTATGGCAATGCATACAAAGATTATTGTGTGTACACTGTGACTATGGCAAAGCATACAAAGATTATTGTGTGTACACTGTGACTATGGCAATGCATACAAAGATTATTGTGTGTACACTGTGACTATGGCAATGCATACAAAGATTATTGTGTGTACACTGTGACTATGGCAATGCATACAAAGATTATTGTGTGTACACTGTGACTATGGCAATGCATACAAAGATTATTGTGTGTACACTGTGACTATGGCAATGCATACAAAGATTATTGTGTGTACACTGTGACTATGGCAAAGCATACAAAGATTATTGTGTGTACACTGTGACTATGGCAATGCATACAAAGATTATTGTGTGTACACTGTGACTATGGCAAAGCATACAAAGATTATTGTGTGTACACTGTGACTATGGCAATGCATACAAAGATTATTGTGTGTACACTGTGACTATGGCAATGCATACAAAGATTATTGTGTGTACACTGTGACTATGGCAATGCATACAAAGATTATTGTGTGTACACTGTGACTATGGCAAAGCATACAAAGATTATTGTGTGTACACTGTGACTATGGCAATGCATACAAAGATTATTGTGTGTACACTGTGACTATGGCAAAGCATACAAAGATTATTGTGTGTACACTGTGACTATGGATACAATGCATACAAAGATTATTGTGTGTACACTGTGACTATGGCAATGCATACAAAGATTATTGTGTGTACACTGTGACTATGGCAATGCATACAAAGATTATTGTGTGTACACTGTGACTATGGATACAATGCATACAAAGATTATTGTGTGTACACTGTGACTATGGTAATGCATACAAAGATTATTGTGTGTACACTGTGACTATGGCAATGCATACAAAGATTATTGTGTGTACACTGTGACTATGGCAATGCATACAAAGATTATTGTGTGTACACTGTGACTATGGCAATGCATACAAAGATTATTGTGTGTACACTGTGACTATGGCAATGCATACAAAGATTATTGTGTGTACACTGTGACTATGGCAATGCATACAAAGATTATTGTGTGTACACTGTGACTATGGCAATGCATACAAAGATTATTGTGTGTACACTGTGACTATGGCAATGCATACAAAGATTATTGTGTGTACACTGTGACTATGGCAATGCATACAAATATTATTGTGTGTACACTGTGACTATGGCAATGCATACAAAGATTATTGTGTGTACACTGTGACTATGGCAATGCATACAAAGATTATTGTGTGTACACTGTGACTATGGCAATGCATACAAAGATTATTGTGTGTACACTGTGACTATGGATACAATGCATACAAAGATTATTGTGTGTACACTGTGACTATGGCAATGCATACAAAGATTATTGTGTGTACACTGTGACTATGGCAATGCATACAAAGATTATTGTGTGTACACTGTGACTATGGCAAAGCATACAAAGATTATTGTGTGTACACTGTGACTATGGCAATGCATACAAAGATTATTGTGTGTACACTGTGACTATGGCAATGCATACAAAGATTATTGTGTGTACACTGTGACTATGGCAATGCATACAAAGATTATTGTGTGTACACTGTGACTATGGCAATGCATACAAAGATTATTGTGTGTACACTGTGACTATGGCAATGCATACAAAGATTATTGTGTGTACACTGTGACTATGGCAATGCATACAAAGATTATTGTGTGTACACTGTGACTATGGCAATGCATACAAAGATTATTGTGTGTACACTGTGACTATGGCAATGCATACAAAGATTATTGTGTGTACACTGTGACTATGGCAATGCATACAAAGATTATTGTGTGTACACTGTGACTATGGCAATGCATACAAAGATTATTGTGTGTACACTGTGACTATGGCAATGCATACAAAGATTATTGTGTGTACACTGTGACTATGGCAATGCATACAAAGATTATTGTGTGTACACTGTGACTATGGCAATGCATACAAAGATTATTGTGTGTACACTGTGACTATGGCAATGCATACAAAGATTATTGTGTGTACACTGTGACTATGGCAATGCATACAAAGATTATTGTGTGTACACTGTGACTATGGCAATGCATACAAAGATTATTGTGTGTACACTGTGACTATGGCAATGCATACAAAGATTATTAACTATATTCTGTGCAACAATATCAACTCATTAGTAAGGGAATTAGTTATGATGCAAGTACTGTATTTGTTCTATTAGAAGTGTCTCTAAGGGTGTGGCATGCCAGCAGCAGATGCTTACCCTTCACGCGCACCTGGTCTGACTCCCTTGTGGGGGTTTGTGATGTTCCACTTCCATTGATTTTGTCAGCATATTTTTGCTAGACTACTGATATTTGGCAAATGGCTTATTGGTACTACTATAATTATTTTAGTACCGGTATAATACATTTTTAAGATACAAATTATTTTGACCATAGAAATATCACAGCATGTGGTACTAATAGGGCAAATATGGTATTATACATTACTGACCAAATGTGGGTGTTGTGATGACAGGAATTCATTTTTCAAACATTGGGAAAACCAAATGACCGACAGGGGCTGTAACATTATTGCATGTATCTCAGTTGATATACATTACTCTCCACACTAGTGACAAACATCAACGGTTATAAAAATATTCAATAGCACAATAACAAGACTGTCATCTTGAGAAATCGTTTTGATGTAAAACAACACAGTTTATTGATAATTAAATTTCACAACACAAAGGTGTAAGATAATAAACCTACCTTGTATCGTCATATGTATACCACCTATCCGAGGCTGCATGTTTACAATATGCAGTATAATGACCACCATATGTACTACCAGAATGGTTAGATACACCATAGAGATCATAAGGTGGAGCAGAACCTAAAAGATAAAACAAAATTTGATTTTATTGCTTCATTTTACACAAATGTACATATGAAACTTCAAACAAGCAGCCTGTCGGCTGAGATAGCTCCGCTGTTAGCAATGCACATGGCAATTAAAGAACAGAAGATATCATTAGAAAATGAACAAATCTGAGAGAGGTCCACATGTAGTACCTATATGTATGATATATCAAAGCAATTGGACTTGCGGTTTTCAACAAGAAGTCGAAAATATCACTTTTTACCAAAAATTACAAAAATATTCATCAAAATTAGAGAATTAAAGATATCATTATGAAATGAACAAATCTGAGAGAGGTCCACATGTAGTACCTATATATGTAATATCAAAGCAATTGGACTTGCGGTTTTCAACAAGAAGTCGAAAATATCACTTTTTACCAAAAATTACAAAAATATTCACCGAAATTAGAGAATTAAAGATATCATTAGAAAATGAACAAATCTGAGAGAGGTCCACATGTAGTACCTATATATGTAATATCAAAGCAATTGGACTTGCGGTTTTCAACAAGAAGTCGAAAATATCACTTCTTACCAAAAATTACAAAAATATTCACCAAAATTAGAGAATTAAAGATATCATTACAAAATGAACAAATCTGAGAGAGGTCCACATGTAGTACCTATATATGTAATGTCAAAGCAATTGGACTTGCGGTTTTCAACAAGAAGTCGAAAATATCACTTTTTACCAAAAATTACAAAAATATTCACCAAAATTAGAGAATTGAAGATATCATTACAAAATGAACAAATCTGAGAGAGGTCGACATGTAGTACTTATATATGTAATATCAAAGCAATTGGACTTGCGGTTTTCAACAAGAAGTCGAAAATATCACTTTTCACCAAAAATGACAAAAATATTCACCAAAATTAGAGAATTAAAGATATCATTACAAAATGAACAAATCTGAGAGAGGTCCACATGTAGTACATATATATGTAATATCAAAGCAATTGCACTTGCGGTTTTCAACAAGAAGTCGAAAATATCACTTTTTACTAAAAATGACAAAAATATTCACCAAAATTAGAGAATTGAAGATATCATCATGAAATGAACAAATCTGAGAGAGGTCTACCCAAGGTACATATACACCAAGTATCAAAGCATTCAGGCTTGTAGTTTTCAAGAAGAAGTCGAAAAAATAAAACATTGACACGGACGACGACGGACAATCACTCATATGATAAGCTCCGCTCGACAAAGTCGACAGCAGGGCTAAAAATAGAACGGTTTGTCGTTCAGTCGTTGGTTGAAAAATAAAATACATGTAATGTTCACAGTATTTATAGGTTTGTTGAAATATACGAGTCCTAATTTTTTTACTTAAATAAAGATAATGAATCACACTTTTTCACACAAAGTGGCAGATTGTTTCAGAGTTTAGAAGCAAGTTTCAGAAGGACCCATTTTTCCACATGATGATTGTACAAAATGTTCTTAGTAGATGTGTTTTAGAACGAAGATCACAAATGAGTATCTATGGCTTTAGAAGAACTGATAAATAAGGTGGAGGGTGGTCATAAAATGCCTTGTAGGTGAATAGAAGAAGTTTGAAGTCAATATGCTTGGGTATGAGTAGCCAGTGAATGTTGTATAGAATAGGTGTGATGTTTTCAACATTTCAGTATTAGTGATAAGACAGGCAGATGTGTTCTGAACATAGTGCTTGTTTATATTGATGAGATCCTGTAAAATTGGCAAGTTTGGATTTTACAAATGCATGGATCTAAAAACATACCATCTGATTTGTGAGGTACTGTTCGATTTTTCAGATGCAGATGCAGATGCAGATGCAGAAAAAAATGCTCAAAATGTTTATATCAAATCTGCTTGAGACATACAAAATTTATTAACTATGATGACAGACATGTTTTCCCCTATATATTAAAACCTTATTACTTGACCACAAACAGAACATTTAATCAGCGTTCAGTAGCATGGAAACAACTCTCACCTGTTGCACTGAAATCATCTAATCTTAGATTGCTTCGAGGATAATCCACTAAAGTAGACAGTTTAGAACGATAACCATGAGCTGAAAATCGTTTTAGATCTGATAACAAATGGTTAAGGACAAAAACAGTTTGTATTAATCTGAAATGATATCTTTGAAAGAAAATTAAAAGATGATTAAAACAAGAGATTCAAAATAATTTATTGGCTTCAAAAATTTCAACAGATCTCAAAATTGTGCTTTTTTTAGATTTTTAAAATTTCTTCCACCTTACGGTTTTTCATCTTGAACCAAAGGTTCAACAAAGGTGTGATTTCCATACTAATACTATAAAACACACATATATTTATAAAAAAGGATACGTAGCACCAATATTTTAGGAAATTTCTGAATAGTGAGTTTCTTAGTACACTTGCGTTTCTCCTGACACTGGGAACAGGTCTGAAAAAGAAAAAACAGTTAGAACATACTAGAATAAACAAGCCATGCATGGCACAGTTCCTGTTAGTTATCAAATTTAAGATATATAGTTTTGTTTATAGTAATATAGCTGGAATATAACCATGTCAGGAATATGATTTTTTTAACATTAAAATGATTGACATCTGATCGTCAAACAAGTACTTGTCCATATTGAGAGATATTGCTCTGGAACAGCATTCAAAATCAGCCATTTTGAATACATGTATATATAAAACATGATGTATACGTATATATAAAATTTGAATATAATCAGTCAAAGCATTTAAGAGATATGGCTCTAGAAGCCCAATCATTAAAACAAAATGGCCGCCAGTCAGCCATTTTGAATCCAATCTGAAAAATAAAATGACGTGCATCAAGGTCTTATAATGTCTAATGCATATACTAATTCTGAACAAAATCCATCTGTAAACAGCCAAGAAATGCTTGATTTGGATGATTTTTAGCACAAAAATGGCTGCCATTCGACCATCTTGAATCAGATTATGAAACAAATTGACGTGCATATGTATAATATCATGTATGATGTATGTGTGAAGTTTGATTGTGATTGGTCCAGGCATTTCTAAGATAAGGTCCGGACGCATGCACACACGCACAAACACACGGAGGTCAAAACATAAGTCCCCGTTTCGGACTGCGTCCGAACAGGGGCTAAAAAAGTATACGGTAAAAATGATTTCAGGTGAGCATGACATAACAGTATGTTTTATTTAATCCTGTATAGTGAATAACCTAACCAGTTAATACACCACCCACTGAAAACCTCAATGTGGGAAAAACAATATCAGCAGCTTTTTTTATTTTCATTAATTTGCATTTACGGATATGTATATTATTATTCTATTATGAGTCACGCAAGCAATACATGTTTACTTTGACTTGACAAAATTAAATAAGTTTGATTTAGAAAATTAAAAAATTGTTTAATAAATGGAATACTTATGATTATTTAGTATAATATGTGGTCACATAAGAGAGGTAGTCTTTCTACAGTGGTTGCTCATACATTGTGCCTTGAGACTGCATCAAACTAGTAACTATAGGCAGGTGGTATTTACTTTCTATGACAGCACTCAGCAGCTACTCTGAGTTAACATTAATTTCTCTGTATCTACATCAGCAGATGATGTGTTAACAGACAATTAAATATTTGAAAGATTACTGTAGAGGTTTACAAGTACCCCTGGTATTACAAGTTACATGTACCTATGAATTAGGGTAAAATATATGGTGGACACGTCCAACATATGACATAAGACTCACATATTTTTATATATGGATATGTATATTTATATTGTATTCAACTGTCCCTCATCCGTGTTCTCCCCAGACCAAAATAGCGTTGCGGGACGTGACGCTATAGGATTTGCTCGCGGCGCTGAGTGTTTTCTCCCCGCGATGATATTACTTATCCCGTGATCTGATTTCTTCAGTCTCCCACAGACTGTAAAGTTTCGTGGCTAACTAGTTAAATCTACAAATGCATGGTATTAATACCAATTTCCCGGGATAATCCCCTGTTGTTTCTCATTGGTTGGATATCGTTTTACAAAACAAAGCAGTTCTAGAATAACAAAGCCGTGAGCCACGTTGTCAAACGCTCTTTGCCAAACGTATATTCATATGCAAATAATATAGTCACACTTGGGGTCAAAAGCTACATGTTTCCGGTGTGTACGAAACGTATTTTCGTTACCGGTATTATTTTTAGAAATGTAGTTGTACTATTATTTTAGGTTTTGATTTTTGATATTGTATTGTTTTTTTAATCAAAATGTGAAACAAGCAGCCTATCGGCTGAGATAGCTCCGCTGTTAGCAATGCACATTTCAATTAAAGAACTGAAGACATCATTAGAAAATGAACAATATGAATAGTATCAAAGCAATCGGACTTACAGTTTTTAACAAGAAGTCGAAAATATCACTTTTTACCAAAAATTACAAAAATATTCACCAAAATAAATTAATTAGAGAATTGAAGATATCATCACAAAACGAACAAATCTGAGAGAGGTCCACATGTAGTACCTATATATGTAATATCAAAGCAATTGGACTTGCGGTTTTTAACAAGAAGTCAAAAATATCACTTTTTACCAAAAATGACAAAAATATTCACCAAAATTAGAGAATTGAAGATATCATCACGAAATAAACAAATCTGAGAGAGGTCCACATGTAGTACCTATATATGTAGTATCAAAGCAATTGGACTTGCGGTTTTTAACAAGAAGTCGAAAATATCACTTTTCACCAAAAAATGACAAAAATATTCACCAAAATTAGAGAATTAAAGATATCATTACAAAATGAACAAATCTGAGAGAGGTCCACATGTAGTACCTATATATGTAATATCAAAGCATTTGCACTTGCGGTTTTTAACAAGAAGTCGAAAATATCAGTTTTTACCAAAAATGACAAAAATATTCACCAAAATTAGAGAATTAAAGATATCATTACAAAATGAACAAATCTGAGAGAGGTCCACATGTAGTACCTATATATGTAATATCAAAGCAATTGCACTTGCGGTTTTTAACAAGAAGTCGAAAATATCAGTTTTTACCAAAAATGACAAAAATATTCACCAAAATTAGAGAATTAAAGATATCATTACAAAATGAACAAAACTGAGAGAGGTCCACATGTAGTACCTATATATGTAATATATCAAAGCAATTGGACTTGCGTTTTTTAACAAGAAGTTGAAAATATCACTTTTTACCAAAAATATTCACCAAAATTAGAGAATTGAAGACACCATCACAAAATGAACAAATCTGAGAGAGGTCCACATGTAGTACCTATATATGTGATATCAAAGCAATCGCACTTGCGGTTTTTAACAAGAAGTCGAAAATATCACTTTTTACCAAAAATTACAAAAATATTCACCAAAATTAGAGAATTGAAGATATCATCACGAAATAAACAAATCTGAGAGAGGTCCACATGTAGTACCTATATATGTAGTATCAAAGCAATTGGACTTGCGGTTTTTAACAAGAAGTCGAAAATATCACTTTTCACCAAAAAATGACAAAAATATTCACCAAAATTAGAGAATTAAAGATATCATTACAAAATGAACAAATCTGAGAGAGGTCCACATGTAGTACCTATATATGTAATATCAAAGCATTTGCACTTGCGGTTTTTAACAAGAAGTCGAAAATATCAGTTTTTACCAAAAATGACAAAAATATTCACCAAAATTAGAGAATTAAAGATATCATTACAAAATGAACAAATCTGAGAGAGGTCCACATGTAGTACCTATATATGTAATATCAAAGCAATTGCACTTGCGGTTTTTAACAAGAAGTCGAAAATATCAGTTTTTACCAAAAATGACAAAAATATTCACCAAAATTAGAGAATTAAAGATATCATTACAAAATGAACAAAACTGAGAGAGGTCCACATGTAGTACCTATATATGTAATATATCAAAGCAATTGGACTTGCGTTTTTTAACAAGAAGTTGAAAATATCACTTTTTACCAAAAATATTCACCAAAATTAGAGAATTGAAGACACCATCACAAAATGAACAAATCTGAGAGAGGTCCACATGTAGTACCTATATATGTGATATCAAAGCAATCGCACTTGCGGTTTTTAACAAGAAGTCGAAAATATCACTTTTTACCAAAAATTACAAAAATATTCACCAAAATTAGAGAATTGAAGATATCATCACGAAATAAACAAATCTGAGAGAGGTCCACATGTAGTACCTATATATGTAGTATCAAAGCAATTGGACTTGCGGTTTTTAACAAGAAGTCGAAAATATCACTTTTCACCAAAAAATGACAAAAATATTCACCAAAATTAGAGAATTAAAGATATCATTACAAAATGAACAAATCTGAGAGAGGTCCACATGTAGTACCTATATATGTAATATCAAAGCATTTGCACTTGCGGTTTTTAACAAGAAGTCGAAAATATCAGTTTTTACCAAAAATGACAAAAATATTCACCAAAATTAGAGAATTAAAGATATCAACATGAAATGAACAAACCTAAGAGAGGTCTACCCAAGGTACATATACACCAAGTATCAAAGCATTTAGGCTTGTAGTTTTCAAGAAGAAGTCGAAAAAGTAAAACATTGACACGGACGACGACGACGACGGACGACGACGGACAATCACTCATATGATAAGCTCCGCTCGACAAAGTCGACAGTGGAGCTAAAAATATATATTTATGATGTAAACAATTTTAACCTTGTGATCGTGAATCCAAGATGGCGTCACCCACATAAAATCCAGCGAGTTTGAACTTCTCACTCGGATCGTATACAGTGCTCAGATCCTGATGAATTAAGTGAGGCACAATGGAAAATAATATATTTATCAAGAAACCAGGAATTCTAATCAAGAAATCTGTTGAAATTGGAGTGACACTTGTGTTATTTCTTAGAGGAAAAGCCTCAATTTTTTCGTGGTATAACAATGGCGACGATTCGTATTCAGACCTCTGTTGTCTCGACTTGCTCACAATTGTGTTGAACAGACATCGATGAATAAAAAAAATGATATAAAGATGGATAATTTCAGCCAGAAAAACTATTATTGCTCAAACAGCGTAAGTATCGTGACTCGTAACAGTTGTTGTTGTTGTTGTTAACCGGAAAACAACAGAAACGGAAGACAAGCAATGAAAATCATCAACCAATGTTTAATTTACCATACTGAACAGGGTTTTATAAAAGTTGCTGATTTATGGGCAAAGCAAAGAAACAGAAAACTCTGTATTTCTGTGAGACATTTGCAATGCTAAACATGCAGTGCACTTTTATTGTATACAAAAGAGTGATAGATTGTGCCTAAAATAAATATTAAAAAAAAAAGTCAAAAATTGGTTTTGTTTAATTTCCCTATTCTTGTATGACAAAAATATGTTAATCTATGCAAATTATATGCTAATTATTATGCAAATTAATTGTGACTCTATGGACAATTTCTGGGAAGAACACTGCTCATCATCAAAACAATAAAGGTTGGTGAAATTGTGTTATACCAAGATTTGCATTTTTGCACTTTTTTCTATGGTGAAATTATGTTCAGTGATAAAGGATGAAAAAGCTGTACACTATAAAAAACTAGCTGGAATTTATTTCAAAATACATTTTGACTACCTTATTTTCACTGATTTTTGATGAGTTGAAAGTAAAAATAATATTTTCAACCCATAAGTGAAAACAGAAAATACAATAATAATAAAATAAAGTAAAAATAAAGTACTTAATGGAAAATTATAATGGATAAAAATCCTAATATTGTTAAAAAACATTTCAAAAAGTTTACATTTAATTTAATGAGTGTCCAGTGTGATAACAGTTTTCCATAGTATACAATATTAAGTTCTATCCCATAATGCATTGCATGTATGTGCAGTAACAAGCTCTGCAGGGCAAGGCAAGATTTGGAATCTTCCCAAACTACTTAAGGTAGCGGGACTATTATTTGCATACTTGTTTTCATCTTCCAGTTGTGACTAAATGACTACAAATAGACCCAGGAAAGTATATATTTTTAGAATCGCCAGACTTCAAGCTTTTCACAAGTGTATTTTGCATGCCCGTATCTGCATTCTACGACGCGTTACTCAATCAAAGGTGAAAAATTACTTTTTCTGTAAAAAAAATAATTACGCATTTATTCTGGCGATAAGAAGTATTTTTTTCACTTTTCCTAGTTGTTCAATAGTCAGGTAATGTGAATGTGTCTGGTCAGTTTTATTCAAGCAACGCGTTTTAAAAAATAGTGTGCTGAATTTCAATTACTGTTTTAGTCGCATTGCCCCCAACTCAAACCACAACTCGTTGGTAAATAATCGATGAAATAGTTTGTCTGGACACATTCAAGTTCCTCTCACTGTCACCTTAAAGCTGTGAAAATTTGGTGTTAATCCGACGACAATAAGTATACGTTATTTTTTGTTAAAGACCTTGTATTTTGAAAAACATAAACTCCTAGAAAACGTCCATGAAGTAACAGCAAAGATTTTCAAGCTTGTTTATCGGCACAATCAATTTGTTTTCCCATCAAGGTCTGTTTTAACATGTGTAGGGACATCCAAATGTGTAAGGCTATTGGAAACCAAAAAAATAAAGGAATGGGATAGCTATAATTGGATAAATTCGGCATATGAAAACACCAAAATCAATGATTTTTTTTCAGTGGCTGTGTGACCTTGTGTCTAACGCATTCATATGCAAATGACTAATCTGTGAAACAAACAGGGGCGGAGACAAACCACTCAAATGTTTGGAAACACTCATTGTGTGTCAGATAACTACTGATAACACATCCTAACATTGCTTTGTCTTGAGTTTATCTTTGAAACTTATAGGCACACAGATTAAACCTGTGTTGCTGATTTTGGAAAACACTACTGAGGCTGCCTTGCTTCCCTTCAGAAAATCTACATTTTAACCAACTTACATGACATTCTATATTATGTTGACTTTATCACATGAAAGTTTATAGTGCATTTCATCAATTAATAAATAAATGTGAAAATTGTAATTTTCAACACAAATAATAGTCTCGCTACCTTAAGATAGAACCCTAGTCATAATTTTTGACAAAATTGGTCATAAATCACATGACAATGTTCATTAGTTTATTATGTACAATGGCACAATAAAATAGCATTATTTTGTGTGTTATGTAAAACTTTTTGAGAAAAATTTCCTGATATTTCTTGAAAATGTTAAATGTTGCATTTTTTGACACTTTTTAAAACCCAGATTTTTTTAATAATTCAGAACAACAAAAAGTACTTAACAATATATGATTTTTTCAGCCTATGTCACCAGGCTAAATTTTGAGATATTCCATAATATTTTTACCATAGGAACCTGTCGTATAACAGGTTATAATTGTGTCAAAATGGCGACTTTCCACTAAAATACAACCATCAATTTCTCAAAATAAGTGATCCCCAATTTTTTTTTTCGTCAAAATCTTTATATTGCCTTGGAGTGAAGTTTATTGCAAAATGAATAAATTCTGGGTATTTTAATTTATGAATAAGTCAGTTATTTTATACTCAAGTTTCTGTCTTCATTAACCATATATTCTAACTGGGTTTGATATGTTAAATGTATACTACAATTGGCCAGTATATGCTGCTATGAATAACAAATTAATATCTACATACCGGTTTTTCAACGCCATCAAGAATCTCATCTTTTGTAAATAATTTGAAACAATCCTTTAATGAGATTTCATCATCATAAGAAGAGGAGTAACTATAATTGTAGGTTGAATTCTTTGATGCCTAAACAAAGAAAAAAAAAATATCACTTACGCAAACTATGGCAGATGAAAGAAACATTTCAATAGCTCCCTCAAGCGGCAAAATGTAACGATTTTTTTGTTTGTATATTACCACCACCACAGAGTGAAAAATGTATCTACAATCACATTTATGTTAATTTAAATCGGGAGGGTCGTCACCTGCGCACACGGGGGAATTGAGTCCCAACCGACGATAACACGCGCTAAAACTGAAAGGCTCATGGGTAGATGCTTGTTTGTAAACAATGACACGCTATGGCCATCTGACGCATGCGCAGGTGACAACTCCTCCACTTTAACTGATGTGATTGCAGATGTGAAGTAAAACCCATTGCAAGAGTGCTCAGGATATTTTGTAGAACCATTAGATATTGAAATATTTTCAATTTCACAACTAGCAAAAACCAAATAACAAATTAAAAACATGGTTGGGTTCTCATTCATTTCCTTCGTTGAGCTGTACAAGCATGATAAGCATATTAAAGCTGGAATTCATTTTTAGATGTCTCATTCTTAGTTTTGATTGTGATTAGTCTGACATTAAACTGCACAATGTTATACTATCTGTAAAATCTGAGTCAATGCAAAGCTACAAGATTGTACCTGATTGGCTACCCAGCGCTAATACCTAACAGTTAAACCAATCAGATTGCAGCTTATTTGTCAACAGGTATTTTCAACTTGTATTCTGCTTTGTATAGATACTTTGACTGCATTTCCTGTCACATCACAAAATAAAACACTTGTGATTCTACAATCATATCCAAATTACAAAATGCGATTAATTTACCTTAGGGATTGGAAGCGACAAATCCCAGAATGGGTCAAAGGTCACTGAACAGTGCCTACAAACTGTACATTGCAAGGTACTTTTCAGTTGTCCTACAAATAAATCAACAATTCGACTGTTCTCTCGTGATGTGTAACGATTCCATGCTTCTCTTGCTTTCTCCATATCACTGAAAAAAAACACAATTACTATTAGACAACAACTTAATTAATGTTCATTTTATTGACTAAATTATGGTAAAAAGATTTTCGCATCCCCCTAACTAAAACTACCGGTATCTGCAAAATAAATTAAGTTAGATTTGTAAACAATAGATACATATTTATGTTTTTCACTTGTTCTGGGCACGAGGTTCAAATTTGCTGTGCAAAAATTATGGCACAAAGACTATCACGATAGTCTCTAATGAACTGAACAATAAATTAACACAACTTTCATTTTTAATGAAAGAGATACATGTAGGTTTACATTTTGAAAGGAGACAGGTCTACTAATATAAATATGTTAATTTCTTACGTTAAATCATCACTGATTTCTTCATTATAACGAGGTTTTCTTAATACTTTGTTGATATCGTCATGGAGACCTTCTAATAAAAATCGTAGAAATTCCTGAGAGTCTTGTTGGCTATTGAAAGAAAACAGAAGTTATTCAATTTGAAATGTGACAATTATTAATGCTTTATATGACATTAACTAAAACAATGATTTCAGTGAATATACTTATTCAACAGTTTCTTATCACTCTGCGTTGTTTCATCATGTAGAGACAACATTAATTCACAGTCAGATGGTATTTCATGAACAGTAATAGCCACAGACAAATCTCCATAAGAGGGGTTTGACCTGGAGTTTATTTGACCCCCCCCCTTCCCCATTGAAAAACAGTAACATGTTTCAACAGAATGACCAGGATCGACTCCAAGTACCTTAGCTGAGTTTAATTTGACCAAGATTACTGTGTTTAGTCCTGAGATGAAACATGTGTGAACAAGGTTGGGTTAAAACAACACTCTGTAATGGCGACCAGAACCACTGCCATAAATGAACAGAATTTCATTTCAGCCCTCAAAATTAAGAATATTTGCAAAGCAATCTAGCCCTCTATATATTTCTACATTCAGAATTTGAGTATGAAACCAACCATGGAGGCAACTTTTTTTGTAAGTTTTTAACCTTTCAAGCATGGGTTCTTGATGTAACAGTAGCAGTTTTCCATAGACATGGTGTAGCATGCGGAAGGAAGGTCTACATAACAAAGCTACTCTGTTAGTTGGCACATGCAGGAAACAGGAAATGAATCATGTCAGTTAAATAACTATTCAATGTAACATCTTCAAAGCAATTTCAAATGAATATTACCAAACTGTTCATTATGTATGAAGTACTATATGCCATACATGTACATGTATACCAATTGTAACTATTATCGTAGTCATAAGCAATCCAGAACAGAAGTTGTTTGCAAACCACCAAACATTATGTATTCATGTAGATGCAGATACGATTAAGTTTTCAGCAAGCTCACCAAGAGCCAATTTAATACATGGCCTCCATAATTAATCAAAACAAGAATGATTCAACTAGAAAGCTGGAATATGATCTTCCATCTACATGCATTTGAATTATAATATCCCAAATATATACCATGTTATATAACAAACTATGCATTTTACCACAAAGGCCATTTTGGCTCAGTATGGTTCCAGCATGCATAACTACTGAATGGAAGAACTACTGATTTAGGGTCTAACTTCAGTATACTATGTTAAGGGTTTGGTTCATAACCCCTCCAATCACAGCAAAGATAACATAAACTTTTTTTTTTTTTTTTTTTTTTTTTTCAACAACTAACTTTCTTTTTGTAGTAGTAGTTATCACAACTAATCTTTATTGCTATTAACTGATAGAAACATTGTATTTCTAAGGATGCAATAAAGTTATCATTATTATTATTAAGGGTTTGGTTCATAACCCCTTCAATCACAGCTAAGATAACATAAGGGTTTGTTTCATAATCCCTCCAATCACAGCAAAGATAACATGAGGGTTTGGTTTATAACCCCTCCAATCACAGCTAAGATAACATAAGGGTTTGCTTCATAACCCCTCCAATCACAGCAAAGATAACATGATGGTTTGGTTTATAACCCCTCCAATCACAGCTAAGATAACATGAGGGTTTGCTTCATAACCCCTCCAATCACAGCAAAGATAACATGAGGGTTTGGTTTATAACCCCTCCAATCACAGCTAAGATAACATAAGGGTTTGCTTCATAACCCCTCCAATCACAGCTAAGATAACATAAGGGTTTTGTGCATAACCCCTCCAATCACAGCTGAGATAAAATCACACTAACCTGTAACCCACAAATCTTGGTGCAAACTTCTGTATTTGGTGTTTGAAAGCAGATGGATTGACCGTATCCGCGTTCTTCATCCACAGTGACTGAATTAACTCTGCAAATGCTGAAAATAAAATTCATCCACAATGTGATCGCGAGGTGCTGCCTGATTTATATACACTGTGATCAAGGAGTATGCAAACATGAACACATGTAAAGATGATCACAGTAAAACTAAGCACAGAATTGCATCAGCTGTGAAAACTATTCCTACACATGTACACAGTATCAAAGTCAATCATAATATAAGACGTGTGGTACAATGTTAAATGTCCATTCTATTCACCTAACAATGTGCCCTGTAACATAACTACTGTAAAATACTTTATTTTCGCTTGGAATTAATTTCCGCTATTTTCACTGAAGGAATGATTCAGTGAAAATAAAATCCAGTGAATATACCTTTTTTTCTATATTTTACATTCAACTCATCAAAAATCAGTGAAAAGAAATTCCATACAAAACACCCAAACATCTTTTCAGCAAAAATTAATTCCAGCTGAAATATAGTATTTTACAGTAATTTTGGAGGAAGCTGGAGTCAAAATGAAATCCTCAAAATCAAGGTGAGCTTTTTCACAGCCAGGTGGTTGGTCTTCAAGAAAAAAAATAAAGTTGTATGCAACTATACAGATGAATTGAGGCTTGATTGAAAATTATTTGGCTCCAGATTTCATCTGTATTTACATTTACTTAGTTTATGAAATGTGAATTTCATTTTACCAAATTACACATTCTTCTACTACAGTAAAATATTTTTCAAGATTACTATATCTATGTATGATTTTTTGTTGTATCGATGATGTGCCAATGAATGAGCACAACTAGTTGTATCACAGCAAATATTTGTACATCACTTGCATTTCATATCACCTTAAAGGGCGGCAGTCGTCGTGCTGTGTCCTGTTCGATATGGGACTCATAGCTTTGTATACAACGCGTGTAAAATACATTGTTTATTTACATAAAATTCGAACACGCGCTGCGCACTGACCACCATGCTTTAAGGGCACACTGGCATGCTATTGTTCAAAATATATACATGGCAAACTACTCTTTTGGTACATGTACCACATTTTGGCTCTGTATAAAATTAAAAAAACATAAAAATAAAGATACTGCTCATGTAATAAAAGAAAAAAAACTCACCTGTCATTAGCTGACCCTTCATACTACTAGATTTATTTAAATCATCAATATAGTCTTCTTTACTACAGTAATCCTTTAAAAGTCGTGTATTGCTTAAACATTGTAAAATAGAATTCATAAAACACTGAAAGGAAAAGAAAGCACATCAGTAGAGGAAGTTTTCAAGTCATAAAAGTAATGACGGGGATTTTTTTAAACAAGGGAACAGGGGCACAGCGCCCTCATGCCATGGCCATACGCCCCCTTAGCCTGGGTAGCAGATCCTCTGGCAACCATAAAATTCTGATTGACAAGGGATCACATGTGGCCACAGTCTTCAACTGTGACCTGTCTGATGTCCTCAAGGAAGCTCCATTTTCACTTAGAATTATCAAAAACTCTACACCCTGTTAGGAAGAACCCTATCTCCCCCACTTGGTGGCATCGCTGAATTGCAGTGCTCCCTCTTGCATTTTTTTTCTAGAAAAAAACCTGTAATGAACAATTAAAATGTAATTTTTTTGCACCATCCCATAATTAAATTGGGTCCCATGTGATATTAATGTATAAATTTCCCCCAGGGTTATGTATGATTTTAGCAAAAGTTTTTCTTTCTTTCATAAAATCGTTAAAATTTCTAGCAAGGGTAATTAGGCAGTTTACAAATAAAGCAGTTGATTGAATGAATAATGGTACCCTGTGATTGATTGCAAAACATAGCACAATGTAGAACCCCAGCAGGCTAACACATAGCACAAAGATTCTTACAAAAAAAGTTAACAAGTGACCCCTGAATGGTTCAAACTTTCTAGAATTTTGGCTTGTGTCAGAGTTATATTACTTGTACGTGTGAATGCAGTTTTACAGAATTTTAAATCCATCAGCTGTGTAGCGGTCCGTACCATACTGTACTATACCGTACTATATACCACTCTCACTGCAACACTGCCCAAGCTTCTTGTATATTATGGTGAGTGGAGCATGAAAATAAAATTGTAATCGCTAGAGGATTACTAAATTACCTCAGGTACATATTGTGAATACTGAAATCAGAAGCAGGTGCTGTGGCAAAGATTAAGTGGAGAAATTCCTAGCCATGACTTTGACACAGAGGGCGACATACACTGAGGTCAATGCTACATGTATGTGCATAATACAAAATTATTATAACCAGCTTTTAATTACAATGACAAGATGCAAATTTTCAATGCGACGAAACATGGACGTTTACATATTATTAGGCCAGCGAAAACAAAAAATGTGTTTCCAAAAATCCTATGTAGGCAGGTACAATCAAATCGTTTTACTTTTTCACAGTGGATTCCTTTTTAACAGGTTTTATTATCACAATCATGCATCTAATCTCATATAGTCATAACAGTGAGGAAATAACACTAAATACACAGCAAGGCAAATAATGGATTTTCTTCCATCATCCGTCATTTCTACATAAAGAAAGAAAATGAGCAAATTCATTTTTGTGGTTGAAACATGGATAGTTAGAGCATGAAAATAAATTAAAATTAGACTAATTTGCATAAATAAAAGTTTTATCAAAAATATGGGTACAGTGTTATCAGAAACAATATTTTTTCTTTGCATAACAGGTTTGTTATGTAAAATGTTTGTATGTAATATTTATTTAATAACTGAACTTACCGTGTTTCCAAGGTTTCTAAGCCCAACTAGACCATCATTTGAAAGACTTGTATATGAGGAGGTTGAAGACCGTCGCTTTGTTGTCTTAAATAAAAAATAGCACAAGATTAATAATTAATTTTCATCATGGAATTATAAAGCCAAATAAAGCGGGTCTGTTTAATTCAGCAGAGATTGCCAAACTTTAGTTGCGTTCACGCACAGCTTCTTAGCACGGGCTAAGAGGTCAAATTCCTTAGCCCGTGCTAAGAAAACGTGCGTGAACGCTTAGCACGGGCTAAGGAATGCCATGTACGGGTTAAATCTGATCCGAATTTAAGACGCGGTCTAGACTTATCACGGGCTAATGAAGTATGCGCGAACGCTTAGCCCAGGGCTAAGCGCCCTCTGCGGCGACCTTTGGGTGTGAAAATTGTCCCATGTTCGTTTAACGACACTATTCCACCAGTCATTACTCCGCGCTCACTTCCACACTAATCGGGCCACTGTAGTAGTAGAGCGTACAGCAGCTCCAATCGTAGACAAAATAAATTTGGTTCGCTGTCTACGACATGCATTAATAAAACTCTGTATTCTGTTACGCCCGTTGTATACTGTTTATGTGCATCCAAATAAGTGGTTCATCTTCTCTCGCGTTCCTGTGCACGTCGCTTCAAATTTAGAACGAAACATGCCAGCAGCAGAAATAGAACCTTGCGCGTGTCATCCATTTTTTGTTCGTAAATAGCGGCTTACCAAAGGTCACCGACTAATGGCACCCCTTAGCCCGTGCTAACGACTGGCCCTCCCGGTGCGTGGACGCAATTGGGTCTAGCCAAAATGCAAATATGCTAGATAAGCCTAAATCAGCTTAAATCTTAGCCTGTACTTCGTGTAACGTGAACACAACTTTTGTCAACATATTTGGTATTCTATAATATGCAAAATACAAGGAAGATAATCAACAGTTATAATGAAAGCTGATTCATGTCTGCCATTCTGTGTTTTCGCTAATGTAAGTTTATTGTCTGTCTTTACCCATAATGCAATGTACAAAACCTTAACCAAGACAAAATATTCACATTCAAGATTCTAAAAATAACACTGCTCATAAAGCAACAATGGGAGAAAACTGTTAAAGAAAGCATTTCATTAATTTATCAGATATGTGCAGCATGTACATATGGTCAAGTACAAATACAATATAATGAATGGTACAGTCCCAGCATAACTCTTGAGTTGGCTTTGCTTTCTCTTCAAAATATAAACTTATTTTTTTGCATTCTTTAATACTAAATATGTAACTTAATATATTTAAGGTAGATTACTCTACAAAATATAGTGATTTTAGAAGAAAGATTTGATATATGTAAAGTTATCCTCAAAATGTACATGCATAGACCTTAGAAACATTATGATTAATGGTACACCCATACATCTCTCTCCCGGCATAACAAATTTTACTTATTGTTTATTTGAATGGTACTGATACACCACATACCATATTTGGGGATACCGTGAAGTTTATCAGATTTTATCTCCCCCAAACATTCTTTGAAAGGAATGAATAAAAAACAAGCAGCCTATCGGCTGAGATAGCTCCGCTGTTAGCAATGCACATTTCAATTAAAGAACTGAAGACATCATTAGAAAATGAACAATATGAATAGTATCAAAGCAATCGGACTTACAGTTTTTAACAAGAAGTCGAAAATATCACTTTTTACCAAAAATTACAAAAATATTCACCAAAATAAATTAATTAGAGAATTGAAGACATCATCACAAAACGAACAAATCTGAGAGAGGTCCACATGTAGTACCTATATATGTAATATCAAAGCAATCGGACTTACAGTTTTCAACAAGAAGTCGAAAATATCACTTTTTACCAAAAATGACAAAAATATTCACCAAAATTAGAGAATTGAAGATATCATCACAAAATGAACAAATCTGAGAGAGGTCCACATGTAGTACCTATATATGTAATATCAAAGCAATCGGACGTGCGGTTTTTAACAAGAAGTCGAAAATATCACTTTTCACCAAAAAATGACAAAAATATTTACCAAAAATAGAGAATTAAAGATATCATTACAAAATGAACAAATCTGAGAGAGGTCCACATGTAGTACCTATATATGTAATATCAAAGCATTTGCACTTGCGGTTTTTTACAAGAAGTCGAAAATATCAGTTTTTACCAAAAATGACAAAAATATTCACCAAAATTAGAGAATTAAAGATATCATTACAAAATGAACAAATCTGAGAGAGGTCCACATGTAGTACCTATATATGTAATATCAAAGCAATTGCACTTGTGGTTTTTAACAAGAAGTCGAAAATATCAGTTTTTACCAAAAATGACAAAAATATTCACCAAAATTAGAGAATTGAAGATATCATCACGAAATGAACAAATCTGAGAGAGGTCCACATGTAGTACCTATATATGTAATATCAAAGCAATTGCACTTGCGGTTTTTAACAAGAAGTCGAAAATATCAGTTTTTACCAAAAATGACAAAAATATTCACCAAAATTAGAGAATTAAAGATATCAACATGAAATGAACAAACCTAAGAGAGGTCTACCCAAGGTACATATACACCAAGTATCAAAGCATTTAGGCTTGTAGTTTTCAAGAAGAAGTCGAAAAAGTAAAACATTGACACGGACGACGACGGACAATCACTCATATGATAAGCTCCGCTTGACAAAGTCGACAGCGGAGCTAAAAATAAAACATTTCATGACAAGAACGTGTAAAGAATATTTGTTCCATTACTGCATATTAAGTAGACAATCCATATCCTACCATGTTAACATTGAGAAATAAAACAAATCAAAGACAAATTGATCTATTGTTGATGCCTCAGCCTGAAAGCCTGCATGAATGCCTGATTACTTCATTCCTGCCTGCCCAACTAACTTGTCTGAAAGACTGCCTTCCCGCCTGCCTGTTTGACTGACTGACCAACCAACTGATGAAGCGACTAACTGACAGACTGGCTGGCTGACTGACTAACTGAGAAATGCTGAAATGTTCAAGTTCAATTGTTACGAGCATCAAGTTATAAAAACATTGAGTTACAAAAATCACCACGCCCATATTTTACAAAACCACACCCAAATTGTAACTATGTTCAATTAACAGTTAACAGGACTTCGATTTGCAGGCTTTTTCTTAACTAAATGCTTGTAACTCTGTGACCGTAACTCAATTCAGCATCTCAACTAATGACAAACTGTTTGCCTGACTGATTGCTTGCTGATCTGACCATCTGACAGACTCACTGATCTTCTGACTGCTTACCAAATTACTCATCCATTCTGGTTTTCTGAACTTTCCCTGATTCTGACTACCAGTATCATTACAATCACTCCCTGTCTCAGAATCCTAATTATAGGAAATGAGAAATGATTCAACATTACATACATGTATATAACAATAAGCCATACTCTGATTCACATGCAAATATCACAGCTAGCAGTGTGCTGAGCTCTAAAGACTACATGCAGCCCCATTTACAAAGCTGTATAATTATGCGAATAAACATTTTGTTTCACTTCCTTCTCTGTGACTGTGAAGATAGCATCTCTTTACATTATAATTACAATATTTGCTCCATTAGAAGCACAGTGTCAAACAGGACAGCATGTAAACAGATGTTATATTGTATATGTATATTGTATTGCATACTTCTGTCATTCACGCATGCACTACTAATAGAACAAATATGGTATCTTTTATTTCAAGACATGTGTATATATATAGTGTAGATACGGAAGTCGATTATTTAAAAACAAAAGTGCTCAATACAAAGTATATGTAGAGTGAGTGAATACATGAATATTGAAACTCGACAGCACTGTTTCGTAAGGTACAAGTACCTCACTCATCAGGAGCTTTATGTTTAATAATTCACTGCACCAAAGAGCATACATTATAAGCTTCACAAATTAACATATTAATTAAAATTAAATAGAAAGTTTAATTGTTACATATTAGAGCTTTTGATCTGTGTCGGCATGATGACACGAGTTCAAGAAATGATATATATATATATCATGTTATTTTAAAAATACTTACATGTTAACCTCATTCTATAAATGCTACATGTACACCAGCTTTACTAAAAATTTTCCCTGTCATTGTAGTATGTATGTGTGGTCTGATGAATACCAGAAAACAATTATAAGAATGTAAGTGGGTCATCCAGGGTCCAAACACTCTAGATTATTTTCAGTTATAGACAGTTTTACAGCGTGACATCAAGAGTTATAGTGTGGATGAGTGCTTCCCAGATGTTTTGAACATTTCTACATGTAACAATCTGTTGTGAACAATCAGAAATCAGTAGTATTCAATTTCATTTATCCTGATTATTAAAAAAACAACCCTGATTAGACAAATTTGTCTATTCAAAATGGCTGTCAGCATGGGCATCCAAATGCCTAAATATGCATTGGACTGATAGAAATAAGGTTATACATGTATATAGCTATTTTTTTAAACCAGTGTTAGTCAGGTAGGCATCACGTCCCCTGAGAATCTTAAGAATGTTTAGGCTTGCATTCAAACTCTGAGAGCAAGATATCAAATAATGCCAAGATCAATTATAACATAAAAACCAATGTTGAGTGCTCTCCACAGGATACAAACAGTGTAGTGTTACCACCACAGTGTTTTGTTTTACTACCACACTAGTCTGATACTGCCACAGTCAATATTCTGACTGCCACAGAGATTTCATTTCTATATAACGTGTGCATGTGGTTTGAGTGTTTTAATTAGTACAATTTCTGTTTGAAATAATCATACAACTAATAGGCAAATTTTATGCAAATTAGTATGGATTTTTTTATGGAATCAAGAACACTGATTGTTTCTGAAGAAAAAATGATGGATACCCTTTTTTTAATCATGTTTAATCACTTTATACTTTGACATTGGCATCAATGGCAATTCCTACATTTATGATTAATTAGTGTCATTAGTTCTGACCTTCAAATTAGGCTTCTGCTGTTTGTATTTCTTCTATTCCAGCTATGTTAATATTATACTTGGTATGAAGGCCAAATGAACTGATATAACAGGGTATTACTCCTTGTTTTCTAGTTTGGTATTGGTTTATTGCTTATAGCACAATTCCAACAATCATAATATAGTTTCATGGTAACCTGAAAACAGTATTCTGTTGGGCATTACAGTACCATATATTGAAAAAATTGGCCAAATATTATTCAAAAATATAATCTGTAAAACAATTTCACAAAAAACAATGTTTTAAAAACAAAATGGCATGTTTTATCATTTTTCAAAGTGCAGATTTTCAAAATAATTCTGTATCATAAAAAAATCACGATATTTAATTTGTTCACCTTATGTCAAATGCCTACATTTAGATATTATAATATCTCCACCATTCCAATACTGATAAAATGGCCACCATCCACTAAATTAAATAATTTTCTCAAAAACAATGCAAGTGGCCCAAAAATGTTTTTAAGTCAAAATATTAAATTTCAGGTATTTTCATTCATGAGTAGGCTGTAATTCCAACAGAGCAGATATCATGAAAATATGATCGAAAATGATTAACCCTTTGAAAATCACAAATATTTCTGGCAGCCAAAACAGTTTACAGAATTAAACAGAAGTAACAGAAATTTACGAAATGGAAGAAATTCTAATAACAAATACATCAACATACTGAAAAAATTAAATAGTTGAACAAATTCATAATGTGTAGAACATTTTTGTTGCATGCTGTAATGATATGTCTTGTTTTCCAGCTATAATTAGAAGGGCTACATAGTTTCCTATCATAAATCCTTTCACCTGCAAATATTTAGAACAGGAAATTCACCTGTCAATAATCTCATGGCATGTGCTTTCTGATAGAGGAAGTCAATGCAATGTCACTTAAAAAGATGGCTTCAGTTGATGTATATTGTACATGAATGAGTACACTTTGTAATATCATCAAAGAGATACAGGACAAATAATTCAATTATGTCGGAAAGTGACATTAAAAATCAAAGATGCAGGTTAGCTGGAGTTGGAGAATAAAAGTGCCTGTCCAAATTGATGATCCTATTATTAATTATCACATACATGTAATTAGAAATAAAATTGTTGTTAATGTCCATTTCATTAACAGACATTCATTTAAAAAACTCCTGATATTTTTATTCACCTGTCCATGGGGAAGACTAATTTCTATATTCACCTGTCCTACTACCTGGGACAAGTTGATAAGCATTAAAACAAGAAATGAACTCCCATGTTGCACCTTGCCTATACTGCACATCTTGAATTTTCAAGGTGAATGTTCCAGCGAGGCACTCCACTATCTGAGGCTGTAGAGGGAGGAATGTCTGAATGGAACAACACTATGCAGGTGAACGATGATACTGCACAACAAGTCTCTTTAAATAGCATGTTTTTTTAGCCAATTTAGCTGAACTATTATTTCGCTACCGGTAATAGGTGATTTTCCATTCACTGCAAGATTTTGCATATTGTGTAAAATGTGTGAACTAAACATCTGCCCAAATATTAAATGATTTGACTTTGAACTTGCATTTCTTTTTTAAAGCTCACTGTTAGAATGTTGTATACAAAGTACATGTACATAAGCTAGTATAAAATGATTAATTTCAAAAGAATGCACATTTTTATGAATGTTTCAAATCAGAACAATAGTGTGAATCATTGTACATTGTAGCAGAGAACATTTCACTGTCGTAATTTCAAACAATAAATCACAGTGACTTTCACTTGGGTCCTAGGAAGTCACAGTGACTTTCACTGGGGTCCTAGGAAGTCACAGTGACTTCACTGGGGTTCTAGGGAGAAACAGTGAACTTTGCTGGGGTTCTAATAATTCACAGAGACTTTCACTGGGATCCTAGGAAGTCACAGTGACTTTCACTGGGTTACAAGGGAGTCACAGTGACTTTCACTTGGGTCCTAATAAGTCACAATGACTTCACTGGGGTTCTAGGGAGTAACAGTGAACTTTGCTAGGGTTCTAATAAGTCACAGAGACTTTCACTGGGATCCTAGGAAGTCACAGTGATTTTCACTGGGGTTCTAGGAAGTCACAGTGACTTTCACTGGGATCCTAGGAAGTCACAGTGACTTTCACTGGGTTCCAAGGGAGTCACAGTGACTTTCACTGGGGTCCTAGGAAGTCACAGTGATTTTCAATGGGGTCCTAGGAAGTCACAGTGATCTTCACTGGCGTCCTAGGAAGTCACAGTGACTTTCACTGGGGTCCTAGGAAGTCACAATGACTTCACTGGGGTTCTAGGGAGTAACAGTGAACTTTGCTGGGGTTCTTATAAGTCACAGAGACTTTCACTGGGATCCTAGGAAGTCACAGTGATTTTCACTGGGGTTCTAGGAAGTCACAGTGACTTTCACTGGGTTCCAAGGGAGACACAGACTTTCACTGGGGTCATAGGAAGTCACAGAGACTTTCACTGGGATCCAAGGAAGTCACAGTGATTTTCACTGGGGTCCTAGGAAGTCACAGTGATTTTCACTGGGGTTCTAGGAAGTCACAGTGATTTTCACTGGGGTTCTAGGAAGTCACAGTGACTTTCACTGGGTTCCAAGGGAGTCACAGTGACTTTCACTAGGGTCCTAGGAAGTCACAGTGATTTTCAATGGGGTCCCAGGAAGTCACAGTGACCTTCACTGGCGTCCTAGGAAGTCACAGTGACTTTCACTGAGGCCCTAGGAAGTCACAATGACTTCACTGGGGTTCTAGGGAGTAACAGTGAACTTTGCTGGGGTTCTAATAAGTCACAGAGACTTTCACTGGGATCCTAGGAAGTCACAGTGATTTTCACTGGGGTTCTAGGAAGTCACAGTGATTTTCACTGGGTTCCAAGGGAGACACAGACTTTCACTGGGGTCTTAGGAAGTCACAGAGACTTTCACTGGGATCCAAGGAAGTCACAGTGATTTTCACTGGGGTCCTAGGAAGTCACAGTGATTTTCACTGGGGTTCTAGAAAGTCACAGGGACTTTCACTGGGATCCTAGGAAGTCACAGTGATTTTCACTGGCGTCCTAGGAAGTCACAGTGATTTTCACTTGGGTTCTAGAAAGTCACAGTGATTTTCACTGGGTTCCAAGGGAGACACTGACTTTCACTGGGGTCCTAGGAAGTCACAGTGACTTTTACTGGGGTCCTAGGAAGTCACAGTGATTTTCACTGGGGTCCTAGGAAGTCACAGTGACTTTCACTGGGGTCCTAGAAAGTCAGTGAATTGAACCAGGATTTTGTGTACCAATGTACCAATATATAGTACAGATGCATTATGGGTGTAGCACCATGCTTCAATTGACTAATAAGTCTGTATTAGAAGCTGTGGCTTCTATTAAAATGGTACAATGCAACAGAGAGGATCTAAAAACATGAGAAATAGTGAATTTTGGTTCTCAATTATTCAAAAAGAATGTGTGCAGGTTCTATTAAAGATGTGGCTTATAATACAAATTAGATCATAATTCACTATTTCCCACACTAAATTTAGTTTTAGATCCTGAACAGAAAATTTATTTTTTCAAATTATCTTTTGAATTACGGAAGAGCTTAATCAAACTTGACTACAAAATATAAATCATCCAATAGTGTAAGGAGAGCGTCACAGAGTCGAGCGTGTGCGCCAAGTGGGTATATTAGTATTCCCAAACTTTTCTTCTTGAATTATGGTGTTGAAAAGTTAGGTGTTTGAAAAAAACATTATCATATGCGATCTTTAACTTGTTTGTGACTGATGCTAGCAATGTTTGGGGTCTTTGACATTAGACTTTCAATATATCATGTATAGTATTTCCTCAATTTAAAGAAAATCTCCCCTTGATTGCAGGTGAGCCATAAATATTGTTCTGATATGATGTCAGACTGATCATTAGTACCAAGTGCATTTGCTTCTAAATATTTGACAACAAATATTGCAGCAGACCAGTAAATATTGATTAGCTGGTTAATACAATAAATATTAATAATGGGGTTGTACGTACACATGCCTTGCTATTTCTTTCATATTCAAATTTATAATTCAATAGATGTCAGTGACGTACTTATATTGATGCTCAAAAAGCTTTAGAAATACAGACTGACAATGGCTATAGATAATGGATAACTTTTTCATGTCCTTTCAGTTTACCTAGCAAATCTGAACTTTATCAAATGTATCGGACTCAGGTACTCTTGGTTTTCTCAATTTATGCAAACTTTTTAACCAACTTTGAAACATAACACAGTAAGGTATGATTCCTTCAAAATGTTGAATATTAAATTTGAATCAATTTTAATATTCTAAGCACCTTTCTCATAACAAAGCAAAAGATATTTTTGGAGTAAATAATCAAACATGGCTGTATTTTATGAAAATCTTACAATGTTCCACAATTAATCAATCAATCAATCAATTTCAAAAACTCTGACAAGTGCTGATTCAAACAAATTTCAAAATAAAAAGTTCAAAAGAGTTGGTATTTCACAATATGGTAGATTTTTGATCGTTATCAAAATTAGTACCCCCTCCCCCTCTTGCATCCCTATCTCCAGAAAACTTTGTACACATGCACTCCAAACATCAGAATGCTGTTGACCACACAACAGGCTTTAAGCCAGTCGCCCACCTGCCTACCATCTTAGACAGGCATTCCGAATTTTAGACAGATAACAAATTTCATTTGACAGGCAAAATCTTTACAAACCTGTTCAATTCCCTGTATATTGAATAACCATCAACGGAAAAATAGAATATATCGGTAAGTATATGGCTACAAGACTAGAAAGTTCGATAAAGTTTTTAGACAGGAACTTTCAATTTTCTGGCTATAACCCTGTCGCACAACAGACAATAGAATCAATAAAAAACAAATACACAATAGGAATGGAATGTTTTGCTTTGTAGCTTCCTCTATACGCATTTAAAGAACTATATTTATATATAGCATAAGTACTGAATGTGATCTTAGTATATTTGATGTCTAATCAGCAGAAAACATAAACTGCAACATCAAACTTTTAGAATGTTTGGTAGTATCCCGATATTGCCATGTCCAATATTTTCCATATTTATGCATGTGTACTAGTTCACATGTACACCATATTTGCTCTATTAGTGATGCATGTAAATAATGTATGTCAAAATAGATTTTATATTAATAATCCAGTAAACTATAAAAGCAATTTTTGGTGCTTCTATTGGAGATGCACTTCTAAACAGCAATCACAAAACCGCAAACAAAACAAATTTTTGGTATTACTACAACTATGGTAAAAGATTATGAAACATCACTCGGTATAAAATAAACACTGCTTTAGTTGCAGTACTGTATTCTCACGACTTTCAGATTTTTTTTTAAATTTACATACTTAAAATATGAAATTAATATTTTTATCAACATGGATAAATGTAGTTGCTAATATTTTAGGCAATTCGTTGTCAACTTTAACTAAATCACTGACATCTTTAACCAAATCATTGACGACTTTAACCAAATCACTGACGACTTTAACCAAATCACTGACGACTTTAACCAAATCATTGACGACTTTAACCAAATCACTGACGACTTTAACCAAATCACTGACGACTTTAACCAAATCACTGACGACTTTAACCAAATCACTGACGACTTTAACCAAATCACTGACGACTTTAACCAAATCACTGATGAGACCACGTTGGCAGCATTGATATAATGAATATGAACATGGTTGTTTAATACTAACTAGCTGAGTACTGTTGGATGTATAAATGTAAATAGTGTATACCATTACATCATGTATGACAAAAAGTGTATATCGGATCACATTGGACCATGACAAGAATTCTGAGATGAATACTTACATAGTTAGTATTAAATGAACTGTCTTCAATTCTTGAACGTGACGTTCTATCCTTTGTTTGAGGTTCGTTGTATTCTTGGAAGCGTGATCTATTATTCGCAGGAGATGGACGATACGTTGGCGTTATTAATTCCTTTGAACTTGACGACGATGGATGAGAAGTTCGAGATGTACTGTGTTTGTATGATGACAAATGTGACTTATCGTTATATGTTGATGAGGATGACTCAAACAACTCTTCAACTTTCCTGTCATTCTCATTATTAGTGTTTGATTTCTGAAGCATATCATATCTTATGTTTGATCCTACATCTGTTAAATTTGAAACACTACCTCTCTGCTTCATACTGTGTAGGTAAGAAGAACTGTCAGTTAGATGTACATTATTAAGGTCTTGTGACAGGTTGGTCATACTTTTCACAGACATAAGTCGAAAATGTCGATGTGATGAGGAAGGAGAATCATATACATCAGCATCTGTTTGGTTATATCTGTGATGTTTTTTCGTATGAACAGCCCTGCCCTTACCAAATTGTCCGTCCCAATAGTATATTAATTGTGTACATTATTTGTATACAAAATTCATACATACAAGAAAACAGCAGTACATTATTTGTATACACACTTTATAAAAATTCATTAATGTATATTTGTTGTATACTAGAAATGTACAGACTTTTTGCATAGGATTCAATGCCTAAATATTGTATAATTTACATACACATAAAATGTACAATACCATGACTAAGAAATAAAGAGTAACCAAACAAATTTATGTTAGAATCATGTCAGAATGAAGTATAATTTATGTATACATTAATTGTACAAATTATTGACTTGGCATCTTGACAAATATTAGTATTATTTATGTATAGAATGTACAAAAATGGAACTTAGAATCTGAATAAACTTAACTAGGCCCAATAATACAATATATGTATACATAAACTGTACAAAAATATGGAATTTAATATTCAATTAAATACATAAGAGAGTATAAAAACATTTTTAATAGATTAATTACAGGAATACTAAACTATATATTTGGATATCAGTAAAATTATATTTTTACTACAGTTTACTGAAAGAATTCAGTCATTATAAGGAGAGTGTATAACACATTTCCCACGAAAGTTGTTTGCCTAATTTGCATATATTAAAAATGATCCTGTTTTGGATCCTAACATGACTTATTGCCAATTTTTATGAACTTTTTTTTGATCAATTTAACTAAATTAAAATTTAATTTTCCATTATATATCTAGTTTTGGCATTTTCAGTTGAGGAAAATACAATGAAATAAATCAGTATTATTCTCACCACAATCAGTTTGTTGTACATCCTTGGCTCACATATATGTCAAACAGATACAATATAGGATGTAAATGAATGTACTATATAGTCAGTCAGGTAAGCATAAACAATTGATAAATTGAATTCTAAATGTAAGTATAGGTAAATACAAATACAAATACATGCTGTTGTGTAATAAGACCATACACTTGGCAAATGCATCGTCTGCCTGCACGCCGGAACATTCACCTTGAAAATTCAAGATGGGCAAATGAAATGCACAAAGAAGTTGAATTTCATTTTGTTAAATAAATGCCCTATTTATGAATTGAGCTTTGTACAATTTTTGTATACAAATCTGTTCCAAATATAGGGTACTTCCTGTATACAAAAATTATACATAAAATGTACAAATTTATTCAGAATTTTGTCTAATGAATTTTGGTAAGGGTGATTTGTGTTCATTCGTAGGTATCAGTTTTAGAACGCGAGTGATTTCTTTTGATTGTGCGTTTGATGCGTTCATAATTCAGTGGTCCAGGACCATTTGAAAGTGGTCCACCTGTGGATGAGGGAAGTCGGGAATTTCTACGACTGCTATGCATCATAGACGAGTTGTATGCTGGGGATAAGGAAGATCTCCGGGCTGGTACCGGATGACGGGTCCTATAATTTGGTGGAGATGCTCTACTTGTTCCAACTATGTTTTCTGAAGCTTCCTGCGAATGAGAGAATGTAATGTTGAATAACCTAGTAAAAATTATACTTAGCGTAACATATACACTATGTATATGTAAACTTAGTTTAATGTACTTTATTAGATAAAATGTTTATATTGGGTCAGAATGTATATCAAGGAAAACGTTCTTCGAGCCCTTCAACTCCCTCTAGGGGTCCTAGTCTGCAAAAAAATCCTCCAGTACTTTCATTAGTAAGGAATGAAAATCGGTTTACCATGTTCATAGTTTGTCCTGAAGCTGTCTAACACTTAATAACATGAAAACATTGGTAATTGAGATAACAGACCCTTTTAACTTTATTTAATTTTTTTTTCAAATCTATGTACTTTTGTATTCTGAATAATAAGACATATTTTAATCTTTATTATTAATGTTTTGTCTGCAATAAGAAGCTCACAAGTCCACAAATAATTTTATTAGTTATTGATTTGCTATTTGAGATTTCTTTTCGAATTGGTCTTTTGGGGAATAAAAAAAAACATTCGAACTTTCCATTCTGACAAATCATTATGACCGACGTGATTTTAAATTTTGAAACAATACCTTTATTTCACTCTCTAGCTCAGTTGGCACAAACTTCGGAATTTGCGTGTTCTTTAATTTTGTGTCTAATGACAGCATCGTTTCCATTGTGGTTTTTACCTGGCTACGCGATTTCATAACCTCCACAGCGCTGCTATATTGTTTCACTTTATCAATGTATTCATGAGACGCTTTGAGTAAATCTACGCTTGATCGAAGTCTTTCTGTGTCCTTTTTTATTTTTGTTTCGACTTCGGTAAATTCACGTTCTAAGTTTTTCAGCAATCGTTCTTCTTGCTTTCTTATTACTGATAATGCATTCTGTATTGAATGTTCTGTTTGCTCTTTTATTTGTAATTCGGCTTCCTCCTTTTTTTTTTTAACATGCCGTCCACGTGTAGTTAACTGATCTATAGTATTATGTGCCTCCTTTATTTTTGCACTTAAATCCCGAATTTGAGGATCCAACCAATACAGAAAATTGGCAGCGGCGGTTTCCACTTTTGAAAAAGCATGCGTGTTGTGTTTTTCCGGTACACACAAACTACAAACAGCTTCTACGCACGTTTCACAGAATAAATCTAACACCTTGCCTTTATGAGTACTGCAATGTGCAACGTTTAACCTTTCTCTTTGAATTGTCACGATATTGTGATTTCGCCCATGGGCTGTAACGCAACGCTTGCACAGGTAAACAGCACAGTCCATACACCGCTGTGTTAAATCTCGACTTCCTTGGCAACCATTGCATGTTATCGGGCCATTTTTTTCCGGGTTCGTACCCTCAAGTATTTCGATGACGCCACTGATAACAATACTTGGTGGCAGTTCTTGTAAAGCAATGTCCTGAAACGTTTTTCTGCAAAGTGGACACGAGTGTCCACCATGTTCTTCCACCCACTGTGTTAAACATAACTCACAGAATGAATGGTGACATGGTAGAATTTTAGGATTCTGGTATCGTTCAAAACAAACACAACAAGTCAGATAATTCTCGCCAATTAAGTCCGCCTTACTACTTCTTGCTTCACCCATGATATAGTTGATTCACAGTCCCTCAAAACAACGCTTACCAGTCTGTCTGAAGCCACAAATACACACCAGCAATAACAGTGGAGAGTTCCCTTGGTCGGTTTTTGTGAGTACAGCCAAATGTATACTTGTTTACACGTCTGCTAGTGTTTACGTACGTCCAGGGAGCTGGTATGACACAGCAATCGGTAATTCCTAAAATGGATAGGTACGACTGACGTCATAGGTCAAATTGGTGAGTGACTGTGTTTATATGTATACGCGTGATAATGCACGAGCCAATCCAGACCGCCGAAGGGGAGGAGCTGGGATATGCGGGCGGTAATTTCATAAAAAAGAATCAAGCCAGGCCGATTAAAACATTTGAGGTACATTTTTAGGTACAAACTCCGACACTCACATAGGAAACTAACTTCGGGCATTGATGCTAAATAATTTTGCTGTGTATTGAATGTGAAAGACCATAATCTGTGAATTTAATGTGAAAGACCATAAGCTGTGTATTGAATGTAAGAGACCATAAGTTATATATTGCATGTGAAAGACCATAAGTAGTGTATTGAGTGTGAAAGATCATAAGTTGTGTATTGAATGTGAAAGACCATAAGTAGTGTATTGAATGTGAAAGACCATAATCTGTGAATTGAATGTGAAAGACCATATGTCGTGTATTGAATGTGAAAGACCATAAGTCGTGTATTGAATGTGAAAGACCATAAGTTGCGTATTGAATGAGAGAGACCATAAGTTGTGTATTGAATGCGAAAGACCATAAGTTGTGTATTGAATGTGAAAGATCATAAGTTGTGTATTAAATGTGAAAGACCATATGTCGTGTATTGAATATGAAAGACCATAAGTTGTGTATTGAATGTGAAAGACCATAAGTTGTGTATTGAATGTGAAATTCCATAAGTAGTGTATTGAATGTGAGAGACCATAAGCTGTGAACTTAATGTGAAAGACCATATGTCGAGTATTGAATGTGAAAGACAATAAGTTGTGTATTGAATGTGAGACCATAAGTTTTGTATTGAATGTGCAAGACCATAAGTTGTGTATTGAATGTGAAAGACCATAAGTTGTGTATTGAATGTGACAGACCATAAGTTGTGTATTGAATGTGAAAGACCATAACTTGTGTATTGAATGTGAAATTCTATAAGTAGTGTATTGAATGTGAAAGACCATAAGCTGTGAATTTAATGTGAAAGACCATATGTCGTGTATTGAATGTGAAAGACCATAAGTTGCGTATTGAATGAGAGAGACCATAAGTTGTGTATTGAATGCGAAAGACCATAAGTAGTGTATTAAATGTGAGAGACCATACGTTGTGTATTGAATGTGAAATTCCATAAGTACTGCATTAAATGTGAAAGACCATAAGTTGTGTGTTGAATGTGAAAAACCGTAAGTACTGTATTGAATGTGAAATTCCATAAGCTGTGAATTTAATGTGAAAGACCATATGTCGGGTATTGAATGTGAAAGACCATAAGTTGTGTATTGAATGTGAAAGACCATAAGTTGTGTATTGAATGTGAAATTCCATAAGTAGTGTATTGAATGTGAGAGACCATAAGCTGTGAACTTAATGTGAAAGACCATATGTCGAGTATTGAATGTGAAAGACAATAAGTTGTGTATTGAATGTGAGACCATAAGTTGTGTATTGAATGTGCAAGACCATAAGTTGTGTATTGAATGTGAAAGACCATAAGTTGTGTATTGAATGTGACAGACCATAAGTTGTGTATTGAATGTGAAAGACCATAAGTTGTGTATTGAATGTGAAAAACCATAAGTTGTGTATTGAATATGAAAGACCATTAGTTGTGTATTGAATCTGAAAGACCATCACTTGTGTATTGAATGTGAAATTCTATAAGTAGTGTATTGAATGTGAAAGACCATAAGCTGTGAATTTAATGTGAAAGACCATATGTCGTGTATTGAATGTGAAAGACCATAAGTTGCGTATTGAATGAGAGAGACCATAAGTTGTGTATTGAATGCGAAAGACCATAAGTAGTGTGTTAAATGTGAGAGACCATACGTTGTGTATTGAATGTGAAATTCCATAAGTACTGCATTAAATGTGAAAGACCATAAGTTGTGTGTTGAATGTGAAAGACCATAAGTACTGTATTGAATGTGAAATTCCATAAGCTGTGAATTTAATGTGAAAGACCATATGTCGGGTATTGAATGTGAAAGACCATAAGTTGTGTATTGAATGTCAGAGACCATAAGTTATTTATTGAATGTGAAAGATCATAAGTAGTGTATTGAATGTAAAATACCATGAGCTGTGAATTTAATGTGAAAGACTATATGTCGTGTATTGAATGTGAAAGACCATAAATTGTGTATTGAATGTGAGAGACCATAAGTTATGTATTGAATGTGCAAGACCATAAGTTGCGTATTGAATGAGAGAGACCATAAGTTGTGTATTGTATGTGAAATTCCATAAGTAGTGTATTAAACGTGAAATTCCATAAGTAGTGTATTAAATATGAAAGATCATAATTAGTGTACTAAATGTGAGAGACCATAAGTTGTGTATTGAATGTAAAATTCCATAAGTAGTGTATTAAATGCGAAAGACCATAAGCTGTGAATTTAATGTGAAAGTTTATATGTCGTGTATTGAATGTGAAAGACCATAAGTTGTGTATTGAATGTGAAAGACCATAAGTTGTGTATTGAATGAGGGAGACCATAAGTTATGTATTGAATGTGAAAGACCATAAGTTGCGTATTGAATGAGAGAGACCATAAGTTGTGTATTGAATGTGAGCGACCATAAGTTGTGTATTGAATGTGAAAGACTATCAGTTGTGTATTGAATGTGAAAGACCATAAGTTGTGTATTGAATGCGAACGATCATAAGTTGTGTATTGAATGTGAAAGACCATAAGTTGTGTATTGAATGTGAAAGAACATAATTTGTGTATTGAATGCAAAAGATCATAATTTGTGTATTGAATGTGAAAGACCATAAGTTGTGTATTGAATGTGGAAGACCATAAGTTGTGTATTGAATGTGAAAGACTATAAGTTGTGTATTGAATGTGAAAGACCATAAGTTGTGTATTGAATGTGAGAGACCATAAGTTGTGTATTGAATGTGAAAGACCATAAGTTGTGTATTGAATGTGCAAGACCATAAGTTGTGTATTGAATGTGAGCGACCATGAATTGTGTATTGAATGTGAGACTACCAGTTGTGCATTGAATGTGAAAGACCATAAGTTGTGTATTGAATGTGAGCGACCATAAGTTGTGTATTGAATGTGAAAGACCATAAGTTGAGTATTGAATGTGGAAGACCATAAGTTGTGTATTGAATGTGAAAGACCATAAGTTGTGTATTGAATGTGAAAGTCCATAAGTTGTGTATTGAATGTGAAAGACCATAAGTTGTGTATTGAATGTGAAAGACCATAAGTTTCGTATTGAATGTGAGAGACCATAAGTAGTGTGGTAAATGTGAAAAATCATAAGTTGTGTATTGAATGTGAAATTCTATAAGTAGTGTATTGAATGTGAAAGACCGTAAGCTGTGTATTGAATGTGAAAGACCATAAGTTGTGTATTGAATGTGAGAGACCATAAGTTGTGTATTGAATGTGCAAGTCCATAAAGTTGTGTATTGAATGTAAGAGACCATAAGTTGTGTATTGAATCTGAAAGACCATTAGTTGTGTATTGAAGTTGTGTATTGAATGTGAAAGACCATAAGTTGTGTATTGAATGTGAAAGATCATAAGTTATGTATTGAATGTGAAAGACCATAAGTTATGTATTGAATGTGATGACCATAAGTTGTGTATTGAATGTGCAAGACCATAAGTTGTGTATTGAATGTGAAAGGCCATTAGTTATGTATTGAATCTGAAAGACCATAAGTTGTGTATTGGATGTGAAAGACCATAAGTTGTGTATTGAATGTGAAAGACCATAAGTCGTGTATTGAATGTGAAAGACCATAAGTCGTGTATTGAATGTGAAAGACCATAAGTTGTGTATATAATAAAAACAAAACAATTATCAATTCTATGTGTTGGTACTTTGAGAAAAACTTTTAACTGTACAATAACGCTACCATGTATTGTCAATCGCTAAATTTTCACTGCTAGAAATTGTCTTGATATCAGGACTGTAACAATCACAAACACTCTTTGTTGTAGGACTCCAGGGGAAATTTAACAGCTACTAACCTATCGATTTTTCAACATAAAAACAAATCCAACAGGTCTTGGAGTCTTACTTTCAATAGATCACAGTGTAGCAGTTGCTCGAACTTAGGCAGAGGGTTCTCCGAACCCGCCTATTCACATAGTTCATACCCACCATAGACTTCGGTCAGTCAAAATTTTGAACTGTAGGCATTGATCAGAAATTCTGCCGATGACGGAGAGATAGAATCTAGGTAAGGGGAAGCCCAATGACCCCAAGATTCTTTTTGCCTTACGTCACGAACCACATGACCTAGCCCATATGGCAGCGCCATAGACGGCTGTACAATCACTCTGGTTCCTTTCTCCACATCGAGGACTTAGACCAATGCTACGGAAAAAGGCACTCCTCAATGGAGTGGGTGTCTCTTAGGTAGTAGTTGATAAAGACATTTTGCATTCTCAAGAAGCCTGCCCTTAGTATATGTTCAAGGGGGTGCTTGACGCTAGTGCTAGTGAGTTAGCGATCACCCGGACCTCATGCGTTTGTACTTGGTGACTCTGCAAGTTCTGTGTTGAGGAAATTAAAGTATTATAGACCTCTAATACAGTCGTAGTAATCCACATGGCGATGGAAGTCGGGGAGGCCGGTCTATCCTGCCTGCCAGGGCCGTAACACAAAAACATGTGCTTGGCTCCCCATCTCGAATCCTGAGTATGGTTGTCATAGCAACTCAGTGCTCGAACCGGGCAGAGAAGCAATTCCTCCTGATTATCTTGGCCGACAATAATTGACAGCCGGGGGATGACGATTGACTGAGGATCTTGTCCTGGGATTTGGTTCTTCGCGAGAAACCTGATTCGTGTCTTTAGCACAACTTGATTGTCCGCACCCGTTCGAGAAGGACAGCGCCTACCTGAGGCGAGGGCCAGTAGGAGGACTGTTTTCCATGTCAAAAACTTGCGTGGTGCTGATCGGAGAAGCTCAAAGGGCGGTCTGCTTAGAGCGGACAACACAACTGACAAATCCCAATTGGGCGGTTCCTTTGTTTGGGGTCTCGACCTCTGATTATGGAAAGCAGTAAACAGTCTCCTAATAATAGGCTAATCGGCTAGACTTGACCCAAATGCGTTCTCAATGGCGGGGGATAAAACTGACCTGTAGCCAACGATCGCTGCATAGGACAAACCTACTTTGTCAAACAGGTGGACGAAGAAGTCTACTACCTAGCCAATAGAGGGATGGCAAGGATCAATCTCCCTTCCACTACACCAATCAGTATATGCTCGCCACTTCGAGTTGTAGGCAGCTTTGGTGGAATCACTGTTCATCCTGGCCAGGATGTTGGTAGCCCGCTCAGATAAACCTTTTGTCTGTGCGAGTCTACTAAGAGCCTCCATGCGTGTAAGTGGTACATTGCTGGAATCGTTGGTAGTGCGCTGTCTGATTGGGACAGCAGGTCCGGTAGGTTCGAAAGCACTACTGGTGTTTCGACTAGCATTTCCAACAGAATCGCAAACCAGGCTTTGGTTGGCCAATTAGGCGCCACCAGAGTCAATATGCAGGTGGGCTCCCGTCAAAGTTTCTCCAGTACCTGGTGAATTAGCGGGAAGGGAGGAAAGGCGTACGCATCCATGTGGGTCCATTGGATCAACAAGGCGTCCATGGCCCAGGCCCCTGGTGTCAGCAGGAGTATTACGCACGTCAGGAGCTTGGCATTCCGGGGTGTGGCAAACAGGTCAGCCACATTGAGCCAAATTTCCAAAGCAAAGTGATGTGCATCCGCTATCCACAATAGTTAATCCTCCCCCATGTTTGAAGTATATCAACACAAGCCTGAGATCTGGTTTCGAGAACATCAAAATACCTGATTGTAGTGTATTTTTACAATGAAAATATCGCTAGTTTTTCATCTGCGATCGAATCACAAAATCACTGCATATGGAAGATTTGAGATGCAAGGTGTGTCTGAGATACAGCTCCGGACACATGCATAGAGACTAAAGCATTCGTCCAAATGAGAACTGAGAAAGGAATTAACATTAAAATAACTAAAATTACCACACTGGCAGCTGCATGGGCGGGTAGAATGTTGTAAATAGTGAACACCACCCGGTGTCTGGAGACACTACAAACAAATTGTTGATGAAATAGGTTTTATGTATAGTCACCCGCACACCTACTCAAGCCTAGTGTATACACGACCAAAAAAAACATGTTCAAAACACAGAACACACACTTAAGAAATTCTTAGCTTTTAACAACCACCATAACGATAAGCGAGATTAAAATCTGTGTTTTGGTGGTGAAAAGCAGTAGTACAACTTCTACTCCAATGGATTTCATTGCAGAGAAAGGAGCTTTTATGAACACGGTACATAAGTCAACACCAACATTTTGATAACAAAACTATTAAGCAACAAAACAACATACAGTATTAGTAATGAAATTTAATATTATGCAAAAAATAACTAAAATTTAACTCTGTATTTACAAACTTTTTTTTTCAATTTAAAAATACAATTTATTTACAATGTCATGGTTTGTCTGTTATGAACATATACAGAAATAATTCTAGGATAAACTACTGAATACTCTGATACATTTAACACAGGACAGGGGTACTAAAAATAATAAAGGAAAAATGATAAGCCTCTCAGTAAAAACAAGTACACACAGAAACAGGTTATCACAAATCAAAATGCCATTAAAAATACTACAAACATTGCATGTATTAGCATAGGGGAATATAATCTACCACACCCTGCCCTGATTGTATATAAATTCTCTAATTTATCTAAATGTACTACATTATGTACAACAGTCTAGTATGCCTTACATTTAATAGCATGTAACCCTAATCTGAAACACATTCTAAAAGCTTCATCTCAAAATTACTTGATATAATTAAGTGCATAGAGTAAACACTGATGTGAAGTACCAGTCTCACAATGAATACGATATATCAAAGCATTTAGCTATATTGTAGTTGAAATAATGGTTAACACAGATTAGCATTTCATAACCAATTCTATTTCTGAAATCAATTTCACTCATTCTGTACTCTATGATTAGAAAAATTAAAAATATACAGTAAAAGTCTGTAAAAATTCACTCAACATGAGCAAAATAATTACTACATTCAAAACAATCTCAAAGAACGTATTTAATAACAGTCCATTTATCATTGGACTAGAAATGTCCAGATAGATTTATGATTATTAAGTAAAAAGCACTGAAGCATACTGAAATTGCTAAAATAATCTAAAGATCCTTGCAGAATAAGAAACCAAGCATTTACTGTGAAGTAATTTTTCATAAATTAAGTGCCTGTTACTTAATAATTAATTAATGCTAAGAGTATCTTTATCACTCACATAAATCTAATGAACTACATCAGCAGATGTATTTTACAATGAATTATAACTATTTTAAGTAAATATGTAAACAGCATACAACATTTTGAGTGGAATTGTAATTGTTCTAAATAACATCACACAGCATATATATTGATTGGTGTTTGCTCCATTCATCCATTCTTAATATCAATAGTAACGCATAGTAGCTGCTAACATAGTAAGTAAAGCAAGTAAATAAAGCCCAACACATGACATGACAAAACATGTTAAAGTAAACTGTTTGTATGTGTATGGCAAGCATAGGTCTGACACACACACAAAGCACATATTCACTTTTATTAATATAATATTTACCTGCTGTATATCTTGTGTTATTTATTTGCTTTTTCACAGCATATGAACAAATTGAAACCATTATTGTTGGTGAATTTACTCTAAGTATCATTAATTAAATACTGATTTATTCATTGACTATATCGAGTCATTTCATTTTTTCAATAAAAGTATCATATTTATAAGTATTTTATATTATTCTAAGATTGTAAATATCAGGTTTAAGTTCAGTGACCAGAATTTCTCAATTTCATCGCCAAGTAACAACAACATCACCCTGATGCATGAGGGAGCATGCTGTAAGTTAAATTGACTTAAAAATAACTATGATAAACAGGAAATAAAATTCAGTAAAATCTGGTTAAATAAAATTTACATAAATAAGAAATGTATATTTTTTTTAAATAAAATCAAGTAAATACAAGTGTTTAGATTTGACTATGGGGTTATTATGATATGTGTCTAGACTTGTTGACTCATGGACGAGACAGGTTGTTGACTCGTGGACGAGACAGGTTGTTGACTCGTCTAAGATGCACACACATTCAAAGATGTTAAATGCAAGTAACAATTTGAGTGACTTAAGTTACGTTATTGACTCAACCACATGTAACATTTTACAGTCTGTAGAGCCAAGGTTATCAGAAAATTGGTCAAATTTATGAAACAAGCTCCATCATAATGTGTGGATAAAGGCAATATTGTTTCTACCATCAATATTACTTCTATTTGAATCTAAGTCAAAGGTGTAAAATTTTCACTTCATGTTGATCATTACGTCTCATAGTTTCAGCATTTGAGGTTTTGTAACTGTTCCTTAATAGATGAAATTAAAGTATTTGTGAAGATGACATTATTCATTAAATATTGCCATGGTGATGATGTATATTAAGTAGCCATATCAAAAATGGTAATTTAATACTTTCCTTGATACAAGTAAGCATAGAAATCAATGTAAATGAAACATGCTTGCATAATTATAAGTACACATCTCTTTTGTATTTCCCAAAATGCACATCAAACTATTGGAACAACATAACTATTTCAGGCAAAATTACAAAAGTCTGGATAAAAACAGGGGTTCTTTGTGAAATAAACTTTGAGGGCAGTCTTCATCCATGTCAGTGTGGTCTTAGGCTGATTTACCAGTTTCATAGAAGAGTACATATCCCTGAGACGACTTGACACGGTTAGATGACATCTCACTCACCCTGATGAGAGAAAGATATAACAAGTGTAAAACTTAGTCACCACATTCATTATAAAATGAAAAAGTGTGATTATTGTGTGTACACTGTGACTATGGCAATGCATACAAAGATTATTGTGTGTACACTGTGACTATGGCAATGCATACAAAGATTATTGTGTGTACACTGTGACTATGGCAATGCATACAAAGATTATTGTGTGTACACTGTGACTATGGCAATGCATACAAAGATTATTGTGTGTACACTGTGACTATGGCAATGCATACAAAGATTATTGTGTGTACACTGTGACTATGGCAATGCATACAAAGATTATTGTGTGTACACTGTGACTATGGCAATGCATACAAAGATTATTGTGTGTACACTGTGACTATGGCAATGCATACAAAGATTATTGTGTGTACACTGTGACTATGGCAATGCATACAAAGATTATTGTGTGTACACTGTGACTATGGCAATGCATACAAAGATTATTGTATGTACACTGTGACTATGGCAATGCATACAAAGATTATTGTGTGTACACTGTGACTATGGCAATGCATACAAAGATTATTGTGTGTACACTGTGACTATGGCAATGCATACAAAGATTATTGTGTGTACACTGTGACTATGGCAATGCATACAAAGATTATTGTGTGTACACTGTGACTATGGCAATGCATACAAAGATTATTGTATGTACACTGTGACTATGGCAATGCATACAAAGATTATTGTGTGTACACTGTGACTACGGCAATGCATACAAAGATTATTGTGTGTGCACTGTGACTATGGCAATGCAAAGATTATTGTGTGTACACTGTGACTATGGCAATGCATACAAAGATTATTGTGTGTACACTGTGACTATGGCAATGCATACAAAGATTATTGTGTGTACACTGTGACTATGGCAATGCATACAAAGATTATTGTGTGTACACTGTGACTATGGCAATGCATACAAAGATTATTGTGTGTACACTGTGACTATGGCAATGCATACAAAGATTATTGTATGTACACTGTGACTATGGCAATGCATACAAAGATTATTGTGTGTACACTGTGACTATGGCAATGCAAAGATTATTGTGTGTACACTGTGACTATGGCAATGCATACAAAGATTATTGTGTGTACAATGTGACTATGGCAATGCATACAAAGATTATTGTATGTACATTGTGACTATGGCAATGCATACAAAGATTATTGTGTGTACACTGTGACTATGGCAATGCAAAGATTATTGTGTGTACACTGTGACTATGGCAATGCATACAAAGATTATTGTGTGTACACTGACTATGGCAATGCATACAAAGATTATTGTGTGTACACTGTGACTATGGCAATGCATACAAAGATTATTGTGTGTACACTGTGACTATGGCAATGCATACAAAGATTATTGTGTGTACACTGTGACTATGGCAATGCATACAAAGATTATTGTGTGTACACTGTGACTATGGCAATGCATACAAAGATTATTGTGTGTACAATGTGACTATGGCAATGCATACAAAGATTATTGTATGTACATTGTGACTATGGCAATGCATACAAAGATTATTGTGTGTGCACTGTGACTATGGCAATGCAAAGATTATTGTGTGTACACTGTGACTATGGCAATGCATACAAAGATTATTGTGTGTACACTGACTATGGCAATGCATACAAAGATTATTGTGTGTACACTGTGACTATGGCAATGCATACAAAGATTATTGTGTGTACACTGTGACTATGGCAATGCATACAAAGATTATTGTGTGTACACTGTGACTATGGCAATGCATACAAAGATTATTGTGTGTACACTGTGACTATGGCAATGCATACAAAGATTATTAACTATATTCTGTGCAACAATATCAACTCATTAGTAAGGGAATTAGTTATGATGCAAGTACTGTATTTGTTCTATTAGAAGTGTCTCTAAGGGTGTGACATGCCAGCAGCAGATGCTTACCCTTCACGCACACCTGGTCTGACTCCCTTGTGGGGGTTTGTGATGTTCCACTTCCATTGATTTTGTCAGTATATTTTTGCTAGACTACTGATATTTGGCAAATGGCTTATTGGTACTACTATAATTATTTTAGTACCGGTATAATACATTTTTAAGATACAAATTATTTTGACCATAGAAATATCACAGCATGTGGTACTAATAGGGCAAATATGGTATTATACATTACTGACCAAATGTGGGTGTTGTGATGACAGGAATTCATTTTTCAAACATTGGGAAAACCAAATGACCGATAGGGGCTGTAACATTATTGCATGTATCTCAGTTGATATACATTACTCTCCACACTAGTGACAAACATCAACGGTTATAAAAATATTCAATAGCACAATAACAAGGCTGTCATCTTGAGAAATCGTTTTGATGTAAAACAACACAGTTTATTGATAATTAAATTTCACAACACAAAGGTGTAAGATAATAAACCTACCTTGTATCGTCATATGTATACCACCTATCCGAGGCTGCATGTTTACAATATGCAGTATAATGACCACCATATGTACTACCAGAATGGTTAGATACACCATAGAGATCATAAGGTGGAGCACAACCTAAAAGACAAAACAAAATTTGATTTTATTGCTTCATTTTACACAAATGTACATATGAAACTTCAAAAAATAGAACGGTTTGTCGTTCAGTCGTTGGTTGAAAAATAAAGTACATGTAATGTTCACAGTATTTATAGGTTTGTTGAAATATACGAGTCCTAATTTTTTTACTTAAATAAAGATAATGAATCACACTTTTTCACACAAAGTGGCAGATTGTTTCAGAGTTTAGAAGCAAGATTCAGAAGGACCCATTTTTCCACATGATGATTGTACAAAATGTTCTTAGTAGATGTGTTTTAGAACGAAGATCACAAATGAGTATCTATGGCTTTAGAAGAACTGATAAATAAGGTGGAGGGTGGTCATAAACTGCCTTGTAGGTGATTAAAAGAAGTTTGAAGTCAATATGGGTATGAGTAGCCAGTGAATGTTGTGTAGAATAGGTGTGATGTTTTCAAACATTTCACTATTATTAGTGATAAGACAGGCAGATGTGTTATGAACATAGTGCTTGTTTATATTGATGAGATCCTGTAAAATTGGCAAGTTTGGATTTTACAAATGCATGGATCTAAAAACATACCATCTGATTTGTGAGGTACTGTTCGATTTTTCAGATGCAGATGCAGAAAAAAATGCTCAGAAAGTTTATATCAAATCTGCTTGAGACATACAAAATTTATTAACTATGATGACAGACATGTTTTCCCCTATATATTAAAACCTTATTACTTGACCACAAACAGAACATTTAATCAGCGTTCAGTAGCATGGAAACAACTCTCACCTGTTGCACTGAAATCATCTAATCTTAGATTGCTTCGAGGATAATCCACTAAAGTAGACAGTTTAGAACGATAACCATGAGCTGAAAATCGTTTTAGATCTGATAACAAATGGTTAAGGATAAAAACAGTTTGTATTAATCTGAAATGATATCTTTGAAAGAAAATTAAAAGATGATTAAAACAAGAGATTCAAAATAATTTATTGGCTTCAAAAATTTCAACAGATCTCAAAATTGTGCTTTTTTTAGATTTTTAAAATTTCTTCCACCTTACGGTTTTTCATCTTGAACCAAAGGTTCAACAAAGGTGTCACTTGCATACTAATACTATAGAACACACATATATTTATAAAAAAGGATACGTAGCACCAATATTTTAGGAAATTTCTGAATAGTGAGTTTCTTAGTACACTTGCGTTTCTCCTGACACTGGGAACAGGTCTGAAAAAGAAAAAACAGTTAGAACATACTAGGATAAACAAGCCATGCATGGCACAGTTCCTGTTAGTTATCAAATTTAAGATATATAGTTTTGTTTATAGTAATATAGCTGGAATATAACCATGTCAGGAATATGATTTTTTTAACATTAAAATGATTGACATCTGATCGTCAAACAAGTACTTGTCCATATTGAGAGATATTGCTCTGGAACAGCATTCAAAATCAGCCATTTTGAATACATGTATATATAAAACATGATGTATACGTATATATAAAATTTGAATATAATCAGTCAAAGCATTTAAGAGATATGGCTCTAGAAGCCCAATCATTAAAACAAAATGGCCGCCAGTCAGCCATTTTGAATCCAATCTGAAAAATAAAATGACGTGCATCAAGGTCTTATAATGTCTAATGCATATACTAATTCTGAACAAAATCCATCTGTAAACAACCAAGAAATGCTTGATTTGGATGATTTTTAGCACAAAAATGGCTGCCATTCGACCATCTTGAATCAGATTGTGAAACAAATTGACGTGCATATGTATAATATCATGTATGATGTATGTATGAAGTTTGATTGTGATTGGTCCAGGCATTTCTAAGATAAGGTCCGGACGCACGCACGCACAAACACACGGAGGTCAAAACATAAGTCCCCGTTTTCGGACTGCGTCCGAACAGGGGCTAAAAAAGTATACGGTAAAAATGATTTCAGGTGAGCATGACATAACAGTATGTTTTATTTAATCCTGTATAGTGAATAACCAGCAAGTATAATTTTATAAAAATACACCACCCACTGAAAGCCTCAATGGGGGAAAAACAATATCAGCAGCTTTTTTTTATTTTCATTCATTTGCATTTACGGATATGTATATTATTATTCTATTATGAGTCACGCAAGCAATACATGTTTACTTTGATTTGACAAAATCAAATAAGTTTGATTTAAAAAATTAAAAAATTGTTTAATAAATGGAATACTTATTATTTAGTATAATATGTGGTCACATAAGAGAGGTAGTCTTTCTACAGTGGTTGCTCATACATTGTGCCTTGAGACTGCCTCAAACTAGTAACTATAGGCAGGTGGTATTTACTTTCTATGTCAGCACTCAGCAGCTACTCTGAGTTAACATTAATCTCTCTGTATCTACATCAGCAGATGATGTGTTAACAGACAATTAAATATTTGAAAGATTACTGTAGAGGTTTACAAGTACCCCTGGTATTACAAGTTACATGTACCTATGAATTAGGGTAAAATATATGGTGGACATGTCCAACATATGACATAAGACTCACATATTTTTATATATGGATATGTATATTTATATTATATTCAACTGTCCCTCATCCGTGTTCTCCCCAGACCAAAATAGTGTTGCGGGATGTGACGCTATAGGATTTGCCCGCGGCGCTGAGTGTTTCCTCCCCGCGATGATATTACTTATCCCGTGATCTGATTTCTTCAGTCTCCCACAGACTGTAAAGTTTCCTGGCTAACTAGTTAAATCTACAAATGCATGGTATTAACACCAATTTCCCGGGATAATCCCCTGTTGTTTCTCATTGGTTGGATATCGTTTTACAAAACAAAGCAGTTCTAGAATAACAAAGCCGTGAGCCACGTTGTCAAACACTCTTTGCCAAACGTATATTCATATGCAAATAATATAGTCACACTTGGGGTCAAAAGCTACATGTTTCCGGTGTGTACGAAACGTATTTTCGTTACCGGTATTATTTTTAGAAATGTAGTGGTACTATTATTTTAGGTTTTGATTTTTGATATTGTATTGTTTTTTTTAATCAAAATGTGAAAAAATATATATTTATGATGTAAACAATTTTAACCTTGTGATCGTGAATCCAAGATGGCGTCACCCACATAAAATCCAGCGAGTTTGAACTTCTCACTCGGATCGTATACAGTGCTCAGATCCTGATGAACTAAGTGAGGCACAATGGAAAATAATATATTTATCAAGAAACCAGGAATTCTAATCAAGAAATCTGTTGAAATTACAGTGACACTTGAGTTGAGGAAAAGCCTCAATTTTTTCGTGGTATAACAATGGCGATGATTCGTATTCAGACCTCTGTTGTCTCGACTTGCTCACAATTGTGTTGAACAGACATCGATGAATAAAAAAAATGACATAAAGATGGATAATTTCAGCCAGAAAAACTATTATTGCTCAAACAGCGTAAGTATCGTGACTGTTAACAGTTGGTGTTGTTGTTAACCGGAAAACAACAGAAATGGAACACAAGCAATGAGAATCATCAACCAATGTTTAATTTACCATACTGATCAGGGTTTTATAAAAGTTGCTGATTTATGGGCAAAGCAAAGAAACAGAAAACTCAGTATTTCTGTGAGACATTTGCAATGCTAAACATGCAGTGCACTTTTATTGTATACAAAAGAGTGATAGATTGTGCCTAAAATAAATATTTAAAACAAGCAGCCTATCGGCTGAGATAGCTCCTCTGTTAGCAATGCACATTTCAATTAAGGAACTGAAGATATCATTAGAAAATAAACAATATGTATAGTATCAAAGCAATCGGACTTGCAGTTTTTAACAAGTCGAAAATATCACTTTCTACCAAAAATTACAAAAATATTCACCAAAATTAGAGAATTGAAGATATCATCACGAAATGAACAAATCTGAGAAAGGTCTACATGTAGTATCTATATATGTAATATCAAAGCATTTGAACTTTTGGTTTTTAACAAGAAGTCGAAAATATCACTTTTTACCAAAAATTACAAAAATATTCACCAAAATTAGAGAATTGAAGATATCATCACAAAATGAACAAATCTGAGAGAGGTCCACATGTAGTACCTATATATGTAATATCAAAGCAATCGGACTTACAGTTTTTAACAAGAAGTCGAAAATATCACTTTTTACCAAAGATGACAAAAATATTCACCAAAATTAAAGAATCGAAGATATCATCACGAAATGAACAAATCTGAGAAAGGTCTACATGTAGTATCTATAAATGTAATATCAAAGCAATTGAACTATTGGTTTTTAACAAGAAGTCGAAAATATCACTTTTTACCAAAAATTACAAAAATATTCACCAAAATTAGAGAATTGAAGACATCATCACAAAATGAACAAATCTGAGAGAGGTCCACATGTAGTACCTATATATGTAATATCAATGCAATCGGACTTGCGGTTTTCAACAAGAAGTCGAAAATATCACTTTTTACCAAAAATGACAAAAATATTCACCAAAATTAGAGAATTAAAGATATCATTACAAAATGAACAAATCTGAGAGAGGTCCACATGTAGTACCTATATATGTAATATCAAAGCAATTGGACTTGCGGTTTTTAACAAGAAGTTGAAAATATCACTTTTTACCAAAAATAACAAAAATATTCACCAAAATTAGAGAATTGAAGACATCATCACAAAATGAACAAATCTGAGAGAGGTCCACATGTAGTACCTATATATGTAATATCAAAGCAATCGGACTTGCGGTTTTCAACAAGAAGTCGAAAATATCACTTTTTACCAAAAATTACAAAAATATTCACCAAAATTAGAGAATTGAAGATATCATCACGAAATGAACAAATCTGAGAGAGGTCCACATGTAGTACCTATATATGTAGTATCAAAGCAATTGGACTTGCGGTTTTTAACAAGAAGTCAAAAATATCACTTTTTACCAAAAATGACAAAAATATTCACCAAAATTAGAGAATTAAAGATATCATTACAAAATGAACAAATCTGAGAGAGGTCCACATGTAGTACCTATATATGTAATATCAAAGCAATTGCACTTGCGGTTTTTAACAAGAAGTCGAAAATATCAGTTTTTACCAAAAATGACAAAAATATTCACCAAAATTAGAGAATTGAAGATATCAACATGAAATGAACAAACCTAAGAGAGGTCTACCCAAGGTACATATACACCAAGTATCAAAGCATTCAGGCTTGTAGTTTTCAAGAAGAAGTCGAAAAAGTAAAACATTGACACGAACGACGAAGACGGACGACGACGGACAATCACTCATATGATAAGCTCCGCTCGACAAAGTCGACAGCGGAGCTAAAAAAGTCAAAAATTGTTTTTTTTTAATTTCCCTATTCTTGTATGACAAAAATATGTTAATTTATGCAAATTATATGCTAATTATTATGCAAATTAATCGTGACTCTATGGACAATTTCTGGGAAGAACACTGCTCATCATCAAAACAATAATGGTGAAATTGTGTTATACCAAGATTTGCATTTTTGCACTTTTTTCTATGGTGAAATTATGTTCAGTGATAAAGGATGAAAAAGCTGTACACTATAAAAAACTAGCTGGAATTTATTTCAAAATACATTTTGACTACCTTATTTTCACTGATTTTTGATGAGTTGAAAGTAAAAATAATATTTTCAACCCATAAGTGAAAACAGAAAATACAATAATAATAATAATAAAATAAAGTAAAAATAAAGTACTTAATGGAAAATTATAATGGATAAAAATCCTAATATTGTTAAAACATTTCAAAAAGTTTACATTTAATTTAATGAGTGTCCAGTGTGATAACAGTTTTCCATAGTATACAATATTAAGTTCTATCCCATAATGCATTGCATGTATGTGCAGTAACAAGCTCTGCAGGGCAAGATTTGGAATCCACCCAAACTACTTAAGATAGAAGCCTAGTCATAATTTTTAACAAAATTGGTCATAAATCACATGACAATGTTCATTAGTTTATTATGTACAATGGCACAATAAAATAGCATTATTTTGTGTGTTATGTAAAACTTTTTGAGAAAAATTTCTTGATATTTCTTGAAAATGTTAAATGTTGCATTTTTTGACACTTTTTAAAACCCAGATTTTTTTAATAATTCAGAACAACAAAAAGTACTCCATCATTAACAATATATGATTTTTTCAGCCTATGTCACCAGGCTAAATTTTGAGATATTCCTTAATATTTTTACCATAGGAACCTGTGGTATAACAGGTTATAATTGTGTCAAAATGGCGACTTTCCACTAAAATACAACCATCAATTTCTCAAAATAAAGGCTAGTGATCCCCAATTTTTTTTTTCGTCAAAATCTTTATATTGCCTTGGAGTGAAGTTTATTGCAAAATGAATAAATTCTGGGTATTTTAATTTATGAGTAAGACAGTTATTTTATACTCAAGTTTCTGTCTTCATTAACCATATATTCTAACTGGGTTTGATATGTTAAATGTATACTACAATTGGCCAGTATATGCTGCTATGAATAATAAAAATTAATATCTACATACCGGTTTTTCAACGCCATCAAGAATCTCATCTTTTGTAAATAATTTGAAACAATCCTTTAATGAGATTTCATCATCATAAGAAGAGGAGTAACTATAATTGTAGGTTGAATTCTTTGATGCCTAAACAAAGAAAAAAAAATATCACTTACGCAAACTATGGCAGATGAAAGAAACATTTCAATAGCGCCATCAAGCGGCAAAATGTAACGATTTTTTTGTTTGTATATTACCACCACCACAGAGTGATAAATGTATCTACAATCACATTTATGTTAATTTAAATCGGGAGGGTCGTCACCTTCGCACACAGGGGAATTGAGTCCCAACCGACGATAACACGCGCTAAAACTGAAAGGCTCATGGGTAGATGCTTGTTTGTAAACAATGACACGCTATGGCTATCTGACGCATGCGCAGGTGACAACTCCTCCACTTTAACTGATGTGATTGCAGATGTGAAGTAAAACCCATTGCAAGAGTGCTCAGGATATTTTGTAGAACCATTAGATATTGAAATATTTTCAATTTCACAACTAGCAAAAACCAAATAACCAAATTAAAAACATGGTTGGGTTCTCATTCATTTCCTTCGTTGAGCTGTACAAGCATGATAAGCATATTAAAGCTGGAATTCATTTTTCAGATGTCTCATTCTTAGTTTTGATTGTGATTAGTCTGACATTAAACTGCACAATGTTATACTATCTGTAAAATCTGAGTCAATGCAAAGCTACAAGATTGTACCTGATTGGCTACCCAGCGCTAATACCTAACAGTTAAACCAATCAGATTGCAGCTTATTTGTCAACAGGTATTTTCAACTTGTATTCTGCTTTGTATAGATACTTTGACTGCATTTCCTGTCACATCACAAAATAAAACACTTGTGATTCTACAATCATATCCAAATTACAAAATGCGATTAATTTACCTTAGGGATTGGAAGCGACAAATCCCAGAATGGGTCAAAGGTCACTGAACAGTGCCTACAAACTGTACATTGCAAGGTACTTTTCAGTTGTCCTACAAATATATCAACAATTCGACTGTTCTCTCGTGATGTGTAACGATTCCATGCTTCTCTTGCTTTCTCCATATCACTGAAAAAAAACACAATTACTATTAGACAACAACTTAATTAATGTTCATTTTATTGACTAAATTATGGTAAAAAGATTTGCAAAATAAATTAAGTTAGATTTGTAAACAATAGATACATATTTATGTTTTTCACTTGTTCTGGGCACGAGGTTCAAATTTGCTGTGCAAAAATTATGGCACAAAGACTATCACGATAGTCTCTAATGAGCTGAACAATAAATTAACACAACTTTCATTTTTAATGAAAGAGATACATGTAGGTTTATATTTTGAAAGGAGACAGGTCAACTAATATAAATATGTTAATTTCTTACGTTAAATCATCACTGATTTCTTCATTATAACGAGGTTTTCTTAATACTTTGTTGATATCGTCATGGAGACCTTCTAATAAAAATCGTAGAAATTCCTGAGAGTCTTGTTGGCTATTGAAAGAAAACAGAAGTTATTCAATTTGAAATGTGACAATTATTAATGCTTTATATGACATTAACTAAAACAATGATTTCAGTGAATATACTTATTCAACAGTTTCTTATCACTCTGCGTTGTTTCATCATGTAGAGACAACATTAATTCACAGTCAGATGGTATTTCATGAACAGTAATAGCCACAGACAAATCTCCATAAGAGGGGTTTGACCTGGAGTTTATTTGACCCCCCCCCCCCCTTCCCCATTGAAAAACAGTAACATGTTTCAACAGAATGACCAGGATCGACTCCAAGTACCTTAGCTGAGTTTAATTTGACCAAGATTACTGTGTTTAGTCCTGAGATGAAACATGTGTGAACAAGGTTGGGTTAAAACAACACTCTGTAATGGCGACCAGAACCACTGCCATAAATGAACAGAATTTCATTTCAGCCCTCAAAATTAAGAATATTTGCAAAGCAATCTAGCCCTCTATATATTTCTTCATTCAGAATTTGAGTATGAAACCAACCATGGAGGCAACTTTTTTTGTAAGTTTTTAACCTTTCAAGCATGGGTTCTTGATGTAACAGTAGCAGTTTTCCATAGACATGGTGTAGCATGCGGAAGGAAGGTCTACATAACAAAGCTACTCTGTTAGTTGGCACATGCAGGAAACAGGAAATGAATCATGTCAGTTAAATAACTATTCAATGTTTTATATGTAACATCTTCAAAGCAATTTCAAATGAATATTACCAAACTGTTCATTATGTATGAAGTACTATATGCCATACATGTACATGTATACCAATTGTAACTATTATCTTAGTCATAAGCAATCCAGAACAGAAGTTGTTTGCAAACCACCAAACATTATGTATTCATGTAGATGCGGATACGATTAAGTTTTCAGCAAGCTCACCAAGAGCCAATTTAATACATGGCCTTCATAATTAATCAAAACAAGAATGATTCAACTAGAAAGCTGGAATATGATCTTCCACCTACATGCATTTGAATTATAATATCCCAAATATATACCATGTTATATAACAAACTATGCATTTTACCACAAAGGCCATTTTGGCTCAGTATGGTTCCAGCATGCATAACTACTGAATGGAGGAACTACTGATTTAGGGTCTAACTTCAGTATACTACGTTAAGGGTTTGGTTCATAACCCCTCCAATCACAGCAAAGATAACATAAGGGTTTGGTTTATAACCCCTCCAATCACAGCTAAGATAACATAAGGGTTTAGTTCATAACCCCTCCAATCACAGCAAAGATAACATAAGGGTTTGGTTTATAACCCCTCCAATCACAGCTAAGATAACATAAGGGTTTGCTTCATAACCCCTCCAATCACAGCTAAGATAACATAAGGGTTTTGTGCATAACCCCTCCAATCACAGCTGAGATAAAATCACACTAACCTGTAACCCACAAATCTTGGTGCAAACTTCTGTATTTGGTGTTTGAAAGCAGATGGATTGACCGTATCCGCGTTCTTCATCCACAGTGACTGAATTAACTCTGCAAATGCTGAAAATAAAATTCATCCACAATGTGATCGCGAGGTGCTGCCTGATTTATATACACTGTGATCAAGGAGTATGCAAACATGATCACATGTAAAGATGATCACAGTAAAACTAAGCACAGAATTGCATCAGCTGTGAAAACTATTCCTACACATGTACACAGTATCAAAGTCAATCATAATATAAGACGTGTGGTACAATGTTAAATGTCCATTCTATCCACCTAACAATGTGCCCTGTAACATAACTACTGTAAAATACTTTATTTTCGCTTGGAATTAATTTCCGCTATTTTCACTGAAGGAATGATTCAGTGAAAATAAAATCCAGTGAATATACCCGGTAGCTTTTTTTCTATATTTTACATTCAACTCATCAAAAATCAGTGAAAAGAAATTCCATACAAAACACCCAAAACATCTTTTCAGCAAAAATTAATTCCAGCTGAAATATAGTATTCTACAGTAATTTTGGAGGAAGCTGGAGTCAAAATGAAATCCTCAAAATCAAGGTGAGTTTTTTCACAGCCAGGTGGTTGGTCTTCAAGAAAAAAAATAAAGTTGTATGCAACTATACAGGTGAATTGAGGCTTGATTGAAAATTATTTGGCTCCAGATTTCATCTGTATTTACATTTACTTAGTTTATGAAATGTGAATTTCATTTTACCAAATTACACATTCTTCTACTACAGTAAAATATTTTTCAAGATTACTATATCTATGTATGATTTTTTGTTGTATCGATGATGTGCCAATGAATGAGCACAACTAGTTGTATCACAGCAAATATTTGTACATCACTTGCATTTCATATCACCTTAAAGGGCGGCAGTCGTCGTGCTGTGTCCTGTTCGATATGGGACTCATAGCTTTGTATACAACGCGTGTAAAATACATTGTTTATTTACATAAAATTCGAACACGCGCTGCGCACTGACCACCATGCTTTAAGGGCACACTGGCATGCTATTGTTCAAAATATATACATGGCAAACTACTCTTTTGGTACATGTACCACATTTTGGCTCTGTATAAAATTAAAAAAACATAAAAATAAAGATACCGCTCATGTAATAAAAGAAAAAAAACTCACCTGTCATTAGCTGACCCTTCATACTACTAGATTTATTTAAATCATCAATATAGTCTTCTTTACTACAGTAATCCTTTAAAAGTCGTGTATTGCTTAAACATTGTAAAATAGAATTCATAAAACACTGAAAGGAAAAGAAAGCACATCAGTAGAGGAAGTTTTCAAGTCATAAAAGTAATGACAAGGGAACAGGGGCACAGCGCCCTCATGCCATGGCCATACGCCCCCTTAGCCTGGGTAGCAGATCCTCTGGCAACCATAAAATTCTGATTGACAAGGGATCACATGTGGCCACAGTCTTCAACTGTGACCTGTCTGATGTCCCCAAGGAAGCTCTATTTTAACTTAGAATTATCAAAAACTCTACACCCTGGTAGGAAGAACCCTATCTCCCCCACTTGGTGGCATCGCTGAATTGCAGTGCTCCCTCTTGCATTTTTTTTCTAGAAAAAACCCTGTAATGAACAATTAACATGTAATTTTTTTGCACCATCCCATAATTAAATTGGGTCCCATGTGATATTAATGTATAAATTTCCCCCAGGGTCATGTATGATTTTAACAAAAGTTTTTCTTTCTTTCATAAAATCGTTAAAATTCTTAGCAAGGGTAATTAGGCAGTTTACAAATAAAGCAGTTGATTGAATGAATAATGGTACCCTGTGATTGATTGCAAAACATAGCACAATGTAGAACCCCAGCAGGCTAACACATAGCACAAAGATTCTTACAAAAAAAGTGACCCCTGAATGGTTCAAACTTTCTAGAATTTTGGCTTGTGTCAGAGTTATATTACTTGTACGTGTGAATGCAGTTTTACAGAATTTTAAATCCATCAGCTGTGTAGCGGTCCGTACCATACTGTACTATACCGTACTATATACCACTCTCACTGCAACACTGCCCAAGCTTCTTGTATATTATGGTGAGCGGAGCATGAAAATAAAATTTTAATCGCTAGAGGATTACTAAATTACCTCAGGTACATATTGTGAATACTGAAATCAGAAGCAGGTGCTGTGACAAAGATTAAGTGGAGAAATTCCTAGCCATGACTTTGACACAGAGGGCGACATATACTGAGGTCAATGCTACATTTATGTGCATAATACAAAATTATTATAACCAGCTTTTAATTACAATGACAAGATGCAAATTTTCAATGCGACGAAACATGGACGTTTACATATTATTAGGCCAGCGAAAACAAAAAATGTGTTTCCAAAAATCCTATGTAGGCAGGTACAATCAAATCGTTTTACTTTTTCACGGTGGATTCCTTTTTAACAGGTTTTATTATCACAATCATGCATCTAATCTCATATAGTCATAACAGTGAGGAAATAACACTAAATACACAGCAAGGCAAATAATGGATTTTCTTCCATCATCCGTCATTTCTACATAAAGAAAGAAAATGAGCAAATTCATTTTTGTGGTTGAAACATGGATAGTTAGAGCATGAAAATAAATTAAAATTAGACTAATTTGCATAAATAAAAGTTTTATCAAAAATATGGGTACAGTGTTATCAGAAACAATATTTTTTCTTTGCATAACAGGTTTGTTATGTAAAATGTGTTTATGTAATATTTATTTAATAACTGAACTTACCGTGTTTCCAAGGTTTCTAAGCCCAACTAGACCATCATTTGAAAGACTTGTATATGAGGAGGTTGAAGACCGTCGCTTTGTTGTCTTAAATAAAAAATAGCACAAGATTAATAATTAATTTTCATCATGGAATTATAAAGCCAAATAAAGCGGGTCTGTTTAATTCAGCAGAGATTGCCAAACTTTAGTTGCGTTCACGCACATCTTCTTAGCACGGGCTAAGAGGTCAAATTCCTTAGCCCGTGCTAAGAAAACGTGCGTGAACGCTTAGCACGGGCTAAGGAATGCCAAGTACGGGTTAAATCTGATCCGAATTTAAGACGCGGTCTAGACTTAGCACGGGCTAACGAAGTATGCGCTAACGCTTAGCCCAGGGCTAAGCGCCCTCTGCGGCGACCTTTGGGTGTGAAAATTGTCCCATGTTCGTTTAACGACACTATTCCACCAGTCATTACTCCGCGCTCACTTCCACACTAATCGGGCCACTGTAGTAGTAGAGCATACAGCAGCTCCAATCGTAGACAAAATAAATTTGGTTCGCTGTCTACGACATGCATTAATAAAACTCTGTATTCTGTTACGCCCGTTGTATACTGTTTATGTGCATCCAAATAAGTGGTCCGTCTTCTCTCGCGTTCCTGTGCACGTCGCTTCAAATTTAGAACGAAACATGCCAGCAGCAGAAATAGAACCTCGCGCGTGTCATCCATTTTTCGTTCGTAAATAGCGGCTTACCAAAGGTCACCGACTAATGGCACCCCTTAGCCTGTGCTAACGACTGGCCCTCCCTGTGCGTGGACGCAATTGGGTCTAGCCAAAATGCAAATATGCTAGATAAGCCTAAATCAGCTTAAATCTTAGCCTGTACTTCGTGTAACGTGAGCACAACTTTTGTCAACATATTTGGTATTCTATAATATGCAAAATACAAGGAAGATAATCAACAGTCATAATGAAAGCTGATTCATGTCTGCCATTCTGTGTTTTCGCTAATGTAAGTTTATTGTCTGTCTTTACCCATAATGCAATGTACAAAACCTTAACCAAGATAAAATATTCACATTCAAGATTCTAAAAATAACACTGCTCATAAAGCAACAATGGGAGAAAACTGTTAAAGAAAGCATTTCATCAATTTATCAGATATGTGCAGCATGTACATATGGTCAAGTACAAATACAATATAATGAATGGTACAGTCCCAGCATAACTCTTGAGTTGGCTTTGCTTTCTCTTCAAAATATAAACTTATTTTTTTGCATTCTTTAATACTAAATATGTAACTTAATATATTTAAGGTAGATTACTCTGCAAAATATAGTGATTTTAGAAGAAAGATTTGATATATGTAAAGTTATCCTCAAAATGTACATGCATAGACCTTAGAAACATTATGATTAATGGTACACCCATACATCTCTCTCCCGGCATAACAAATTTTACTTATTGTTTATTTGAATGGTACTGATACACCACATACCATATTTGGGGATACCGTGAAGTTTATCAGATTTTATCGCCCCCAAACATTCTTTGAAAGGAATGAATAAAAAAAAATAAAACATTTCATGACAAGAACGTGTAAAGAATATTTGTTCCATTACTGCATATTAAGTAGACAATCCACATCCTACCTAGTACCATGTTAACATTGAGAAATAAAACAAATCAAAGACAAATTGATCTATTGTTGATGCCTCAGCCTGAAAGCCTGCATGAATGCCTGATTACTTCATTCCTGCCTGCCCAACTAACTTGTCTGAAAGACTGCCTTCCCGCCTGCCTGTTTGACTGACTGACCAACCAACTGATGAAGCGACTAACTGACAGACTGGCTGGCTGACTAACTAACTGAGAAATGCTGAAATGTTCAAGTTCAATTGTTACGAGCATCAAGTTATAAAAACATTGAGTTACAAAAATCACCACGCCCATATTTTACAAAACCACACCCAAATTGTAACTATGTTCAATTAACAGTTAACAGGACTTCGATTTGCAGGCTTTTTCTTAACTAAATGCTTGTAACTCGGTGACCGTAACTCAATTCAGCATCTCAACTAATGACAAACTGTTTGCCTGACTGATTGCTTGCCGATCTGACCATCTGACAGACTCACTGATCTTCTGACTGCTTACCAAATTACTCATCCATTCTGGTTTTCTGAACTTTCCCTGATTCTGACTACCAGTATCATTACAATCACTCCCTGTCTCAGAATCCTAATTATAGGAAATGAGAAATGATTTAACATTACATACATGTATATAACAATAAGCCATACTCTGATTCACATGCAAATATCACAGCTAGCAGTGTGCTGAGCTCTAAAGACTACATGCAGCCCCATTACAAAGCTGTATAATTATGCTAATAAACATTTTGTTTCACTTCCTTCTCTGTGACTGTGAAGATAGCATCTCTTTACATTATAATTACAATATTTGCTCCATTAGAAGCACAGTGTCAAACAGGACAGCATGTAAACAGATGTTATATTGTATATGTATATTGTATTGCATACTTCTGTCATTCACGCATGCACTACTAATAGAACAAATATGGTATCTTTTATTTCAAGACATGTGTATATATATATATAGTGTAGATACGGAAGTCGATTATTTAAAAACAAAAGTGCTCAATACAAAGTATATGTAGAGCGAGTGAATACATGAATATTGAAACTCGACAGCACTGTTTCGTAAGGTACAAGTACCTCACTCATCAGGAGCTTTATGTTTAATAATTCACTGCACCAAAGAGCATACATTATAAGCTTCACAAATTAACATATTAATTAAAATTAAATAGAAAGTTTAATTGTTACATATTAGAGCTTTTGATCTGTGTCGGCATGATGACACGAGTTCAAGAAATGATATATATATATATATCATGTTATTTTAAAAATACTTACATGTTAACCTCATTCTATAAATGCTACATGTACACCAGCTTTACTAAAAATTTTCCCTGTCATTGTAGTATGTATGTGTGGTCTGATGAATACCAGAAAACAATTATAAGAATGTAAGTGGGTCATCCAGGGTCCAAACACTCTAGATTATTTTCAGTTATAGACAGTTTTACAGCGTGACATCAAGAGTTATAGTGTGGATGAGTGCTTCCCAGATGTTTTGAACATTTCTACATGTAACAATCTGTTGTGAACAATCAGAAATCAGTAGTATTCAATTTCATTTATCCTGATTATTAAAAAAACAACCCTGATTAGACAAATTTGTCTATTCAAAATGGCTGTCAGCATGGGCATCCAAATGCCTAAATATGCATTGGACTGATAGAAATAAGGTTATACGTGTATATACACAGGTAGCTATTTTAAACCAGTGTTTTGTCAGGTAGGCATCACGTCCCCTGAGAATCTTAAGAATGTTTAGGCTTGCATTCAAACTCTGAGAGCAAGATATCAAATAATCCCAAGATCAATTATAACATAAAAACCAATGTTGAGTGCTCTCCACAGGATACAAACAGTGTAGTGTTACCACCACAGTGTTTTGTTTTACTACCACACTAGTCTGATACCACCACAGTCAATATTCTGACTGCCACAGAGATTTCATTTCTATATAACGTGTGCATGTGGTTTGAGTGTTTTAATTAGTACAATTTCTGTTTGAAATAATCATACAACTGATAGGCAAATTTTATGCAAATTAGTATGGATTTTTTTATGGAATCAAGAACATGGATACCCTTTTTTTAATCATGTTTAATCACTTCATACTTTGACATTGGCATCAATGGCAATTCCTACATATATGATTAATTAGTGTCATTAGTTCTGACCTTCAAATTAGGCTTCTGCTGTTTGTATTTCTTCTATTCCAGCTATGTTAATATTATACTTGGTATGAAGGCCAAATGAACTGATATAACAGGGTATTACTCCTTGTTTTCTAGTTTGGTATTGGTTTATTGCTTATAGCACAATTCCAACAATCATAATAATATAGTTTCATGGTAACCTGAAAACAGTATTCTGCTGGGCATTACAGTACCATATATTGAAAAAATTGGCCAAATATTATTCAAAAATATAATCTGTCAAACAATTTCAAGATATTTAATTTTTTCACCTTATGTCAAATGCCTACATTTAGATATTATAATATTTCCACCATTCCAATACTGATAAATTGGCCCCCATCCACTAAACTAAATAATTTTCTCAATCAAAGAAAGCTTAGAAAGAACTCCCATGTGCTGAGAGTATTGGAGACACATTAAATATAATTCGAAATTACTTAGCTGAAAACTAATTATGCAAATCAGAAAATTAATATGACCAGATTTGAGTGTAAAACTAATGAGGTCTGCGCAATGTAACAGAACCAAAAAATTATGAATTATTATGCTTATTAGGGAATTAATATGAACAGATTTTTACCCCAAACTAATTAGGTTTGTACATTGTCCTAGAGCATCTTTGTACTAAGTTTCATTGAAATGGAATAATTAACACCGCGAAAACTCCAAAATTTCGACCCCTCTAAAAATTTGACCGCCTATTTATTTGCCGGGTTTCGGTGTTTTATTTACCTCCAAATTTTCGACTCCACTAAAAATTGCCGACTCATTCTTATTCGAAAATTGCGACCAGTTTTAGTTTTCCCCCAAACGAAAAAAAAACCGATGTGAGCGTTCAAACGGGACCTTCCTCAAAGGCATGAATCCGGGTTTCTGATTGACTGAGAGATTTTTATTTTATTGGTAACGAAAATATATTCTAAATAAACGAAGCTTCAAATAAAAACGAACACAAAAATCTCGGCATGCTGCGTTTCTGAATTGTTGATTATTACTGTACTCAGTAGTGATTATAATAATGTACACAAAATAAATTTGTTGAATGGTTATGAAATACAAATAAAAGTCAACTTAGTTTCATCGTAAGCGAATGATTCCGGTCTCGTATAAACGTTTGATGCTGTAGGATATCCGCCATGTTCTCTTAGGTCAAATAGGTCAAATCGCTAATTAACCAATCAAAAAGCTGGATGATGCGAAAACGGCATGATTTTTTTTAAATAAAAAAATTAGTTGTTTTTAAAAAATAAACTGGTCATCTGAAGAATAATTTAACATTGTTCACAGTGATAACAGCTCATTCTCGAAAGGAAGCTTACCCGCTCACGCTAGTCACGATAAAAATCATACACGTGTACTCTTGAATAGACAGACGTCAATGACTACGGTAAAACTTAGACTCTATTTTAGCCGGCAGGATTGATTGAAATGTCCGAAAAATGACGCCAAAATACACCTTAAAAGTCCCATTTTATTTTCTTAAATCCCATTATATTTTTTAATCCAAGGGCGAATTTACGGCAGAATTTGGTCCCTCAAATCACCGGTACGGTGCTCAAATAAGGGACACGTGAGCTTTGATTCTAACCGGATACATTGCACTGGGTCGGGGAGATCGTTTGCTAAACTTCCATGTATCTTTTGTCCAATGGGTACCTGTACTTCGAACATTCACAAGTTTTCCTAGGTAGTGCGAGACAGCTTTGTCTTTTGACCTATTAGTTTTGTGCTGACCTCTTCTCCGCGTCTTGATGTTTTGTTTTGCTTGTCATAATACTCACTGATTGATGACTTTGTTTAGATTTTGAGTTACAACTCGGCCACGACCTTTGCTTTTACCGTGAAACATGAGGAAGTTTACGTCAATTGACGGACATTGCATTTTTTAAAAACTAATGAAGCACACTGTCTATCATCCCCATTTTTTTTTGCTGATTTCTATTCTGAAAAATTCGACCGTCCGAAAATGCACCTTAATTTTGACTCTAAAAACACGTCACATTTCTAACACAAATTATTTAAAACCAGTCGAAATTTTGGAGTTTTTACGGTACTTTAGATATCAGTGTGAAAGATTAAAATTGGTTAATTATGCAAATTAGGTAATTAATATGTACAGATTTTAACCCACAATTATTCAGGTCTGTCTATTGTCCTACAGCATCCATGTACATTCATTGATATGTGATGTATAGTACCTGAGATATCAGTGTGAAAGTTGGTTAATTATGCAAATTAGGTGATTAATATGCACAAATATTTACCGGAAACTTATTGGGTCTGCATAATTCTAGATTCATTGAAATATGATGATTAGTACTTTAGATATCAGTAGAAAAGCTGAAAATTAATTATGCAAATTAGGTAATTAATATGCACAATTATTTACCCTAAAACTAATCAGGTCTCTGCATAGTCCTAAAGGATCTATGTACCAAGTTTCATTGAAATGCGATGATTAGTACTTGAGATACCCGTGGAAAAGCTGAAAATTAACTAATTATGCAAATTAGGTGATTAATATGCACAAATATTTATCGAAAACAATCAATCTCTGCATAGTCCTTGAGTATGTAAATACCAAGTTTCATTGAAATGTAATGCTAACTACTTATATCAAATGCTGAAAATTAATTAATTATGCAAATTAGGTAATTAATATGTACTGATATTACCATAAAAACTATCAGGTCTGTGCAGTGTCGTATGACATCTATGTACCAAGTTTCATTGAAATGTGATGATTAGTACTTGAGATATCAGTGGAAAAACCGAAAATTGACTAATCATTATGCAAATTAGGTAATTAGTATCCACGGATTATTACCAAAAACTAATCAAAACCTAGCATTAGTTCAGAGCATCTATGTACCAAGTTTCATCAAAATCCAATGAGTGGTTGTTTAGATATCAGTGGAACAGTCATGGAACCACTAAAAAATAGCTAATTATCATGCAAATTAGGTAATTAATATGCACGGATTTTTACCAAAAATTAATCAAATCTGCGCATATGTTCAGAGCATCTATGTACCAAGTTTCATCAAAATCCAATGAGTGGTTGTTTAGATATCAGTGGAACAGTCATGGAACCACTAAAAAATAGCTAATTATCATGCAAATTAGGTAATTAATATGCACGGATTTTTACCAAAAATTAATCAAATCTGCGCATATGTTCAGAGCATCTATGTACCAAGTTTCATCAAAATCCAATGAGTGGTTCTTTAGATATCAGTGGAACAGTCATAGAACAGCTAAAAATTAGCTAATTATCATGCAAATTAGGTAATTAACGAGCATGGATTTTTACCAAAACCTAATCAAATCTGCGCATTGGCCCAGAGCATCTATGCACCAAGTTTCATCAAAAACCAATGTATGGTTCTTGAGATAGCAGTGGAACAGTCGGACACACATACACACATACACACATACAGACACACTAACTGCAAAGACTCCCATTTTGTGCTTCGCACATGGGAGTCAAAAACAATGCAAGTGGCCCAAAAATGTTTTTAAGTCAAAATATTAAATTTCAGGTATTTTCATTCATGAGTAGGCTGTAATTCTAACAGAGCAGATATCATGAAAATATGATCGAAAATGATTAACCCTTTGAAAATCACAAATATTTCTGGCAGCCAAAACAGTTTACAGAATTAAACAGAAGTAACAGAAATTTACAAAATGGAAGAAATTCTAATAGTAAATACATCAACATACTGAAAGAAATCAAATAGTTGAACAAATTCATAATGTGTAGAACATTTTTGTTGCATGCTGTAATGATATGTCTTGTTTTCCAGCTATAATTAGAAGGGCTACATAGTTTCCTATCATAAATCTTTTCACCTGCAAATATTTAGAACAGGAAATTCACCTGTCAATAATCTCATGGCATGTGCTTTCTGATAGAGGAAGTCAATGCAATGTCACTTAAAAAGATGGCTTCAGTATATGTATATTGTACATGAATGAGTACAATTTGTAATATCATCAAAGAGAAACAGGACAAATAATTCAATTATGTTGGAAAGTGACATTAAAAATCAAAGATGCAGGTTAGCTGGAGTTGGAGAATAAAAGTGCCTGTCCAAATTGATGATCCTATTATTAATTATCACATACATGTAATTAGAAATAAAATTGTTGTTAATGTCCATTTCATTAACAGACATTCATTTAAAAAACTCTTGATATTTTTATTCACCTGTCCATGGGGAAGACTAATTTCTATATTCACCTATCCTACTACCTGGGACAAGTTGATAAGCATTAAAACAAGAAATGAACTCCCGTGTTCACTGTTGCACCTTGCCTATACTGCACATCTTGAATTTTCAAGGTGAATGTTCCAGCGAGGCACTCCACTATCTGAGGCTGTAGAGGGAGGAATGTCTGAATGGAACAACACTATGCAGGCGAACGATGATACTGCAAAACAAGTCTCTTTAAATAGCATGTTTTTTTTAGCCAATTTAGCTGAACTATCATTTAGCTACCGGTAATAGGTGATTTTCCATTCACTGCAAGATTTTGCATATTGTGTAAAATGTGCGAACTGAACATCTGCCCAAATATTAAATGATTTAACTTTGAACTTGCATTTCTTTTTTAAAGCTCACTGTTAGAATGTTGTATACAAAGTACATGTACATAAGCTAGTATAAAATGATTAATTTCAAAAGAATGCACATTTTTATGAATGTTTCAAATCAGAACAATAGTGTGAATCATTGTACATTGTAGCAGAGAACATTTCACTGTCGTAATTTCAAACAATAAATCACAGTGACTTTCACTTGGGTCCTAGGAAGTCACAGTGACTTTCACTGGGGTTCTAGGGAGAAACAGTGAACTTTGCTGGGGTTCTAATAATTCACAGAGACTTTCACTGGGATCCTAGGAAGTCACAGTGACTTTCACTGGGTTACAAGGGAGTCACAGTGACTTTCACTTGGGTCCTAAGAAGTCACAATGATTTCACTGGGGTTCTAGGGAGTAACAGTGAACTTTGCTAGGGTTCTAATAAGTCACAGAGACTTTCACTGGGATCCTAGGAAGTCACAGTGACTTTCACTTGGGTCCTAAGAAGTCACAGTGATTTTCACTGGGGTTCTAGGAAGTCACAGTGACTTTCACTGGGTTCCAAGGGAGTCACAGTGACTTTCACTGGGGTCCTAGGAAGTCACAGTGATTTTCAATGGGGTCCTAGGAAGTCACAGTGACCTTCACTGGCGTCCTAGGAAGTCACAGTGACTTTCACTGGGGTTCTAGGAAGTCACAGGGACTTTCACTGGGATCCTAGGAAGTCACAGTGATTTTCACTGGGTTCCAAGGGAGTCACAGTGACTTTTACTGGGATCCTAGGAAGTCACAGTGATTTTCACTGGCGTCCTAGGAAGTCACAGTGATTTTCACTTGGGTTCTAGGAAGTCACAGTGATTTTCACTGGGATCCTAGGAAGTCACAGTGATTTTCACTGGGTTCCAAGGGAGTCACAGTGACTTTTACTGGGGTCCTAGGAAGTCACAGTGATTTTCACTGGCGTCCTAGGAAGTCAGTGATTTTCATTGGCGTCCTAGGAAGTCACAGTGACTTTCACTTGGGTCCTAGAAAGTCACAATGACTTCACTGGGGTTCTAGGGAGTAACAGTGAACTTTGCTAGGGTTCTAATAAGTCACAGAGACTTTCACTGGGATCCTAGGAAGTCACAGTGATTTTCATTGGGGTTCTAGGAAGTCACAGTGACTTTCACTGGGTTCCAAGGGAGTCACAGTGACTTTCACTGGGGTCCTAGGAAGTCACAGTGATTTTCAATGGGGTCCTAGGAAGTCACAGTGACCTTCACTGGCGTCCTAGGAAGTCACAGTGACTTTCACTGGGATCCTAGGAAGTCACAATGACTTCACTGGGGTTCTAGGGAGTAACAGTGAACTTTGCTGGGGTTCTAATAAGTCACAGAGACTTTCACTGGGATCCTAGGAAGTCACAGTGATTTTCACTGGGGTTCTAGGAAGTCACAGTGACTTTCACTGGGTTCCAAGGGAGACACAGACTTTCACTGGGGTCATAGGAAGTCACAGAGACTTTCACTGGGATCCAAGGAAGTCACAGTGATTTTCACTGGGGTCCTAGGAAGTCACAGTGATTTTCACTGGGGTTCTAGGAAGTCACAGGGACTTTCACTGGGATCCTAGGAAGTCACAGTGATTTTCACTGGGTTCCAAGGGAGTCACAGTGACTTTTACTGGGGTCCTAGGAAGTCACAGTGATTTTCACTGGCGTCCTAGGAAGTCACAGTGATTTTCACTTGGGTTCTAGAAAGTCACAGTGATTTTCACTGGGTTCCAAGGGAGACACAGACTTTCACTGGGGTCCTAGGAAGTCACAGTGACTTTCACTGGGGTCCTAGGAAGTCACAGTGATTTTCACTGGGGTCCTAGGACACAGTGACTTTCACTGGGGTCCTAGAAAGTCACAATGACTTCACTGGGGTTCTAGGGAGTAACAGTGAACTTTGCTGGGGTTCTAATAAGTCACAGAGACTTTCACTGGGATCCTAGGAAGTCACAGTGATTTTCACTGGGGTTCTAGGAAGTCACAGTGATTTTCACTGGGTTCCAAGGGAGACACAGACTTTCACTGGGGTCTTAGGAAGTCACAGAGACTTTCACTGGGATCCAAGGAAGTCACAGTGACTTTCACTGGGTTCCAAGAGAGTCACAGTGACTTTCACTAGGGTCCTAGGAAGTCACAGTGATTTTCAATGGGGTCCTAGGAAGTCACAGTGACCTTCACTGGCGTCCTAGGAAGTCACAGTGACTTTCACTGGGGTCCTAGGAAGTCACAATGACTTCACTGGGGTTCTAGGGAGTAACAGTGAACTTTGCTGGGGTTCTAATAAGTCACAGAGACTTTCACTGGGATCCTAGGAAGTCACAGTGATTTTCACTGGGGTTCTAGGAAGTCACAGTGATTTTCACTGGGTTCCAAGGGAGACACAGACTTTCACTGGGGTCTTAGGAAGTCACAGAGACTTTCACTGGGATCCAAGGAAGTCACAGTGATTTTCACTGGGGTCCTAGGAAGTCACAGTGATTTTCACTGGGGTTCTAGAAAGTCACAGGGACTTTCACTGGGATCCTAGGAAGTCACAGTGATTTTCACTGGGTTCCAAGGGAGTCACAGTGACTTTTACTGGGGTCCTAGGAAGTCACAGTGATTTTCACTGGCGTCCTAGGAAGTCACAGTGATTTTCACTTGGGTTCTAGAAAGTCACAGTGATTTTCACTGGGTTCCAAGGGAGACACTGACTTTCACTGGGGTCCTAGGAAGTCACAGTGACTTTCACTGGGGTCCTAGGAAGTCACAGTGATTTTCACTGGGGTCCTAGGAAGTCACAGTGACTTTCACTGGGGTCCTAGAAAGTCAGTGAATTGAACCAGGATTTTGTGTACCAATGTATCAATATATAGTACAGATGCATTATGGGTGTAGCACCATGCTTCAATTGACTAATAAGTCTGTATTAGAAGCTGTGGCTTCTATTAAAATGGTACAATGCAACAGAGAGGATCTAACAACATGAGAAATAGTGCATTTTGGTTCTCAATTGTTCAAAAAGAATGTGTGCAGGTTCTATTAGAGATGTGGCTTATAATACAAATTAGATCATAATTCACTATTTCCCACACTAAATTTAGTTTTAGATCCTGAACAGAAAATTTATTTTTTCAAATTATCTTTTTTAATTACGGAAGAGCTTAATCAAACTTGACTACAAAATATAAATCATCCAATAGTGTAAGGAGAGCGTCACATAGTCGAGCGTGTGCGCCAAGTGGGTATATTAGTATTCTCAAACTTTTCTTCTTGAATTATGGTGTTGAAAAGTTAGGTGTTTGAAAAAAAACATTATCATATGTGATCTTTAATTTGTTTGTGACTGATGCTAGCAATGTTTGGGGTCTATGACATTATGTATAGTATTTCCTCAATTTAAAGAAAATCTCCCCTTGATTGCAGGTGAGCCATAAATATTGTTCTGATATGATGTCAGACTGATCCATTAGTACCAAGTGCATTTGCTTCTAAATATTTGACAACAAATATTGCAGCAGACCAGTAAATATTGATTAGCTGGTTAATACAATAATTATTAATAATGGGGTTGTACGTACACATGCCTTGCTATTTCTTTCATATTCAAATTTACAATTCAATAGATGTCAGTGACGTACTTATATTTATTGATGCTCAAAAAGCTATAGAAATACAGACTGACAATGGCTATAGATAATGGATAACTTTTTCATGTCCTTTCAGTTTACCTAGCAAATCTGAACTTTATCAAATGTATCTGACTCAGGTACTCTTGGTTTCTCAATTTATGCATACTTTTTAACCAACTTTGAAACTTAACATTGTAAGGTATGACTCCTTCAAAATGTTGAATAGTGAATTTTAATATTCTAAGCATAACAAGCCAAAAGATATTTTTGGAGTAAATAATCAAACATAGTTGTATTTTATGAAAATCTCAAAATGTTCCACAATCTATTTTGAATTTCAAAAGCTCTGACAAGTGGTGATTCAAACCAATTTCAAAATAAAAAGTTCAAAGGAAAAGTTGATATTTCACGATATGGTAGATCTTTGATCGTTATCAAAATTAGTACCCCCTCCCCCTCTTGCATCCCTATCTCCAGAAAACTTTGTACACATGCACTCCAAACATCAGAATGCTGTTGACCACACAACAGGCTTGAAGCCAGCCGCCCACCTGCCTACCATCTTAGACAGGCATTCCGAATTTTAGACAGATAAAAAATTTCATTTGACAGGCAAAATCTTTACAAACCTGTTCAATTCCCTGTACATTGAATAACCATCAACGGAAAAATAGAATATATCGGTAAGTATATGGCTACAAGACTAGAACTTTGATAAAGTTTTTAGACAGGAACTTTCAATTTTCTGGCTATAACCCCGTCGCACAACAGACAATAGAATCAATAAAAAACAAATACACAATAGGAATGGAATGTTTTGCTTTGTAGCTTCCTCTATACGCATTTAAAGAACTATATTTATATATAGCATAAGTACTGAATGTGATCTTAGTATATTTGATGTCTAATCAGCAGAAAACATAAACTGCAACATCAAACTTTTAGAATGTTTGGTAGTATCCCGATATTGCCATGTCCAATATTTTCCATATTTATGCATGTGTACTAGTTCACATGTACACCATATTTGCTCTATTAGTGATGCATGTAAATAATGTATGTCAAAATAGATTTTATATTAATAATCCAGTATACTATAAAAGCAATTTTTGGTTTATATGTGCTTCTATTGGAGATGCACTTCTAAACAGCAATCACAAAACCGCAAACAAAACAAATTTTTGGTATTACTACAACTATGGTAAAAGATTATGAAACATCACTCGGTATAAAATAAACACTGCTTTAGTTGCAGTACTGTATTCTCACGACTTTCAGATTTTTTTTTAAATTTACATACTTAAAATATGAAATTAATATTTTTATCAACATGGATAAATGTAGTTGCTAATATTTTAAGCAATTCGTTGTCAACTTTAACTAAATCACTGACAACTTTAACCAAATCACTGATGACTTTAACCAAATCACTGATGACTTTAACCAAATCACTGATGACTTTAACCAAATCACTGATGACTTTAACCAAATCACTGATGACTTTAACCAAATCACTGATGACTTTAACCAAATCACTGACGACTTTAACCAAATCATTGACGACTTTAACCAAATCACTGACGACTTTAACCAAATCATTGACGACTTTAACCAAATCACTGATGACTTTAACCAAATCACTGATGACTTTAACCAAATCACTGATGACTTTAACCAAATCACTGATGACTTTAACCAAATCACTGACGACTTTAACCAAATCACTGACGACTTTAACCAAATCACTGATGACTTTAACCAAATCACTGATGACTTTAACCAAATCACTGATGACTTTAACCAAATCACTGATGACTTTAACCAAATCACTGATGACTTTAACCAAATCACTGATGACTTTAACCAAATCACTGATGACTTTAACCAAATCACTGACGACTTTAACCAAATCACTGACGACTTTAACCAAATCACTGACGACTTTAACCAAATCACTGATGACTTTAACCAAATCACTGATGACTTTAACCAAATCACTGACGACTTTAACCAAATCACTGACGACTTTAACCAAATCACTGACGACTTTAACCAAATCACTGACGACTTTAACCAAATCACTGACGACTTTAACCAAATCACTGATGACTTTAACCAAATCACTGATGACTTTAACCAAATCACTGATGACTTTAACCAAATCACTGATGACTTTAACCAAATCACTGACGACTTTAACCAAATCACTGACGACTTTAACCAAATCACTGACGACTTTAACCAAATCACTGATGACTTTAACCAAATCACTGATGACTTTAACCAAATCACTGATGACTTTAACCAAATCACTGATGATTTTAACCAAATCACTGATGATTTTAACCAAATCACTGATGACTTTAACCAAATCACTGATGACTTTAACCAAATCACTGATGACTTTAACCAAATCACTGATGACTTTAACAAAATCACTGACGACTTTAGCCGAATCACTGTAGACTTTAGTCAAATCACAAGAAAAATCACAAGACTTTCCAAGGATCAAAATTAATAAGTTAGAATATGTATTAAAAAGGAAAGTTTTTTAGTTTTTAACAAAAAATTAATTGCCTACCAACCCAGGCTTGTGCAGATTTAAGTTAATGAGACTATGTTGGCAGCATTGATATAATGAATATGAACATGGTTGTTTAATACTAACTAGCTGAGTACTGTTGGATGTATAAATGTAAATAGTGTATACCATTACATCATGTATGACAAAAAGTGTATATCGGATCACATTGGACCATGACAAGAATTCTGAGATGAATACTTACATAGTTAGTATTAAATGAACTGTCTTCAATTCTTGAACGTGACGTTCTATCCTTTGTTTGAGGTTCGTTGTATTCTTGGAAGCGTGATCTATTATTCGCAGGAGATGGACGATACGTTGGCGTTATTAATTCCTTTGAACTTGACGACGATGGATGAGAAGTTCGAGATGTACTGTGTTTGTATGATGACAAATGTGACTTATCGTTATATGTTGATGACGATGACTCAAACAACTCTTCAACTTTCCTGTCATTCTCATTATTAGTGTTTGATTTCTGAAGCATATCATATCTTATGTTTGATCCTACATCTGTTAAATTTGAAACACTACCTCTCTGCTTCATACTGTGTAGGTAAGAAGAAGTGTCAGTTAGATGTACATTATTTAGGTCTTGTGACAGGTTGGTCATACTTTGAGACCTTTTTACAGGCGTAAGTCCATAATGTCGATGTGATGAGGAAGGAGAATCATATACATTGACATCAGTTTGGTTATATCGGTGATGTTTTTCTGTATGGACAGCTCTAATTGGCATTCGCCCGTTGGTATCAGTCTTAGAACGCGAGTCATTTCTTTTGATTGTGAGTTTGCTGCCGTCATAATTCAGTGGTCCAGGACCATTTGGAAGTGGTCTACCTGTGGATGCAGGAAGTCGGGAACTTCTACGACTGTTGTGCATCATAGATGAGTTGTATGCTGGGGATAAGGAAGATCTCCGGGCTGGTACCGGATGACGGCTCCCATAGTTTGGTGGAGATGCTCTCATGTGACCTACAGAACTGCTCATGTCGGTTTATGGATTACTGACACCATATGCCAGACTGGCAGTCGCGTTTGAACCGACTGCCCGCCAGCAACAACGTATATCTTGTCTTGTCCTTGAGAATTTGAAGAACAAAATACTCGGCTTCCCAGACGACACAGTGACTCACGTCGACGACAAATTACTTGTGTCAAATTAAGTACTGCGGATAATTCCTTCTACGAGAAACAAAAAAACGCATATGAACAAATGACAGAAATGGATTTGGGATGGACATTATATCGAGTGCAAACGTAATTATTGATAAAAGTTTGACAGATTTGCAATCCTGGGATCGGAAGATTATTTGAATTGTTGACGCCGTCGAGTCAGACATCTAGTAGATATTTTTTACGAATGTACCTATAAATACAGTGTTCTATCATCTTATTATCAAAATATGAACTACGGTAACTCACCCCGTATTAGAATCACCAAAACCGAAACACATATACGGTAATCACAGCATATCACGATTAAATAGCACTGCTTCCATCAAAAGTCTTATTTTCTGTTTTTTACCAAGATGGCCGCCATTATGTGGTCACGTGATGCATAATTTGTCGCTATAACAACCTAATGACCTAAACACTGAACAGCGTCAATAACGACGACTTTTTGACCTTGTTATTGGTTGGAGTAAAGAACAAACGAACATGTTTCGAAATGGCGAAACCTCGAAAGAGCGCTGAAATTTTGAAATTGGAAGAAGTTGCAGAAAAAGGCTACGATGGAAAAGCTGTGAGAGTTATAGGAAGGTAATCACGCACGGCCATCTTGGCCTCTGTAAGAGGTGCTGAACAGCATGAAAGCCAATGATCTGGGTCCTAAACAGGGGGGGGGGGGGTGAAGTAAGTAAAAAAAAGAAAACCAACAGGAAAAAAAAATATTTCAGAAAAAATCATTTGTAAACGTTCAGTAAACAGTAAATCTGCATGATTGACCAATTAATATGAACCCAACATTAGGGATGGATTTAACATATATATGTTAATGTTTAATTAATTTAAATTTTACCGGGGGTACTAGGGAAGGGGGAATGCTTAACGAAGTCATTACGTTTACTGTGCACATGTTTAATTACCAAGGGCCCCTTTATAGTGAAGGAAACAAATTATTTGCACAGTCTTTCTACCTTTCTCTGCTCTCTAAAGCCGAGTTAAGAAAAAAAAGCATTGAAATACTAGTAAGTGCTCGTGTCATGAAATGTAACTATTATTATCATCAGTAAAAATCATGGGTGCTAGACCTCATTTTTGAAAAAAATCGTATGTATATATTGCACACTTTATAATACACATGGTCCATGAGGACATCGTCCCTCGACACGTTGAACAAAATGGACAGAAATGGATTTGGGATGGACATTATATCGAGTGCAAACGTAATTATTAATAAAAGTTTGACAGCTTGGAAATCTTAGGATCGGAAGATTATTTGAATTGTTGACGCTGTTGAGTCAGACAGAGTAGATATTGAGGGATGTTGATGAGGATAAAGTGAAACGTAAAGCTCAAACATAAAAAAAAACATTGGCCTCTTTTTGGGAAATTATGGGGGTTGGTAGAGAAAAACATTTTCTACAAATAAAAATAATGAGGCACTGACCTTTTTGAAATGGTATTCGTGTTTTTATATTTCGCTGAACTAATACATGTGCGATAGAGTGTCTTCTCACCTAAACTGCTTCCATGCCTGCTTTGATTAGTTCATGACAGGAACTGTAACAACCTTATAATCCAAGTTTTCAATCTACATCACACATTGCTGTACATACCGGTATTAATTCTCTATCTCCCAAAGGGAGTATGCCTTTTCTGGCCAATTGTGTATAGTTTTGATAGAGCTGTGATACTTTGCGTTAAAGTTGCCTATCCTTATAAATCCTTGACTTTACTTTTTATCGCATTTCTTTTATTTATTTGGTTTTATTTTAACAGATTGAAGATGCAAGATAATGTCAATTGTCTGGCTGTCTTATCCAGCGTGGAACGTGACAGCACTGTAGAACTCACTGTTGACACTAAGTTAGTTATGCCAGTCTCCTTACGCCCATCCTCCCTTTATCAGTTTTTTGGAGAACTGGATGACTCCGATGACCATTTCATTCTGCGAGCGCGAATTGTTACATGTGTTGATGGTATGGACGTAATCCAGTACTACAAAGTATTAGATATTCAACGGAAGTACCTTGCAAATAGACAACCAAAATACGAAATGACTACCAATACAGTTTGCCTTAAAGATTTTCATAGGACAACTGCTACGTCATGTAATCGCTTCTAGGATGACTGATAGTATAGTGTTCACATATTTCAAATGAAGGCCAAACTGTAAATTATTTGTGAAACTACCAAAACAACAATAGTCAACAACTTAGTGACAAGTACAGCGCCCTCTCTTGATGATATGAAAGAAGAAATTACTTCTAAACAGGAATGTTTTATTTCTTTAAGACATTCTCATACCTAGTGTCAGAATGTTCTCTTGAATTTGTACTAGAAACGATTTGTTTACAAATTCTTTGTAAATATGTTCATACCTAGTTTTCTTCACAATTAAAGTGGGTGCCATGCCAAGGATGATAAGTTTTTTTTTTACTGTGATGAGAAGTTCACACAGTGAGTGATTAATGTGAAAACGTTGTTCCAAAGGATCAAAGTTGTTATCCGACCAATTAAGACGAATTGATAGTGAATCTCCATGTGAATTTGAAGCATGGTTTGTTTGTTTGTTAAATCTGAATTATCAATGTTAAAACACACAAACAGACGACTATAAGTAGATAGGGAAATAATCACTACCGGTAGGTTTTAATTTAGCTATCGCGAAATAACCGAAAAATCAAACCCAGCAAATAATTAAACACTTTATACCGGAAGTATCATACTTGTACAATAATTGATTTAATATAAAATTTCAAAATGTTAAGATTTGTGCAATCTAAATGTCTATTCTAAAATATAACTTATGAATATTTTATTTGAAAACAAAATCGTTTAGTTGACACTACATGGTCGAATGCAGTGAATGAATATGAACTTTTAACTAAAAAAAAAAGATCCTTCACAACGACTAAATAGATCCATAGAACATCTATAGAAACCAAAAAGTTAGTAATAAATCCTTCAGCATTACATTTGTTTTAAAAAATACTGTGTCTATGGTTTAAAACTGCAGCCAGTAAAGCACTTTTTTGTAATAAAGATTATCTCAAAACAAGAAAACGTATTGATAAGTATGTTAATCTCACAAATTGAGTTTTTGAATTATCAAAAAATGCCTCTTTATGGATGTTTCTCTTGAACTTGTGAATTGTTTTGTTTTGGAGATATTTTCCATTACAATTACGGTAAGGGAAAGTATCTTGCTGTTGTAGGGGATTCCCCTGACAATACACTACAGTTGACCAAATTAGAGAAGTACTATGATATCAATGTGTCCAAGTCCTGTTATAAAGATAAATATAGTCCAAGTATTTTCGGAACTACAGAATTCCTTATTTCCACAATCATTTTTGTTCAGCAGTATTCAGTATACAAGTCATTTGTATTCTTAACCCACTCACAGTGGACCTAAACAAATACACACAATCACGCAGTTGCTTTTATTACATGGAATGTTAATGGTTGCTGCTCATAGTACACACAAGTACACAGAAAAGAAAAGTGAACACATAATTTCATTGATTATGAACTGGACTTCCTAGTTCCGAAAGTCAGCAGAAATTCAGCTATTCACAATCTCTGGTGGATTAGATGGACCGCATACACTACTTAACCCGTTACTTGTATATGCATGTTCCATAACTGAATGAATCATAGCAATAACATTGTAAAAAAGAAACATCCTGAATCAAGTGTCAAATTTGTTGAGAGCTTCAATGTAATATTTGATCAGTGTTCTTGATCAATTTAGGAATGTAAAAAATATCAGATTAGATGTATTTGTTGTATGCTCCATCTCATGCCACTGTAACCGAATGCTGTACTCTGCCTTATTGTGACAGATGGTTTTAACAATGTAATTGGTCCTGAGCCTGTCGACAGGAAATGATGATAGGGCAATATGCATAAGGTAACCCAATAAATACTAGCTAAATAAATGCATAAAATGTTTTCTGGAAACTCTTGATTGAGAGTAACTGGTGAACAATCTACATATTCACCGTCCCGTAAAATTAAATATTCGTTCATAGTAGTGTATGCCCTCTACCATCATATGTGGCTGTATATCCTTGTTATTTTCTAGGGACACATGCAAGTAGAGGATTTAACAAAAGATTGAGGGGTAAATTAATAGTAAATGCTCAGATGTAAACACTAATATAGACATCAAAATGTTCACACATGTGCCTATACATGTACGAATTTCATCCACTCCCTCATTTGGCTGCTAAAATTATGATATGAACTTAACAGGAAATGCACTATACATGTCAAGTTTTTGGAAATGGATAATTCATTCACACCTTGCATAGTGTACTCAACAAAATAATGGGGAAGTGTATTATGCTTTCCCAAAAGGGAGCCTGAAGTCTATTTTTTAAATATTGGCTTCTGCTGTCACTTTGTCTATATTCAATGCAAGCCCATAATGGCTGAGTAACGAGTTTTGTAATACCAAGTGTCCATAAACAACACATGTGGTTGCATGAAATGTATGTTTCAAAGAAAATTAAGCAAACATTATGTTTCCAAATCTTATCCTCGGTAAATTTTAAATTATATAAAAGTGGGCTATATATGCTAAATGTAATTAAATTTTATAATTTGATTTTGATAATTGGACAAAAAATTATGCAAATGAATATTGACTGAACATTTAATTGGTATTTGAAATAGGTTTTAAAAACAACGTAACATTTTATTGTTTTCATAGACATAATTTAGAAATATGAGATATTGTTATCATTACAACCAATGATGAATAGTTTCCAAAATTGACAATATCCTGTTTACCATTACTGAAGAAATAACCAACGTCTCACTATGTCAACATTCTACTTAAAACATGAATTACATTACTAAGTATTGTGTAATGCAGTAAATAAAGTGAACAAAAACTAAAATTGTGATTGACTTTTTACACATCATATTGCAAGGGCTTTTTGTTAGGCATTAAAGTGGGAGAGCCGTCATCTGTGCATGCACGGGAATTGAGTCCCAAGCGACGATAACAACACACGCTAAAAGCACAAAGGCTTAAGAGGTGGATGCTTGTTTGTGAACAAGGACACGCTATGGCCATCTGACATATGCGCAGGTACTGACTCCCTTGCTTTAAACTTCTTTTTGATTCATAAAAAAATCACTGAACACCGCCAAAAAAAACAGAATTGGGGTTAAAAAAATGTAAACATTTAAAGAGTTTCCCTTGCTTCCACTTTGGACACAACACAGATTATAATGGTTGGCCAACACTGGTTTCTTTGTAAAAACACAGTATCTACATAAGGTGAGTAATTAATAAGCACAGGCTTAACCTGTATCAGTGGACCTATTAAATAAAGTAAATAAGTACAATATGTACAAATTTCACTAATAAAATCATTAGTGACTTACACCACTTTTTTTCATGATTTTTTTTATTTTGTTAGAATGAAAAATAGTGAAAAAAAAGTGATGAAAAGTACTTAATCCCACAGGAAAAGGTCATATATGATGATGATATGGACAAGTAGAACACCAAATAAATAATTTACATCAACTGACAGCGAGGCTAAAAATTGACTTGATGGACAAGACGGTTCAGCCCTAGAAATGATGTTGGTTACGCAACAATTGATGAATGCACAATACAACAGTAAACACACAAAATTGAATTTCCAATCTATTTATTTATTTAAATATGAGAAACATCTTAAAAATTATTCAAATAGCTTTGCAGTACAGACTGTCAAATGGATAAAATTCTGTGTTTGTCAAAAAACAAAACTATCACAAATGATCCTACTGAGGCTACAAGTAATATTACTTATAATCTAAGTAAAGACTACTCATTAATGCAAATACACAGAATTTTTTTCATTTTTCAATAAATTGTATGCTCAGGCAATATAAAGATATTGACTAAAAGTTTTTTAGTGGAAAAGTTACCGGCCAATATTACCGGTATAATGCTTTTATCATAGGTCCCTATGGCACATATTATGACATACCTCAAATTGCAAGCTGGTGAAATACATTGTTTGTAGCGAAAATACCTTTTTTGTTATATTTTACGTTCAACTCGTCAAAAATCAGTGAAAATAGACTCCATACAAAATACCCAAAGATTCTTTTCAGCGAAAATTAATTCCAGCTAAAATAAAGTATTTTAGAGTAGTTTATGTTGACTCCTATTCAACTCCCACCATATCATCTTAAGGTGTTATATGCAGTATTGTCTCCAGCTCTATTTGGGGGTGTTCTAAATTATATAGAAAATATGGTGAAAAAAATAACCTCAGTGATTATAAGTAAACTGCAAAATACATAAATGTAAACCTTCAATAAAATACACATAATTTATTTGATTACACAACACATGCTAACAACAACTACTAATAATTAAAGTGCATTCAGTAATTTGAACTGATAATTTCTTTTATATATGTACATACTAGATTGCCTGCTGAAAGCCTCGGCATGCAGACATATCAAAATCAATTGGAGACAATTTATTGTCATGTCTAAATCCATGTTTTTGGTGACTGTCAACATTAGTGCCAAATAATTATTTACACTCATGTGACAGACATGGTACAAAGTGGAACCAGTTTATTTCTTTTATTTTGCCCATGACATTCATATTGCATTTCTAGCACGATCAGCCATCTTGAATCAGTCAGCCATTTTGAATCAGTCGGCCATTTTGAATCAAGGATCCTATTTGATTAATAAACATATCAATTTTGAATTTAATATACATGCACAACCAAGCTCCAGTTCCAGATATGCAGAAATGGGTTGATTTTGATGAATTTTTAACACTAAAATAGCCGCAAATGCATGTCCTTATATATGTGTGAGAAGTTTGAATAAAATTGGCCGGGCATTTTCGGAGATACAGATGTGGTCAATGTCCGATCAGGGACTGCAAAGGAGTCAGCAGGCAATGTGTTGAGACAAGAGGAAAATTAGATATTAAATAAACAATACTTTGACCTATATTTTGCACAGGTAAGTTTACAACAGACTGACTGAAAATTCTAACTTTTTATATCAATAAACACAAACTTTTGACTAGATATACATGTACTCTCACACTTTACACATGAAGGTTCACCAATATCAAGCAAAAACAATTTATATTTTGTTAACAATGAAAAAGACAAGATAAAACTTGCGTATTCAATTTTCTACAGTAAAGTACATTTAACATGATAACATTTCTGATACAGTTCCAGCTGAAATATTCTCAATAAGTGTACAAATATCAAAGAAAATGAAAAAAACAAACACTTGACATACAAACAATTCACTGTGATAACAGTTATAAAACTAGAAATATCTTTTGAGAGAAATATCTTTTGAGCTAACTGTACGTAGACAGTGTGAAGAAAGTTTAATAGAAGGCTTACAACTTGAGTATTGACTTATATACCTGTATCAAGAAGACTGAAGGTTTTTTAGTAGTGTAATAAAGTTATTATTATTATTTTGTATATTGCATATTGTATAAAACTGTATTCCCCAGTCTGTCATTTCATTAAGTCATTCATCATAACATGTTGGGAGCTATCAGCGAAGTTCTAACCCGATATGGCATGCCACTGATACATACGGATTTGTTGTGACACAACGAGTTGCACTAATTCACTGGTCATCATTGACACAACAGAGAATCATAAACTGATATTTTATGTTTCTTATATTGGACTTTACTCAAACTTTGTTTTTGTGTACGTTCCAAATAAAATATCCTATCCTATTCTATCCTGATAATGATCTTACTATAGTTATGGAATTTGTCATTTGGTAAAATGAAATTAACATTTTATAAACAAAATAAGTAAAAGACTGAAATTGGGGGCCACAGTATTTTTGTTTGTGCCTCAAGTCACATAAAATTCGTAAAGTGGAATTGCCAGAAACCTCAGAAACATGGAAACCTCGGAAAGTATGGAAACCTCGGAAACATAAAAAGTTATCGAATCAAATTCAAATTCAATCAATTTAAATCATTACAAGATTCAAGACCTTTCCGCAAACGAAATTGAGAAAATACGGGATGCTCGCTTGAGTTTAGCAAAGGTCATGTGATAAAATCAGCCAATCAGCGGCCATTTTAACTTTCTATGCCATTTGGCACCTCCAAGAGGCTGGGTTTTGCACCATTTGTTTGAGGGCAGTATATTGCATTGCAATCATGGACGACATTGGAGGAAAGAGTTAGGGTTAACCCTAACCCTAACCCCTAACTTATTTTTTCAATTTTAGTCACTGCCAATTTCAACTTTTCATGTTTACCAGGTTTCCATATTTTCCGAGGTTTCCGGCAATTCCACTCTACACATAAAATTATATTTTTCATTGAAGACCAACCTTAGTTAACTAGGTGACTCAACTTGATTTTGGGGACTCAGGATTTCTACAAAATAGAGGGCACACTGCTGCCATCTCTACTCTGGCATGGTTGTCTAAAAATCCTGGTTTACCTTGTTACATGCTGAAAATCTGTGATATGAGGGATTTTCACCTCAGGCACAGATAACAAATATTTGCATTGTCAGCTTCAACAAGATGAGTGTGTCAAAGTGCATCTATTACTATGAACAATCTATCTGCCATTAGCTTCAATGTGTCTGGCCACTTTTCAACTTCTTATTCACCTGTAATATTAAACAGACATTTACTTTTATTTAATTTGGAAGGAACATAATGATATTTCTGTACCTGCATTAGTGACACGTACTCCAGTCCACTCTCTACTACACTACACGACATGACACGATGCGACGCAACACTACACTACACTACACTACACTACACTACACTACACTACACTACACTACACTACACTACACTACACTACACTACACACTATACTACACTACACTATCTTCTTTCCTCTCGACAACATTACACTCCACTCCACTCCACTCCACTACACTACACTACACTACACTACACTACACTCCACTCCACTCCACTACACTACACTACACTACACTCCACTCCACTACACTCCACTACACTCCACTCCACTCCACTCCACTACACTACACTACACTACACTACACTACACTACACTACACTACACTACACTACACTACACTACACTACACACTATACTACACTACACTACTATCTTCTTTCCTCTCGACAACATTACACTCCACTCCACTCCACTCCACTCCACTACACTACACTCCACTCCACTCCACTCCACTACACTCCACTCCACTCCACTCCACTCCACTCCACTACACTACACTACACTACACTACACTCCACTACACTCCACTCCACTCCACTACACTCCACTCCACTCCACTCCACTCCACTCCACTCCACTCCACTCCACTACACTCCACTCCACTCCACTCCACTCCACTCCACTACACTCCACTCCACTCCACTCCACTCCACTACACTACACTACACTACACTACACTACACTACACTACACTACACTACACTACACTACACTATGCTATGCTATGCTGCATTACAGTACAACACTACATCATAATAACTGCATTATAATTACACTACCCGGTACACATGAATCTCTACTCTCTATACTACACTACACAACTTAATGCAACTATATGTAAGACTCACCATTCAATGATACAAGCCTAAAACAACATACCTTTTTGTGTTTTTTGTTAGAGCACGCGATGGCTTTCTCTTTCTCTGCATTCTCAATGCTTGGATCTGCACCATGACGATATAGTATTTCTACTAATTTTAGGATTTCATGCTCTGGTCGGTTACTACCGACAACTAAATGTAATGTAGTGTTTCCATTGTACATGGGATAGTTCACCAACTCTCGCTGTTCATCTTGCCAGCTGAGTAGAATTGTCATCAACTCTCCAAGCCCTCGCTCCGCCGCAAAATGTAAAGCTGTTTTACCAGATTTGCCATCCTGTGTGGTAGAGATATAGATGTAATGTGGATGTGAATTAGCATTACCAGTGTTTTAATCTGCATGCTAGGATTCCACTAGCTGTAAAACAGTTTTAGCCATAATGACCAATGCTACATTGTAATTTCCAACATAGACCACTTCGCAAATAGAGGAAAATGAAAAAATCATGCATTTTGTCAAAACTCGTGTAGCAAACTGAAAAACACTACTGCAATGTATATATGTACTTTATATTTAGAAAATAAAGGATGACACAATAATGGAAATCCATGGACAATAATGGACTTAATAATGTGTGAGGCAAACATATTGCGTCATAACACTTCTCCAAATCCAATATGATCCTGGGGGATTCATTATTGTTGTTATAAATCGTCACCATCTTAATTAAAAAAATTAAGGGGCTTTTTTCAAGTGAATTACTTAATGAGCTTTACATTAGAATGAGCTTTACATTATTGTGCGATAATTTAAAACTACAAATGTAATTGTCTTGGATGAATATAACGAGGATATTTTAATTAAATGTGTGGAAAGATTGGATATGTCTGATTCACACACTATATTGTTTGTATGTTTGTACATGAACCTCCAATACTGTCAAGTTATCATCTGAATTAACAGTGCTACACGAAATACCAATCAACCAATGAAAACGTAGCATTTTTAACAAGTCATTGAAAATGACACAGTCCCCGTTAAGTTCTCTTTGTGCTCGTCATATTAAAGCGGAGGGGTTGTCGCGAGCGTGTCCTTGAAATTTGAGTTCCAAGTGGCGTATACAACAGATTGTTTATTTACATCAAAACACGTGTTTTGTGTCATAGTAATATGGCTAAAATAAAAACAGCCGTTATTCAGCCATCTTTGATCTGATTATGAAACACACTGATATGTATGATGTATGTGTCAAATATGAATGAAAATGGTACATAAATTGTGGAAATATAGTAGTAAGGCCAAAAAGTCAGATGGCTGTCAATCGGCCATCCTTGACCAGATTTTGAAACAAATTGTCATGGACATGCATCCTAACATATATAAAGTACATGCATGTGCCAAATTTGAATGAAAACTGACAAAGCATGTCCAAAATACGACATTTTCAAAAAACAAGATGGCTGCCAGTCGGCCATCTTTGATCCAATTGTGAAATAAATCATCATGGACATGTATCCCAACATTTATAATCTATGTACCAAATTTGAATGAAAACTGACAAAGCATGTCCAAAATACAACATTTTCAAAAAACAAGATGGCTGCCAGTCGGCCATTTTGAATCGAATCGCTAAACTACTGCATGTGCATATGTCCCACATAAAGTACTAGACACATGCAAAGAATGAACAGAATCGGTCCAAGGGATTCTGAAATATGACGTTGGATAGACTGACGCATGGACAGACGGACGGTCGGACGGACAGACTCAGGAACTCACGGATGGTCGGGGACATGTATCCTAACATGTATGATCTATGTACTAAATTTGAATCAAAACTGACAAAGCATGTCCAAAATACGACATTTTCAAAAAACAAGATGGCTGCCAGTCGGCCATCTTTGATCCAATTGTGAAATAAATCATCATGGACATGTATCCTAACATGTATAATCTATGTACCAAGTTTGAATGAAAACTGACAAAGCATGTCCAAAATACAACATTTTCAAAAAACAAGATGGCTGGCAGTCGGCCATTTTGAATCGAATCGCTAAACCACTGCATGTGCATATGTCCCACATAAAGTACTAGGCACATGCAAAGAATGAACAGAATCGGTCCAAGGGATTCTGAAATATGACGTTGAATAGACTGACGCACAGACAGACGGACACACGGACGGTCGGACGGACAGACTCAGGAACTCACGGATGGTCGGGGACATGTATCCTAACATGTATGATCTATGTACTAAATTTGAATCAAAACTGACAAAGCATGTCCAAAATACGACATTTTCAAAAAACAAGATGGCTGCCAGTCGGCCATCTTTGATCCAATTTTGAAATAAATCATCATGGACATGAATCCTAACATGTATAATCTATGTACCAAGTTTGAATGAAAACTGACAAAGCATGTCCAAAATACAACATTTTGAAAAAACAAGATGGCTGCCAGTCGGCCATTTTGAATCGAATCGCTAAACCACTGCATGTGCATATGTCCCACATAAAGTACTAGGCACATGCAAAGAATGAACGGAATCGGTCCAAGGGAGTCTGAGATATGACTCCGGACGGACACACAGACGCACGGACACACGGACGCACAGAGACCGAATTATAAGTCCCTGTTTTCGGACTTCGTCCGAACAGGGACTAATAATGGTAGTGAATAGTATTAATTTATACTTTTCATTTCTTCAGAATACATCATTTTTCGAAATAATTGTTAGTCATAGGGAGTTAATTGAAATACCTATATGTAGCAAAATTTAAATTTGTGATTGTTTTACTGGAAGCTCAGAATTGGATTTTTGAAACATAGGTACAACTTTACCAGCGGGAGGGTCGAAATACCAGCGGGAGGGTCGTCACATGCGCAAGTGCGGGAATCGAGTCCCAAGCAACGATAACAACACACGCTAAAACGCAAAGGCTCATGGGTAGATGCTTGTTTGTAAACAACGATACGCTACGTGTGCGTAGGTGATAACTCTCTGGTTTTAAATAATGTCAAAATCAAACAGATATTTTTTTTGGTTTATAAACATCACATCACAGCTTACCTGACACAATGTTGATGATCCCATGCTAAGCAGTAATTCAATCATTTTTGTACTGTCCACGATGATATCAGATTCTCGCTCACTGACATACACTCTTTTTCTGGTACCATGTGAAAGAACAGCCACATGTAATGCTGTTAGCCCTGGAAGTGAAGTACACAATTATATATATTAAAGACTGTAAATATTTACAGACAAACTGTAAATTCAAACAATTGTCAAATTATGTTCTTGCTATAGTTAGTTTTTTTTATGATGAAATCTGAGTTATTATTATTATACATCTGTCACCAGTCACCGCCATAAGTTACAGCATGTCGTAATTTTGCAGTATTGCACTGGGTATTTTCATCCTACCACATTAGGAAACGCAAATTCCAAATATGGAACGATTACGCACATAAGCGTCCTCTAATAATAAATAACAAACATGGCTGCCACCAGGGTTTTACCAGACCCCACACAAAGAACTTCGCTAAATCTGTTCTAAACTTTTTGGATTTCGTCATTCTAATGTATCATTGGGAGGAAAAGATGTAAAATAATAAGGTTATTATGAGGATACCGCAAAGTATGCACTCAGACAGTACAGAGTCGCATTGACCTCCACTGCGTGTCATTTGATACTCTCGCTGTACAGTCTTCGTGAACACGTTGCAGTATCCTCGTAATAACCTCATATTATCATGAGCAATGTTTTTGTTTATTCTGTTTGAATGCTCATAACTGCATAAAGTGTGTATTTTGTACATACATGTAATACACAATAATATGGAACAGTAGAATGAGCACATAAACTGATCTGATGTCTCAGGAGTCGCAATATGATTCACCAGCAATAATTCAGCAATATATAAATAAAATCTCATGTAAAGATGACTGGTCATCATGGTCATGTCCGCCTAACCCCCTGTGCAAGTTGTGTTCATGTAGCTTTATACAAGTTGTAATTACTGGCTGATCCTGACCCGACTTACTTACTGTAAGATGTGAATCAAATATAATGTATGCAACAGAAATAAAGACAAGCAGCCTGTCGTCTGAGATAGCTCCGCTGTTAGCAATGCACATTTCAATTAAGGAACTGAAGATATCATTAGACAAGCAGCCTGTCGGCTGAGATAGCTCCGCTGTTAGCAATGCACATTTCAATTAAGGAACTGAAGATATCATTAGAAAATAAACAATAAGTATAGTATCAACGCAATCGAACTTGCTGTTTTCAAAAAAAATTCAAAAATATCACTTTTCACCAAAAATGACAAAAATATTCACCAAAATTGGCGAATTGAAGATATCATCATGAAGTGAACAAATCTGAAAGAGGTCCAGATGCAGTACCTATATATGTAATATCAAAGCAATTGAACTTACAGTTTTCAACAAGAAGTCGAAAATATCACTTTTTACCAAAAATTACAAAAATATTCATCAAAATTAGAGAATTGAAGATATCATTACATAATGAACAAATCTGAGAGAGGTCCACATGTAGTACCTATATATGTAATATCAAAGCAATTGAATTTTTGGTTTTTAACAAGAAGTCGAAAATATCACTTTGTACCAAAAATGACAAAAATATTCACCAAAATTAGAGAATTGAAGATATCATCACGAAATGAACAAATCTGAGAAAGGTCCACATGTAGCATCTATGTATGTAATATCAAAGCAATTGGACTTGCGGTTTTCAACAAGAAGTCGAAAATATAATTTTTTACTAAGAATGACAAAAATATTCACCAAAAATAGAGAATTTGAGATTTTGACATGAAATGAACAAATCTGAGAAAGAATCCATCCAATCCAAAGTACTTGCATATCAAATTTAAAAACATTCTGACTTGCGGTTTTGAAGAAGAAGTTGTAAAGTTGACGACGGCGATGGCGGACAATCAGTTATATAAACAGCTTCGCTGTGTCGACTTTGTCTAAAAATTCACTAGGCAATTCAGAAAAAGTAATTTGACAGAAAAACAACGTAAGTACTTGGTTCTATACAATTCTACATGAATTTTGCAAAGTTTAGGAATGCCAGAAATGCTTGATTTTGGTGATTTTTCAGTACAAAAATTGTCGCCATTTGGAACCAATTCGTGAAACAAATTGATGTGCATATGTATAATATTTTGTACGATGTATCTATGAAGTTTGAAGGTAATCGGTCTAGGCATATCTATGATATAGGTCTGGACACACAGAGAAATGAACACATGCACAGAGATCCAGAGATTTTTTTAAACAAGGCAACAGGGGCGCAGCGCCCTCATGCCATGGCCATGCGCCCCATTACCCCGGGGAGCAGATCCTATGGCAACCATCAAATTCTGATTGACCAAGGATCACATGTGGCCACAGTCTTCAGCTGTGACCTGTCTGATAGTAATTTTGGCCCCAAGGAAGCCATAGAATGCTCCATTTTAACCTAGAATTATCAAAAACTCCACACTCTGGTAGGGAGAACCCTATCTCCCCCACTTGGAGCTCAATCCATAAGTTCTGTTCGGACACCGACTAATTAAATGTCCCTATATAATTAATGTAATATAAATGAATTTGCCCAAACATCAATGGATTATCAAAACCTAGTTTGGACACTGTTTTTATTACCTTCATTGTTCTTAGCATCCATGTCAGGGCGAACCTTTTCCTCAAATTGTGGTAAACTATTGTTGTATCGTACAATTGCAGTGTACACAGTCTGGACAGCATCAACGAATCCCCGTTCTGCAGCACAATGAAATATCGTCTGTCCATCATGTGTAGATTTTGAAATACTGGCACCGACTGTGATTAGACAATCTATGATTTCTCGTAAGTCAGTCAGTATAGCCAGAGAGAGTGGAGTCTGTTGATAGAAGAGAAAATAAAAAAAAAAAACATAGAAAGATATCCCATGTGTGAAACAAGACATTGTCAATGACACGTCCCCGTTCCGTTCATATTTGAGTGACATATACATTCAAAGCAGCAACAATATAGATGTTGAACTGCATTCAGTAAAACAAAATAGCCACCAGTCAGCCATTTTCAACACAATCCAAAAAAAAAATTTAAACTAAATTTGCCCACGCATGACATAGATTCAGTTCCGGTATGGTGAAAATGTGCAATTTTTGTGAATTTTTGACCTTAAAAGGACTAGCCCAAATGCACAGGCATATGTATGATATAATGTATGATGTGTATGTGAAGTTTGAACTTGATCTGTCCAGGCATGTCCGAGATATGGATCGAAAACTAAATTCTTTAAAACAAAATGGCCGCCAGTTGGCCATTTTGAACTTGATCCGAAGAAAAATTGGTATGCATCAAGCTTATATTATGTTTAATATATGCACTAAATCTGAACAAAATCCATCCATGCATGACTGAGATCCGGTTCCGGAATTGTGAAAATACGTGATTTTGATGCATTTTCGACCTTAAAATGGCCATCATTCAGCTATTGTTAAGCGAATCATGAAACAAATGCACATATCTATTTGTGACATGATGTACCATGTGTGTGTGAAGTTTGAACTTGATCAATCCAGACATGCATGTCTCTGATACGGATCCAGAACTGAATTCTTTAAAACAAAATGGCTGCCAGTCGGCCATTTCGAACATGATCTGAAACAAAAAATGACGTGCATCAAGGTCCTATTATGTTTAATGTATGTACCAAATTTGAACAAAATCCGTCCATGCATAACTGAGATCCGGGTCCGGAATGGTGAAAATGTGCGATTTCAATGCATTTTCGGCCCTAAGGCGGCTGCCATTTGGCTATCGTTAATGAGATCATGAAACAAATGCACATACATATTTGTGACATGATGTACCTTGTGTGTGTGAAGTTTGAACTCGATTAATCCAGGCATGTCTCAGATACGGATCCAGAACTGAATTCTTTAAAACAAAATGGCCGCCAGTCAGCCATTTCGAACATGATCCGAAAAAAAAAATGACGTGCATCAAGGTCCTATTATGTTTAATGTATGTACCAAATTTGAACAAAATCCGTCCATGAATAACTGAGATCCGGGTCCGGAATGGTGAAAATGTGCGATTTTGATGCATTTTCGGCCTGAAAATGGCCGCTATTCGGCTATCGTTAATTGGATCTTGAAAAAATGCATGTGCATATGTGTGATGTATGAGTGAAGTTTGAACTTAATCGGTCCATGCATGTTCGAGATACAGGTGATCACGGACGGACGGACGGACGGACGGACGGACGCACACAGGGCAAAACATACTACGTCCGAACGGGGACTAATGACTGAATTCATGATAAAGAAATGCTGAACAATTAGGATAAGACTATTAAAGAAAAATCTTAAAAACGCAATCTTATTCATATGTTCAAAGATGATAACAGAAAACTTATAACGCCATAAGTTCCGGCATTCCCATGATGTATCTTTGTAAGGAAAAGATGTTTAAGGTCATAACGAGGATACCTCAAAGTATGCACTCAGACAGTACGCTGTCACATCGTCCTCTGCTGTGTGTCGGTCAATACTCTCGCTGTACTGTCTTCGTGCATACTTTGAGGTATCCTCATTATAACCTCATATTATTACAACAAAGGTATGAGGAATGTATCCCAGAACACATATGTATCATGTGTCATTGAAGTCTAGTCATGTTTCTTGAGATATTATTAAGTAAATATTATGCAAATAGGATATTTAATATGCAAAAAATTCAATTAAGAAATAGCCAGGTCTCTAAATTATCTCCAAGTTTCATTAAAATTTGTGGCAGTGTTGTTGAGACATATTTATGCAAATTAGGAAATTAGTATGCAGGGATTTCAACCAAAAAATAATTGTGTCTGTGAATAATCTCAGATCATCTATATGAATGTTTCATTGAGATATGGTGGTTCTTTGAATTTGTTTAGTTGAGCTGTCACATGATCAGATGAGCTGTCACATGATCTGTTGACTTTTCACATGATCTGTTGAGTTGCCACATGAAATGTTTAGTTGCCACATGATCTGTTGAGTTGTCACATGATTAGTTATCAGTTAAACTGTCACATGCTTAGTTAAACTGTCACATGATAAGTTGAGCTGTCACATAAGTTGAGCTGTCACATAAGTTGAGCTGTCACATAAGTTGAGCTGTCACATGATCAGATGAGCTGTCACATAATAAGTTGAGCTGTCACATAAGTTGAGCTGTCACATGATCAGATGAGCTGTCACATGATAAGTTGAGCTGTCATATGATAAGTTGAGCTGTCATATCAGTTGAGCTGTCACATGATAAGTTGAGCTGTCACATGATAAGTTGAGCTGTCATATGACAAGTTGAGCTGTCACATGATAAGTTGAGCTGTCATATGATAAGTTGAGCTGTCACATGATAAGTTGAGCTGTCACATGATAAGTTGAGCTGTCACATGATAAGTTGAGCTGTCATATGACAAGTTGAGCTGTCACATGATAAGTTGAGCTGTCATATGATAAGTTGAGCTGTCACATGATAAGTTGAGCTGTCATATGACAAGTTGAGCTGTCACATGATAAGTTGAGCTGTCATATGATAAGTTGAGCTGTCACATGATAAGTTGAGCTGTCACATAAGTTGAGCTGTCGGATGATAAGTTGAGCTGTCACATGATAAGTTGAGCTGTCACATGATAAGTTGAGCTGTTACATGATCAGATGAGCTATCACATGATACGTTGAGCTGCCACATGATCAGATGAGCTGTCACATGATAAGTTGAGCTGTCACATGATCAGATGAGCTGTCACATGATAAGTTGAGCTGTCACATGATCAGATGAGCTGTCATATGATAAGTTGAGCTATCACATGATAAGTTGAGCTGTCATATGATAAGTTGAGCTGTCACATGATAAGTTGAGCTGTCATATGATAAGTTGAGCTGTCACATGATAAGTTGAGCTGTCACATGATAAGTTGAGCTGTCACATGATCAGATGAGCTGTCACATGATAAGTTGAGCTGTCACATGATCAGATGAGCTGTCACATGATAAGTTGAGCTGTCACATGATCAGATGAGCTGTCATATGATAAGTTGAGCTGTCACATGATAAGTTGAGCTGTCATATGATAAGTTGAGCTGTCATATGATAAGTTGAGCTGTTACATGATCAGATGAGCTATCACATGATACGTTGAGCTGCCACATGATCAGATGAGCTGTCACATGATAAGTTGAGCTGTCACATGATCAGATGAGCTGTCACATGATAAGTTGAGCTGTCACATGATCAGATGAGCTGTCATATGATAAGTTGAGCTATCACATGATAAGTTGAGCTGTCATATGATAAGTTGAGCTGTCACATGATCAGATGAGCTGTCATATGATAAGTTGAGCTGTCATATGATAAGTTGAGCTGTCATATGATAAGTTGAGCTGTCACATGATAAGTTGAGCTGTCACATGATAAGTTGAGCTGTCATATGATAAGTTGAGCTGTCACATGATAAGTTGAGCTGTCACATGATAAGTTGAGCTGTCATATGATAAGTTGAGCTGTCATATGATAAGTTGAGCTATCACATAAGTTGAGCTGTCATATGATAAGTTGATCTGTCACATGATAAGTTGCGCTGTCACATGATAAGTTGAGCTGTCACATGATAAGTTGAGCTGTCACACGATAAGTTGAGCTGTCACATGATCAGATGAGCTGTCACATGATAAGTTGAGCTGTCACATGATCAGATGAGCTGTCACATGATAAGTTGAGCTGTCACATGATCAGATGAGCTGTCACATGATCAGATGAGCTGTCATGTGAAAGATGAAAAATATTTGTATTTTGTTGTACCTGACCAAGATTGTCTTGTGCATCCAGGGTAATTTTGCTTTCTCTCTCAAGTTTAAATATCATAGCTTTGCATAATGGAGTGTTTCTCTGTGCAGTGGCAATGTGTAATGCTCTGGAAAACAAAATTGAAATAATATATTGTAACGACACACTGCAGACAAAATGTTTTAAATCATTTGGGTAAACCTTGAAAAAATTGTTTATTTTAATTCTTGCTACCAGATTTAAAATGATTCAAACATAATTGAGTTCAATGCACAATTCTGCCACTGACAAGCACAGGTTGGACATGTTCAGTATCTTTTGTAACTTATTGTGTGAATGAGTTTTTAACACCAAATATGGATTTCTGTCTCATGTGTGTTTCAAATGTCAATTATGTATTCTAATTAATAATAAGTAGCCCTACTTATTATTACTATCATAACTATATTATATATAGTCATCATATGTAGCGTAACTCATTCACCAATCTTGAATTGGATTGTGAAAACAATGCATGTGCATAAGTACTGGTACATGTGAAGACGTTTGAAAATGACTTGCTCAGGAATGTCTGAGATACTATGGGTACAATAATAAAGTATGATCAATTTACAAGTGTGAGTCTATAGGGCTTACTCTGTTCCACGAAACAAAACGAAACAAAACCCTAACCCTAACCCTAACTTGCATTTTATTCATTGGTCTAATAATATCTGAGAAAATTTCACACTGTGAAACACGAAGTGAATAGTGCCATCAGTGTTCAACAATTCCAAAATGGCTGTCAGGTCATTGAAGAAATGAATGGAGCTGCAAAGTAGGCATTGAAGTGTAAACTAACTATTCTTGACTAATTTATTTCTGTGATGTGGCGACGCTTGAAGTCTTTCATATTTTGGTTTAATTTCATTTCGTTTTTTTTCACGTTTCGTTTCGTGGAAAAGCCTAAGCCAGTCTACAGGCCATTATTTTCATTGGAATAGGGTTAAAAATAGAGGTGTAGCCAAGGTAAAATGTACTTACGTGTCACCATCTTCATCACTATCGGTAAGTTTATTTATATGAGTGGCTTCTATCCTTCTATATTCCATGTCTTCAACAACGGACAGCGACGGCTGACGGGGCATGTTGAACGACGTAGATGGATCTGGTACTAAGCAAAACCATTTTCCCTCTGAAAAAATTTTCTGAACTCCATTGTGCACTGTTATCTGAGGATGGGAAATATGTCTTTGAGTATAGGGTTCTTCTTCCTCAACTGGTTGAAACACATCAGTTTCATATCCGGTTTCCAATGAAGTGTGAGATGAAAGGTTTGACGGAGGGCCGGTTGAAGATATAATACTAGACCCTGGTGACACCATCATTGGAGTATCAATGCTCAGTGTAGAGTTCGTCGATGGTGTTGGTGAGAAGGGACTATTGACTGGAGAAGAGACAGCTGAATGAGGACTTCCTACAGAGCTTTCCTGGGAAGCAGCATAACCGTTATTTACATGAGTTGTAAACATACTTGGGCTCCCCAATACACTGCACCTTGTACTCTCATCTGAGTCGATGATGTTTTCGATTAGTATCGGTTTGATGGTAGTTGGAGTTTGTGCTTCGATGACTCTACCTAGGCCATTTGATCTTACCGTATAACTGGTAGTTGTTTTAGTATTTGATTCTAATGATGTGTTTTCATCATACAGATTTCCTGAATTTGGAAGGACTTTATCAATGTCACTTACCGGTAATTCTGGCAAATGTTCCTCAACAAATAGCCGCTTAGAGCGATCTTCTTCTAGGGGGTCTATGTTCAGTGCACGCTTGTGCGGCTGATGTGGTTGTGGTGGTTGGGTTAGATACTGAGAATCAATGACAAAGTTTCCATTATACTGCATTTCAGGACTAAAATGTTGTTGGATGTTTTGTGAAGACTGAAGTGGCTCATGATGTGTTGGGCTTTGAATATATTGATATTGAGTGTCTACATTGTATGTTTGATGATCAGCTGGCATCATTGAGTTCGGGAAAGGTCCAACATAGTGATTTTGCTGATACATAGTTGCTCGTGACGCTCCAGTAAACGAGAAATGGGTAGTGTTGTTGCCCCACTGTTGTCCGCTGTCATTGTTTATACCTCGTGGGGTGACATTGCTCTCTTTTTCATCATTGGGCGAAGTTGTCACTGTATCACTGTCACCACGCATTGCCAGCATTAAATTCTCTTTGTTGTCAGGATATCTCAAATTAACTCCAATTCTGTCTTTAATACATTTATTTCTAGTTTTTTTTAAGTGCTTTTCCAGGGGTACATATTTTTTACTCAAATTCACCTGACTGATTGATTCACTCAGACAATCAATGGGATCATCTACTCTGTTGGGTTCGTTGTCAGTTGTTTCCATAACTGCGACAATTTTTGGCGTGATTGTTACAATCGACTCCTCTTCACCATGTCTCTGATACACATGGTAAGCTGCATCATCTTCATCGTCTTCAACTGGCTCCCTAATTGCTGGTCCCTCATCATTTATCTCAGCTCTTTCCATCATCTCAGTGACTGCATCAATACTTTCATCCGCAGCTTTGATGTCTTTCCAAAAATCTGAACTGCTTTTCTCCTTTACCTTTGTTACTATGCCAACACCATCCACTATGCCAATACCATATTTGTCTACTTTTGCATTTCGTTTAACATCACTAATGGTCTTCCTCACTTCCTGACCATCCTCATCCATAATAACCATATTAACCTTGACCTTAATAACTGTATCTGGTTCTCTATTCTGTATGGTGGCTTCAGTTGTATTTAATTTATTTGCTATATTCTCCATAGGTACTGTTATTTTAACAGGCACAGTCTCATAGAACTGACTGTTTTTGATGTTGTTCACTCCATACCCATTCACATCTCTCATGTAGCCTTCAAGTTTCTTAACCCCATTGATCTCTTCAGATGGATTTCTTTTGTATCCTTTCTCGGCCTTTATTCTTCCCTTTTTCTTGTCATTTTTTTCATTCTTCGTTGATAAACAAACACTACGACTGCAGTGGTGATGTTTTACTGTCTTTTCTTTACTCAAATCATTAAAACTGTAACCCCCTTTCATATTCAAATCTGTAAAAAATAAACAAAAAAAAACATTTGATTTTAATGAAACAATTGATCACTTTGCTCAAGATTTGTACCAATCTTTTTTATTAAAGCTAAGGATATGATCACAGCATTTGAAAATAAACCTGCAGAGAAAAAATTCATGGAATTGCTACAGAATGAAAACATTATTATACCAGTAGCACAGTTCATAAGTAACAGCTTTGAAGTCAGGAAGCAGGATTTTACTTGACATTTTAATGCCTGCTGTCAGTAATATTAACTTTTACTCTTTTTTTCTGTTACGACAAACTTTACCTATTTTTTCCATATTTTAATAATCTTACATTATTTAGTATTTTAGAGATTTTGTATTATTTAGTAATTTAGTGATTGTATTTGTTATCTAACATTGTTTTCTCTTTTTTTTTTCTTGTACCTTGTGACCATTCCCTTTCTTTCCGGTGATTGTGTAAGAGTCAATAAGTAAATAAATAAATGTATTATTATTATTATTATTATTATTATAATGTATATACATATATCATGATGTATTATGCATATATAGAAGAACAATGAGGTCATTATCATTTATGAAATTAATGAATATTCTTGTTTCTCTGTTAAAATTGAATGTACAGTATTAATCTTATGGTTCCTTAGAGAATATGAGATGAATCGTATGAAAGTACTTAAAAATAGTGCAGCAAATATATTACAGGAAATTGCAGCAGGAAAACACTTGGGAGATAAATACTTGTCTAAGTGTGCTGGCAATACCTACTATATACAATGTAATGGAAACTATATGTAGACTAACTGATTTGTTCATCACATCAGTGAATATCCGACTCCATGAGGATGTAAATAATAAATACTGGTGTATTAATACTTGTATAATAACAATTCATACCTTCAGTAGTACATGTTCTGTATTAATCCCCAAGTCCCTTTAAGAATAATAACATTAATCTTATGGTTCGTTATAAAATATTACATGAATGGGATAAAAGTTTTTAAATAGTATAGTAATACGGTATATCTAAACAAAATTTTGGTGAAAAATGATTGACAGTACACTACACAAGGAAATAAACATATATGTTGACTCAAAGTAACAAATCTAGAAGAGAGTATACCGGTAGTAATTACATCTGGTTTTTATCAGCAGTTTAAATGATTTCATTTCTGTGCTTATTTTTATGTATAAATATTATTTTAGCTATTTTAGCCAAATTTTTACACTAATTGTAAATGAGTCACACTTAAATTGAGTTATTGCAACCACAAGAAACAAGACTTTCGAACAAACTTAAGAACAATGAGAAGAAGGAAGAAGGAAGAAGGAAAGGCATTTCCCTCTTAATAACTTTTTCCTTCATTTAATGATACAGGCAAGGTAAAAATAAAATAATTATAATTACTGGAAAAGTAAAAGACAAACAATGAGAAAGAGATCATAAACAATAAACACATGATTTAATTTTATTTTAGGTGTTTCATTTGCATAGCCTTTGAAGGTGGTCACATCGCATACATGAGATGTACTGGTAGGTATTATATTAACAAAGACAGGGACTCTGAGGAAAGTTATTAAAGTAAGCAAATCCTAAAATGATTGGGAAACAATGAAAGGACTCTAAGGAGTCAAAATTACTATTTAATGCATATCACAATCAAATCAAATATTGCATTCATGCTTGTCATAGAATGAGTGCAATGGATTGTGGGAAAATCACTATTTGTCAACACATGTTCTCACACATGCATGGAATGACAACTGCCATGCATTTTCCTGTTGAAGTGCATACTTTGTGGAATCTTAATAATTTTTCTTTGTGAAGATGGGACTAGGTAAGGTGGTAAAAATTAACCATCTCGAAGATATAAGTGAAACTTTAGGTAGAATACTACAGAGAAGTAAAAATATCATCATTTTCTTTATTGATACATACTTGATATACCTTGTTACAAGGATTAAGAAATAAAATAAAATATGGAGTGACCATACTCAGTTCAGTTCAGTGCAATAGCATCTTTTGTCTATTTTAGAGCATTTTACCATTGTTTCCTATGGCATGTTGAAAAAAAGATATATACATGTAGTGTCTTACAAGTTACTTTTGATGACTATAAGTATTAAAAAATTGACAATATTTTTAGTGACATCTACATCATTATATTTTTATATAATCAATGTACTGTATGTACCACTTGATATAATATTTGAGGTATTTAGGGTCTTATTATGTATGTATATCAAGTTGAAACAACTATACATGCAAAAACAGAACTGGTATTTATGGAATGGCAGAAAAGTTTGATTTTAATGTAATATTACAATGGCTCCCATTCACCAATCTTGAATTGGATTGTAAAAACAATGCATGTGCATAAGTACTGGTACATGTGAAGACATTTGAAAATGACTTACTCAGGAATGTATGAGATACTATGGGTACAATAATAAAGTATGATCAATTTACAAGTGTGAGTCTATAGGGCTTACTCTGTTCCACGAAACAAAACGAAACAAAACCCTAACCCTAACTCATTTTTTTTTTCATTGGTCTAATAATATCTGAGAAAATTTCACACTGTGAAACACGAAGTGAGTAGCGCCATCAGTGTTCAACAATTCCAAAATGGCTGTCAGGTCATTGAACAAATGAAGGGATCTGCAAAGTAGGCATTGAAGTGTAAACTAAATATTCTTGACTAATTTATTTCTGTGACGTGGCGATGTTTGAAGTTACAAGTTACTTTTTCATGACTATAAGTATTAAAAAATTGACAATATTTTTAGCGAGTTTTAACAAGAAAATGTGTTTTCATTAGGGTTTATGGAAACTGCAGCTAAAATAGCGTTTTATATTCAACACATTACTTTGAAGCCTAACATTATAATATTTTTTCTTTCTTTAATATTACATTCTTTTTATACTTTGTTATACTTTTATTGCTACTGTACTGATTGAAATACTATATTTCTAAAGATGCAATAAACATTATTATTATTATTATACATCTGTCATCATAACGCCATAAGTTACAACGTACTGTATTTTTGCTGTATTTTACAGGGTATTTTCATCCTACCATATTAGGAAATGCGAATTCCAAATATGGAATGATTACATGTGTAAGTGTCCTCTAATAATAAAACAAACATGGCTGCCACTAGGGTTTGGCCGGAAGTACACTGATTCTGTTCTTAACTTTTTGGATTTCGACATTTCCATGATGTATCTTGGAAGAAAAAGATGTTACCTAATAATAATAATAACCTAATGTCATTGTTTACAAACAAGCATCTACCCATGAGCCTTTGCATTTTTAGCATGTGTTGTTATTGTTGATTGGGACTCAATTCCCACGCGTGCGCAGGTGACAACCCTCCCACTTTAAACTAATGGAAAATAAATGTTAGAAAGAAATTTTACAGAAAGTCTGGAAATTTTACACAGGATTGGAAACAAATAAAGGCCAGAATTTTAGACAAGCCATGCCCAATGTTGATTTCAAGAAACACTTGCTGCTTTTTTGGGAGGAATTTTGTAAAAGAGAAACTCTGACGTGTTATATTTGTATAAATAGAAATTACCACTAAAGAGGAAGTCTCAGATTGGCCAATCAGTGGCTCTGATTTATGGGGGAGTTCCCCATCCATTCCCAGTTTGTTCCAATACAAAGTACTGCAATGACTTTTAATTGACAAACTCTATATTTTGTTTCACAGGACCTGCAACCATACAGATTTGGACATATTGCACAACAATTTCACAGCAATTTGCTCAACTGTCTTCACTATTGTAACAATGTTTAAACAAATTAAGAAGAAAATTAAATAATTTTTATGAACTTCCTCAACAGAATTATAATTTTTAAACATCAGCTATAATTACGAAATCTCCATTATGTCAAACCATTCATGGGAATGACCATCTCTGTTTGACATGTGTGTTTCAATGAACAAAAATTGAGATTACTGTAAAATACTTTATTTTAGCTGGAATTTATTTTTGCTGAAAAGACTCTTTGGGTCTTTTGTATGGAATTCATAAAGGTATATTTGCTAGATTTTATTTTCACTGAATTATTGCGAAAATAGCGAAAATTAAATATTTTACAGTTTTATACACCAAATAAAGTCAATGCATCAATGTACTGTTTACATAATGGTTAACGACAGGGAATAAAAAGTGTCTTATAAAAAAAAACAATTGCACTGGCACTCAATGGTTAATTACATTTCATTTGGGAGTAGGAAAATACACTCGCCGAGACGTGCCAGTCTGTGTCAGATTGTAAAAATTGTAAAAAAGAAAGTAATATTTTGTTGACCAATAGAGGGTGATATGACCTCTGTATCAGAAGGCTATATAAAGGTTATATTACCCAGAATTCCCTGGGTAAAACAAAAACATGTTTGCTTTTCAAATACTCTAGCATTCTGACATCACATAGACATCGCAAAAACTTGTCAGGAAATAGTAATTGGTAAGATTGTATCTCCCATATCCTTGGATCTACATTATAGTAAATAATTATTTGGGTTTTCAAGCCTCAAATGAATTTTTATGACTTTCTCATTTATTTCAGTTCATGTTTATTGTCTCTCAGCTTATGATGATTATTAATGCAGACATTTGAATACTCTGTGGCCTGGGACGCTAATCAGCTTTCAAAATACCAAAGATTGGCGATGAAATTCCCTGCAAACCATCAAATTATTATCTAAAGGAAAGTTGACAGACATGAATACTTTTCAGGATAACTACAACATATCCTGTCTTATCATACGAATCCAAAACTAACAGACACACTTTCATTTCACTTCTCTGCTAAAAGTACTACCATATAAACAGCATGAAGAGGAAAAATACGGAAAGCAAAATTGTTCATGACCAAAAGTGAACAGTCATCTGTTTCACTACACATGTTATGGATGCCTAATATATTACATCTATTCACATTCGCTCAATTATACTTCCTCCTTACAGTTTTTATGGGAAAACATTCATACCCTGACAAATTAGTAATTTATAACCTAAATATTTTTCTGCTTTCTGTTCATATCACAAATAATAACTTTATTGAAATCATACCCTGTTTAGAATCTAGATTTTTAAAATACAATAAAGTTTCAGATACATTCAAAATGGCAAGACAAAATGAAAGCATAATAAAATACAAAAATGAGAACAAATTGTGTATTTATCAAAAGAAAGCAAACCAAGTCTGTTCTCTTAGCACCTCGGTAGCATCTACTTTATCTATAGCTTGCCAGAATAATCGCTTCCAAGCATGCAACCTGCCAGAATGTTACCAGACTTATTTCTCAGTGCATTGACCAAGTCACAGACTCCTATAATGGTCTGCTTGTGAGACCAATTGTCCATGAATCAAATACATAACAATTACAAGTGAAGAAATATTCACAACATTTTATACGATAGCAAGTTTTGATTGCTCCTACCATATGCAGTACTGGGAATCACTAAACATGGATTAGACCATTTGATATTTGAGGGTAGGAGAGGGAATAATTTGATAGCTCTGCACTATTGTCATTTCTGGGAATCACTGGATTTTTTCCCAATTTATATAATTTATTATCTTGATCTCAAAATATTATATATTTATCATACAACAAGCCAGTAGTTGCATCGATCAGTATTGAGTTAAAATGGATGTGATAAAACAATATTACACCAATAAGAATTCACATGTGAGGAAATATTTTTTATTTGCAATTAGAGAACAGAATATATATGATATGAGCAGGAAAGTTTATGTAAATTTGTAATTTCATCTTTTGAAAAAAAATGTGGGTGCAGTTTATTCATTTTACAGAACTAAAGAATAGTTAATAAAAAAAAATATTTTATGAAAACAACATATCTATACCATTTGTCATCTTGATCTTACTACTGTACTGTGAAAAGTTGTAACAGGAATACACAAGTAAGCTACAACAATGTTGCCACAAAGTATGGGGGGGGTCCCAGAAGTTGTTACTGGGTATCTAGTTTTCATGTGATTATTTATTGTTAATATAAATATTTGGATATAAGCAGGTTCATTGATATTCAGGTTCAAATGATTTACTTGTCTGAAACATGGAGTGCGGGTGAAAAAAAACTGGTGGCTAACAAAAAGCATGTTGTTTGTTACGCTGTTTTGATCACATTTTTGATAATAAACTTGGGTTGCTAGCGAGTTACTTGGAAATCAGTGTTGTTCCTGTTTGTTTTGTTTTTGTTTTTCAGGAAATATAGATTCCTGGTCCCTTTAGTTGTGTACTGGTTATTATTTAACTATATTTTTTGTAATTTTTAGCCACGAACAACTTTAGCCACAGTTTCAAATTTAATTGGTAAACTAATCAATGACAATGAAGTTGTAAAGTGTGAAACATACTACCCAGAGCCACAAAATAAACTTCTGAAGTCAACACCTTATAGTTGCTATTACGTTTCTTGGTTCCCTAGTTTGAACAGCAGTGCCTACAATGAAACTACAAGTGTATATATCCGGGAGGTTTGCCATATACCACTCGTTATGAACTTGAAGTTAAACAGCAAAGGCAAATGAAACAAATAACTCCACTCACATGTCAATGTAACTTTCCTCTGAACAACCTTACATGAAAACCACAAAAATATGTAGACAAACATGGAGGTAAGAAATCCCTCTATATGAACATAAGAACTTTGAACAGCAAAAAAGTTCAAAATGGCGCATATTGTCAACCAGGATGTGTCTGAAAAACTACTGTGAACCTGACGCCCAGGCGAGAAAGGCTGGAATTATGAATTATATTACATTATTCAATAAGTGTAGCTTATTCACCAATATCATGTATATATTGTTAGTTAGTGCAGTTCTTGCTAATTGACTCGAAACGCTTACCTTTGGGTTTGACGTCGGTGAATACACTCATCTGCTCGGACCCGTCTATGAAATCGACGACAGCTCCGTCTGTAGCAAGATCGTCACACGGTAAAACAGACATCACGTTAGTAGTTATACTCTTCAGTTTCGTTCTTATGAGATGTTACTACGGATGTTAACAAAAAAGTGGGCTTATTTTGGCATGACAAACATGGCATAGCTTAAAAAATACGTATGTTAACGAGTATTGCTCGCTCACGCTGAGTTCGTGGAACTCATTTGCATGATAATAGTCAATACTTTACATGATAACAAATATGAACATTAACAAGGCTAAGGGAAATCCCCGGGAATCGGACGCTGATGTGTTTACAAATTTACAGATCTGAGGTAAATACGAAAGTAGAGTTCGGGGGAATACATTTTCAACTGAGATGAACTGATATTCTATTATTAATCAGGAAACGTATATGCAGACGTCCGAAGATTCAACAGACGGTCTGAAAATCCAAATAAATCGACCAGTACCACAGGGAGCCCAGGAACTACAATCAACTGTAATACGCAGTCTCTATGAGCGGGGGGGGGGGGGGGGTATCGGCTGGTATCTAGTGTAAGAAATAGACAAGGGATGAAGGCTCCAGCCAGCTCACATTTTTTAAACTCGAAAAAACAGACGAAAACAATAAAAAATAAAATCTAAAAAAAATACCAGGTTGAAGAATATTAGTTGCTTCTTCAAATTTCGCCAAAGCCCTACCTACATTTTACCGATATCTGCAAAATAAATCAAGAAAACTACACAAATTTACTCCATTTAGAAATTCCTAACGGTTTGCCCGAACGCACGGCACAGTTGGAGGCGTGGCCTGTTCAGCATTTGTCAACAACAATCCCAAGACTGGTTACGAACCACATCGAGGTCACGACTCGGTTAGCCTTGCTCAACTGGTTCGTAACCAGTTTTGTGATTGCAATGTAGAAGTACGTTCCACTGAATGGTCAGGTAATTTGCAGACTGATTCACAAATCATATGTATGAACACAGTCCCTCAAAGTTGAGGGACTGTGGTATGAAGCAATATGGCGCTCAGTGTAAATGCAAAAATATACATCTAGAATGCATATATACATGTAGTGTTATATAATAACATTTTTTTATTGCTCACAATTTGCTTTATACATAAAAGCAAGCAAGGTCTATTGACTATTGGTAAAACTTTAATACACAGGTTTACTGCTTTGGATTTAATGTCACAAAAACATTAATTTAAAGTTGTATATATTATGTTTTATATTTAGTTGAAAGCCCTTTGTAACTTGAAATAGGTTAATTTGACCCCTTAACTGAATCCAAAAACAAAATCCAGGACAACATCTATGGGTTTTGCCTGAAAAATGGCCAAGTTATTTAAGTTAGGAAAACAACTTAAATCCCATGATGCAACAGTGAGTAACTTACCAACATTGGCCTGTTGAGTCTGGCTGCACATTAAAAGCGTAAACTAAGCGAAACTTAGCGAAAAAGTATTGTGATAACAGTAGAACCTGCCAGCAGTACAAAATTTAATAGTTTATTTACAATGTTGAATTGAGACTCCCTAAGTTGTTGAAAACTCAAACCAACTGGTTTCAGGCCTTATAATGTATGCTGTATAGTAAAACATATTTCTGAAAAGAGGAAATGATCAATTTTCAACAAAAAATAAAACATAATACAACTTTAAAACCTAAATGTTCATATGATATGTCAAAAGTTTGATAATTATAATTGTGAACAGTCCTCAATACTTTTGCCCTGAAATATTGCACCATTTTGGTATGACAAAAGACACAAGTTAACCAATTAATACATAATGTATGTATTGTCAACTTCAGCTAAGGGTAGGCGTGGGTAGACACACTATGGACGCATGCGTAGATGACAACTCTCCCTCTTTAAATGTCAGTGCATGAACTCTGGAGATCATTGCCCATCGTTGCATGTAATTCAAACATGTGGTTATCAGTTGAAATGTACATGAATAATGTAATCCAAGTGCGATGCCCAGAGTTTATTTTATTATAGAAAATTTAAACATTGCCATGATATGGTATGTTATTGTATGGTTTAAATTGCATATTCACTTCATTTCGAATAAAATAATTCACAATAGGAACATTGATGAAGTATTTAAAATATTTTCCCGACATTCGGTAGACACCTGACTACTATCTTTTTCAATGATTTAAATGCGCACATGTGTAAGTTTGCGTAATTATTACGAAAGCAACATTATCAAGTCGGTAATATTGAGATACTCACAGACCCAATACCCCGGGTCAGTGCCCTAACAATTGTAAAAATAACTTGAGTTTGCGTAATTATTATGAAAGCAATTACAATGTTGAAATATTCAGAGCCGGTACAATATTGTAAACAAAATTGCGTAATTAGAAAAGCCAGTACAGAGTTGTGTACAAGTTGCATAATTACAGTACCGTCGGATATCATAACAATTTTACTAGAACGACACACGAGGCAAGAACGAAAGGGGTTGCTAAGGTAACGTGCCAAACTTCGGTCAACATACACTTGATGTCAGCATCGCAGCGCAGCAAGTTTCGCAAAGAAGTACTTGAATTCAATTGCGCCCCAAAATGATGTCGCTGATCACTCAGTTGTCGCGGTGTATGTTGTACCAAATTTTGACTTCGGCTTTTCCTTCTTAGTGCATGTTCTTGTTCACGTAAAATGCGACCTCTCACCAATGTATTAAAACACTTTGAATTTATACTTTGCGTGATTATACGTAGAACATTAAAATTTCTAAACATTATCTGAGACCATGCATGATGTATATTCACAAAATCATATTTTATATTATGTACGTCTTTCATTCCAAGGCTCAGGCAAATAAAACAAATGTTCTTCGGCCAACTATTATAGACTAGTTTCCAAGCTTTTGACTAAGCCAAATTTATTTTCCCAGTCATTTGTGTTCATTCATGATCTTGACAATAAATGTATATGTAAGGGTGCCTCTACAGGGCAGTTGCCTATGGAAAAGATGAGATGCAGTTTTGTATATATGCCACTTGCGCGTACGCCGGCCAAATCAGACTTGTGCATGGCATTCTAATGATAACCTGCGCGCAAACCAGACTTACGCGTGTGAATAAAATAGAGTTGGAATAATGGAAATGAAGGCGAAGCTTTCTAATTATGCCAGCCAGTAAAATACAGAGATTTCAAATATTATAAATAAAATGTATACAAGTGTTGTAATGTCCGATGTAATAGCCACATGTCGAGTTTATTTTAATTTATAATGTGAACTATTCCAGTTCATGGATGCCAATGAAATTTGAGAACAACTGAAATGTACAAGTAAGTCAGAGTCTTTTAAATGAATGTATCAAGTATACACATGAATTATTTGCCCCAACACAATGGTTTATTCTTTATTCTAAGTTGCGACTGATATGTTTATGTGGGCTTGATCGGCACAGTCGTAGAATAATAAATAGATTTTCTTGGATTAAAACAGTTTGCGAGCAGGGGTACAGCCACGTATGACTGCATGCAATTTAAAAGGGCGTACACCCTCCCCCAGGTCTCTTGGCTGACACTTTTTTTTTACAAACCTACCCCTTGGAAGCTTAAAAATTACGACCGCATGGATTCACATCATCTGTAGGGAGTGTGGATAATATGAAAAAAAAATCCAAAATATGACCCCCCCCCCCCTCGGAATTAAATCATCTGTAGGGGTGTGGATATAGAAAAAAATAGTCAAAAAATGACACCTCTCGGAATTGAACCATCCATACTTTTTGTAAAAAATATGACCCCTCGGATTTAAACCATCCGTGGGGGGGGGGGGGGGGACAAAAACTGAAATGACCCGTACGGCGACCGGCACAGCGACCTCAGTTCCAACATCTGTACACTCGGCACAAATCTGTAGCTTTCGAAATTACCTTCATCATCTCCTGTAATTTATTTACCCATAGTGAAGAATTACAATACCACATATCGTCGTCGAATCCTGCATTGTCCCGTGTTTTTTGAAACAGATGGCAATTACCCGGGTGCACTGCAATTTTGTCAGCTGCCGCTACCGGACACCGGTTGTTATTGGTGGCATACATTTTTGCCTGTGACTCATAGTTTTTTGCATTTTTATGTCATTAAATCCCTCAATTATATCTTGTACTTTAAGATCGTGTTTTCTTTGTTGGAATTTCGCAATCCATCTCAAAGTAACAACACTGAGAACATAGCGTTCTGGCGTTCGTGTAGGCACCTCACGGTGTTAAGGGACGGTGGTTTAGGTTTGTGTGGCGAACGACAATCACCCAACGACCGACGCTCACAACTTGGATCCCAACATTAACAAAAAGCAATATTATAGTTATATAACTTTTCAGATGTTTTTAATTCAGTATTTTTTTCAATATTCTTCTAAAATTCAACCACTATATTTAAAAATCAAATAATACCGGTTTTATGTATTTCCGTATTAAACCTGTAGTCAATTCATGTTCCAGGGCCACTTGGTTTAGCCGTGCATTATCAGCCAATATACCATGGATTGCATATACAAATTTTGTGTTTGGACCAATCAAATCAATGGATTAACACCATCAATATACTGGTATAATATAATTATATACAATATATATTAGAATCACCGAAGCGTTTATGTGATGCGAATTGCTGGTTTAAGTGTTTGGACACCCATCAATATATGTAAATTTAATCGCATTCTGATATATTGTACGAAGTATATATGTTTTTAATTTTATATATATTATTTCATTTTTACTATATTTTTGTTATAATCTTGTTTTATTACATGCGTCTTATTTTGGGTTATTGTAACTGCCACAAAAAATAACCAAGTACATATTTAAACACAAAATTTTAAAAAGACAAAATATAGGAATAATTACGTCGGTGTCAACTGCCATCATGAGTTTTATACTTTTCTATAGTGTTGTCTTTAAATCCGAAATAAATAAATTAATTAATTAATAAATTCTATCACAACAATAGTACTGAACACATAATAACACAATTTTATGTGCAGTGTATACTTATACTACATACAGTCGTACCGGGGATGGGTATACCACGCAGTCAGGAAAAAAAACGGGCTGCATGTTTATTAGACACATGTTAAATTTGTCGCAGTTGGAAAATATAAAGACTGGATTTAAAGCGTGTGTCTCATCTTGGCTGGCTGTCCAGCTGAGATTTGCAGTTTATGTATGCTGCCCTCAACGGCAATCGTTTGAAAAGAACTACATAATCGACTCTATGTCGATGAGAACATGGAAGATATTATTCCATGATGAGAATGAATTGGAACTAAGCCTCGGATACTCTCAGATAAAATGACAATGAAAATGATCAACCTACCATGCGGCCAGCAAACTACACATGTGTCCTTATGGAATACAATAATATTGTAGCCCGTTGTTTCCATACAGAAATTGCATTTCTTACAATGATATACAGGTTTACGAAATGACATCAAATAAACATGATATCACGTGATTTTTAGAAATCGCGTTGCCCTCGCCCATTAGAGAGATAGAGACCTTTTATTATTTTGTTACCACCTGTGTTTCAGATGTATGTATACTGATGTGGTCGTTATCATAGGACAAATACTTTTTTCAATATAAGAATAATAACATAATAAGCACGTACTAACTAGTTAGTCATCACGGAACAAATATGACCTGCTTTTATGACACTGCCATACAGAGGTGTCTCTCTAATGTGCAACCTGGTTCATAAAAGTCGTTTAGAGTAGAAGACTACTCATGAAGTAAAATGCCCAGAATTTATTCATTTTGGAATGTAATAAACTGTACTCTAAGGCAATATAAGGATATTGACCAAAAAAAAATTGGGGGTCACCAGCCTTTTTTTTTTCTAGAAAATGATGGTTGTATTTGAATGGAAAGTCGCCATTTTGACACTATTATAACACTTTTACCACAGGTTCCTATGGCAGAGATATTATGCAATATCTAAAAATCTAACCTGGTGACATAGGTTGAAAAAATCATATATTGTTAGTGCTGGAGTACTTTTTGTTGTGCTGAACTATTTACATAATCTGGGTTTTTAAAAGTGTGAAAAAATGCAATTTGTCTTTAACATTGTGTTCTATGGAATTGTTCTAAAAATAGTAATTTTTAAAAAAATATTAGGACACATTTCTCAAAAAACTTAACTGTAACACACACAATAATGCTATTTCATTGTACCATGGGACATTAGCTTCATGATTGTACATAATAAACTAATGAACATTGTCATGCGATTTATGACCAATTTTGTCAAAAGGTATGACTAGGCTTCTACGTTAACGCATTTTAATATGGAATAAGATACTATCCAATCCGATGAGATATTTGTAATATTTGTAATCATTTTATTTTAGACAAAAGCAAACAATAAATAAATAAATAAATATGAACATTACATATCATAATCAGCGCGTTCTATGACCGGCGTTAACGAGATATCACAACATTCGAATCATGTAAGGTATCATGTATTCGGGTGCGTATGGACGTACCACTCAGCTACATATTTTCTAAATAATTTGTAACAAGATACCACGCGAATAAACGCAATTATTGACTAACACTGGAGCAGATGGATAATTCAACAAGTCTAAGGAATCACATATGGTCTGTTTGCGCTTTCCGAAAAAGTTGAATATTCTTCGTTACTGAGTATTACTTGACTATCTGAACTTTATAAATAGTGATACTTAAAGTAACATCGATGTGTATTGGAATTGTTGTGGCGCGGAATCACGCATTCTTAAGTGCATTTACGCGAGCGACTTGAGCCTCTTAAACAGCACTAGTCTTAGCAGCAAAGAATAACATTATAACAGAGAAAGTCTTGAATAACACATGTTTAGTATCACAACTTCAGTTGGCAGAACTTTTTCATAAATAGATTTGTTCTTAATGTGAACTACTCAATGTTTATGTCATCTTTCATATCTGTTTGCCTTGTATATAACATCATGCCCATCTACATACTGCTCGCAATGATGTGAAAGCCGGCATAACTTTTTATAGAGGGCGCTGTCGCGTATGGATGCATTGCGCAAGGTGTAACTTGTCCAGCGTTTGCGCAGATTGTCCCATGACGCTCGAATCTAGTATTTCAAATTCCTGAAAAGTGACCGACTAGCCGACAACATACCGACGTAGAACGGAATGGCGAAAAATAATCTCAGTGGTGATGATATACCATGATATCATAAACGTGATCCTTAATATAGATAAGTTAGTTTTTGAAAAACAAAATATTTCGGAACAGAATATGCGTTTTACACCAAAATGTAAGTTATGAGGCAGATTAGAATCTGAAGAACATTTATAATATAATCGGTGCGTAGAAGTGCTCCCCGGTTAAGTATAGAAATTACGGGAATAATCTTGGCACGCCAACAATTATTTTAACGTGCAATTCTGGAATGTCAGCTAATGTGCTCAGGCGTTCGTGACTAACATCAAATTAGTAGACATCAGTGCCGCGGCGGTCATTTTAAATCAACAACTCCACCTCGTAAAATGACCTAGTTTCAGTAATCCCGATAAGTGCCTTCAAATTCACACGCCGTTGGGTCAAAACTGTTATCGAACTTCATAGTGTTGCACCATATCATTTTCTGTAAAGACGACATCCTCTCCACCGGAAGCGGGACTATTTCTTTGCCTAAACTACGTCTCATCACAGATACCATCTTAGTCCAGCTTGATTCACGCCATCCTATGAACAGATGGGCTCCTGAAAAGATGGAACAGAATTATGGTATTTGTCGAGGCTGTAATGTACTACTGTTATTATATTATTCCTAGGCTATGTCATGATACATACAATTGAAGACACAAATAAATGGGGGGGGGGGAAACTATACGAGAGAGACGCGAAAACTCCATCATTCATGCGATGTCAACATATTTACGTATCTTTTTGTGGTGTAACATATAATGAGGATCCCTAAAAAGTCGTCTATAGCTGAAATGTTTTCATATTTTCCTCTCGCGATATTCGGTCAGCCATATCTCATCAACTCGGTGACCTACACTATGGGAAATTGCACCATTCAAATTATGACATCACCAGACTATCTGTAGCAATCGCTATGAGCAAGTTGTCACCGTTGGGGGCGCACGTATTATATATACTGGTACTTACTAACTGCAATCTCCTGTTCCACTAATGACAAAACAAAGTTGTCATTTTTGTTTTGCAGTTTCATTAACTTGTGAGATTTTTGCACGAGTCTTTTCAGCGTATAAACAACACCCGGAAACTCTTTCTTCATTCTATTCACGAATTCCTGTAGGATGAAATTTAACATTAATTTGAAAGTTAGCTCGTCTGATCCGATTAACACCAACCCATAGCTGTCATGAGATACCAGTACACCCTTTGCCGGCGTCCATGATTCTCACGGTTTATGATATGTTTAAACATTAATATTTGACAATTTTGTGTGGTTATCATTGTCGCATACGACTTATTTACCACTTCCGTGTCACTGAGAATGTTCTAGAACCGTACTGTGTCTGGGTGGAATATTCTATATTTTTTAGAAAATGCCAGTGGTTGAATAGGTAATAGAACACTGTAGGAGGCAATAGAAGGTAATGGAACATTCTAGAAATTTGTAGTAAGTTCCAGACTCATTATGTATGCTGATGTAGTGGTCTATTTATAGACAGTGGGGGTATATATAGGGGAGTTGTTCAGCACTGATTTCAGATCGGAGATCTCGTTGAATTGTATTGGAGTTTAAGTATCTAGTTATTGGAGTAGTGGAGTTTTACCGCGTTATTGTACTTGATGTTTGCAGAGTATAATAATACCAGTACCAGTTGAAACCTCATCTGTTGGCTCCGTGTTCGTATTTTATCATCGCCGCCAGGGAAGTCTTTCTGTTACTGTTGCCATTTTGGTATTTGAACCATCACACCTGTACTATACCAATTACGGTAATATTACGTTGCGTGTGACAATCGCAATATTCAGCTTAAGGTATTATCCATATAATACAAAGTGAAAATGAAACTGAGTTATCGATTAGGAAACATAACACTTAAGTCTCCAATTTATTTCCAGATTTCATTATCAACTAGTCAACACTCGATGGAACATTTGCAGCTCACTTTTGCGGTAGCCACGTTCTTCTTGAAACTCTATTGCGAACATACATATATAATGTGACATTGACTTTTAATCTGTTGTTATAAAAATAAATTACGTATTGAGAATCACATGGGGAACGTGTGTTGCTGAAACACTTGATGTGACCTTTGCCCCGGAAATGTAGCCTGATCGTATAGATCACATGAGAAACACATATGTCCTTCGAGGCTTTTATGTACATATAGCACTGAGCGCCCTGCCTGTACACTCATGCTGCTTATGCGATTTTTTGGAAGGCGTGGCCCACAAGAGCCTGGACGCCCTCTATGCACTCAAACCTTTTTTGAAAACTTTCAATTTATTATAATAACCACACAAATTATATATTTAACCATATTTAAATATTTTCCAATTGAAAGTATACTAATTAAACGAAGAATTCAAGCCTCTTGTCACTTGTATAGCTTTAAAACTGTTTAATTATACGTGTGTTGACTTCTTACTCTTATCATGGATGCTCTGGTGAACCAACACGTATCTCGAAAAGGGTTTTAGAGAAACTCAAGAAAAACAAAAAATCGTGAATTCGTATCGCGCGTGAAATAGCATCAATAATTATGAAAATGTTTTTTTGGAGACCCAATATTTTGATAAACATTAATTTTGTCATCAAGAAATAACTTTCATAAACAAATTATGAATTTTGGACAAATATCTTGATTCTAACAGATTTGTGTGGAGCATTATACATATTATAATACACGTCGACAATGAGTGATCCATGGGGACAGGGTGTGCTATCAAACCTCACTAAACGAACAAAAAACACACGTCAGCTGGTGGCAAATTATTTACGCACGAGCGGCACCTTACTCTACTATTGTGGTTGACCTTTGAACCCCAAGTTATTCCCCACACATGTTCATTTGTTTGTTTTCTATTTATTGCTTCGTTTTATTGTAGAAACGCATGTGATACTGCAGTTTTATCCACGTGCACTTAAAATAATGACCCATTGAGAGCTGGTGAATAATTATGTGAATCTTGAAATAAAACCAAGAAATCAATATATGGACAGTATTGTAGCGGGAGGTCGTCACCTGCGCACGCGCGGGAATTGAGTCCTAAACGACGATAACAACACACGCTGAAAACGCAAATGCTCATGGGTAGACGCTTGTTTGTAAATAATGACACGCTATGGCCATTTGACGCATGCGCAGGTAACGACTCCCCCCGCTTTAACTCATTTGTTTCACCCACCTGTTGATACGGAGGATGTGCAATGTAGACGCATGTATGCCCTCTGGATTGGATGTACTCTATAAGACTATTGACCAATACATCGATTGTCTTCGACATGACGCTGAGTTTAAAATAATCGGTTGGTTTGCACACATGTGGTGCCCAGTATGACCCATTCAGGCATCTGTGAAGAAAATATGACGCACCTAGTTTCAGAGAAGTACTGTAAAACACTTTGAAATAGCTGCATATCATTTTAGCGAATTTGACTCAATGCATGAATTAACTGAATCTTAATTTAGCTAAAGTGCAAATAATCTCACAGTGAGAATATACTAGTTCTCTATTATTCTAATTAGCGACATCTTAATTTAGCGAAATTGTGGATTAGGTAAATTACTTAAAATAACATGCTATGTTTTACAGTGCGTGATGTTGCGTGCATTTGCGCATGTACTTATTAAAAGTAGTATGAATATTTCAAAACTCACGCGCCACCAGTCTTGCGTAGTCATTATTTAATTCACGATTACCGTTTTAAGTGCCTCTAATTAAAACAACGTGTTTGATTTAGGATAAATCCAACCCTAATAAGTGTACCTTAAATAATCAACAAAAATATGACATGTATTCATCATAGTTGGAATAGCAATGAACTTATACAGTGTATAGTACATTTGTTTGTGAATGGCTGTCGTTCCATATTGACATAATATTTCAATATATAACGATGAACAAGTTATTTTAATGTATGTTTATATTACACTACATTGACGTCAATGTTAAAGCACGTTTACCTTCGTCATATGCTAATAGACCATTTTCCGTACACTGCGAGAATCACGCGTTATGCGTGAAATCGAACGTAAAAACAGGACAAACAAAGGTCATAGCGTCGTAGTCGTGTGATAGGTATTTTTGATGGTTAAAAACCTTTCACTTAGGTAACCGGGATTCGGTCGTTTCCACGCTAGGCTGACAAAAGACACACACAAGCTTCGTTCATGTTCCCAAAACGATTCTCTGCCAAGTCCCTGGTTTTCACCCGAGACAGCATTAAATCAATCTTTATTTCTTGTCACCCCTTAACCAATTACAATCAGTATAAGAGACTCCAAGGCCTTTCCTTCCAACAAACAACCAATCACATGAAAGTTTTACACATCATAATCAATTAATTACTCGTCAAGCTGTCTAGAGAAAACATTTCTATACATTGTCAACACTAACTAATATTGATGGGGTAATAGTCTCGCACTAACATTCCACAAAGATACCATCTCGCCATCTGGTCTTGTCATTAACCTTTATCAGTATATGTCATGACGACCACTGTCAAACTGACTGAAATATAAATCATGATAGTCGCGTCAAACATCGCGTGGGATTCGACAAACGCGAAAGTATTTCGGGGACATTTCCATGCTTAATAATGTGCTGTCCACATTTGATGATAGGCAATTTCGATTAAGTAAGGGTATTCGGAAGCAATATTCCTCTGTCGAAGATCGGCCGGTCAATGTAAGCTGCGAAATAAAGAAATTCTAGTTCAAAATCAAATCGTTCGATTTTTGCGGCAGACGTTCGACGCGCGTCTTTCATGCATCTCGCAAGATCTCGCAATTGTTCGGAAAATCACCTATTCAAACACATTTCATGGGCATTTATAATGAAAATATTACAATTAGAATGTTTATAGTGTACACGTGAACAATCAATTTATAGTTGGACTATTGATTTGTTGTTCCATGTTAACATCAGTTTTATTTTGAGTGTACCTATCCTATCGTACTTCACACTTATGGCAACATGTGTTTACAGATATGATACTTAGCCATGGAATAGTTGAAAATGCAGTATTAAGATAACAAGCCTAGATCCATCATCTCTTGAATAAATATGACTATTCACTTTTACAGAAGATTTTAATCACAAACTGTTCTCAGGTGCATCATACCTCAAATTTATCCGTTGTGTACTTCACTCTTGAGTGAACTGAGTACAGGTATAATTTCCACCACAATATACCCTCAAATCAATAATATAAATAGATAAATGTTGGTCGATGAGGGAACCACTACTCTACAATGTCCCGGGAGAACCCTGTTCTGTCGTGCACTGAGGTACGTATGATTTATTTTGTCCGAGGGAATAAAATTCACGCCTGGTTAGGCTGTTAGATTGTAGTACAAAGCTGTGACAACAGAAAGTGCTATTTGCTTTTCGTCTGACTTTTAGGAAAATCAATACGACATAAATAAAAGAGATGTTAAAAATATGGCGTTATCCATATTTCATCTTTATATATCACATGCATTTATCACGTTATAAGTTCATAACTAAGACAGACCATAGACATTATCATCGACTCCATCTTTTGGGAAATTAAAATAATATATACGCTGTCCACTGTATCTATATATTCGAATAACAATCTATCAAAAACTAAACTGTCAGTATTATGAAATGAAAAATTGAAACTACGCATGTGCAGTGATTTTATTGTACGTAACAAAATATCTAGTACACAAGCGTATTAGAGAAATCACAGCCCAATGTATTATTAGTTGAATGATATCAAATTAAGACTTTAACGGTCAGAGTTCAAATGTGTACTACTTTGCATGTTACTGCTCATATAAGCAATGGAGGAAAATCCCGTTGTTTATATTATAAAAAAATATCAGACTGGAAACTCGCTAAATTGAATATATTTTTTGGAAATGTTTTCAATAATATCAGAATAATATTTTTTATTCCTTTGCCATCCATGTCACCAATCAAAATTCGAAGATATGAAGAAATAATTTCTTCGTAAAAAACAATACAGCATTTTATTTTTTCCGTGAAATTTTAGAAATTGCCCCTTTATTAATTTTTGGTATCCTAATACTGAAAGAATGAGAAATGTGATATATATAAACTTTCATTCGACTCGAATCTCTTTAAAGAGATATTAAATGTATTCACTGTATCATAATTAGCCACGTGTGCCGAGGGTCTCATATCTTGTTCAATAAGCCATACATAATAGTAGCTGTGTGCCAATACAGCGTTATTTTTTGATAAAATAAAATAGTGAATAATGTACTTGTACACAAACAACTTACTTTTCCCCCGTACGATTTCTCCAATGTACGACAGCGAACGGCGTTCCGTCACAGATAGCATCGTATACGCCGTCAACAAGGCCACTTACATACGGCGACCAAGACAGATGATTGTCTACTTCCTGGTAAAGTTCTTCATCTGCGGGCGATCTGAAGAACCGTACATCTTCATCAAAATAGACTGACAGACACCGAACCCCTTGGGTTGCTGCAAGGAATTTAGAGTTTTCTTCTGGAGTTGATCCAGAGCTGACCCTTGCATGGAAGGGATAATCACGACCAATTTCTCCCACGGCGTCTCTAGTTTTGAAATATCTCCGGCTATTTGAGACTTCCTTATCCTGTATCACATCGAATGGTTTCAATTTTATTTTCGGGATTAATTCGTCCTTACATTCTTCGTAAAATTCTTTCATGGAAACTACGGGAACGATTTGATTGATTAGAATCTCGTCAAAGGCGCGTCTCATGGATACTGAGCTGTACATTTGAGTCTCCAACCTATCATACACGCGAAAAGGAGTCGACACAATCGTACGATTTTGGAGCAAAGCCAGGCGTAATTCTCTACGGAACGTCCAGAAAGCTCGGTTTGGTCCACCGTCCAAGTAAACATGAATAGGAGCGAGATACCTCCTCCGAGTGTCTTCATTTTTTGAAATATTCACAAATAATTCGTTATTCTGTGGAAGTGTGGTAAATCTTTTTTGACGGAGTGTTTCACTGTTATCACCTTGTGTGTCAGTGCATTGACAGCCGCCTTGCGAAGCACATTTAAATATTAGTAAAATAACATATATCGAAAACACAGTTAACAGTAGACGTGCTGACCAGTGGATCTTCCCGATACAACGTCGTAGAAATGGGTTATAACGCCTCATTGTGTAGGATTCACATCTGAAAGAAAGTATACACACATTATGCTATGCAGTCTTGTAAACAGAATAACACTGACAATCATCCCATGCCCCGTTCGGCACCACGACGTAAGAATCAATAGACGCACGATTCCTAAAACACTTTCTAAAAAATATTGATAACAATATCTCGAAAAAAAATATTTGCATTGAAGGCCGACCAGGTATCACCATTATCGCCAAAATAGCGTTTCGTCGTTTTTGAGAGATACTTTCTGGGATGAGATATTCAAACGCGAACTTCATTCCCACGGAAGCAACTTGGAAAACTCAGACATATTCTCTGAAAACGAATAACACTATGGAAGAAATTTTAAATAAATGAATTAGAAATTACAACACACCGTGAAATAAGTTACATATTTAGCGATGCAACGAGTGGTGGCGTTATTACATGTGATATAGTTGATAAATACAGCATTAGTTGCGACTACGTCCAGCCTGACACGTAGGCGTAAGTAACGCCTTCACCGGCCGAACGACATCAGACCTCTGTGTCGGGTTTGGGGTACCGCGGAGGGTGCAATTCACGTGACCTTGTCAGGCTACGACTACGTCATACCATGGTCATACGGGTCAGATACTTCCGTCCACATATATGTCATTTAGCATATCGTATGACCTACTACACCCCGGGCCCAGTGGGATACCTTGGTAACTCTTGGGCACATTAATTTAAAAGAAAAAATACGTTACTGCAAGAAATGTTTGCAAGAACTTTTTCTGAGCTAAACATTTATTTTCTACATCCGATATCACGCCATAGGGATTATGCAATCGTAGACGCGAATTCACGGAGCGGACGGTGGACTCAAATTGACTTTTCGGTGTGCCAACTTCTAGCCATGTTTACAATAGAAAGCAAATATTACGTGTTTACGCTACACGAAGTACGGTCTAAGATTTACTGAGATTTATTATCCCATATGTTCGATCTCTTAGCCCGTGTAAGTAGCTGTGCGTGAACGCTACTTATGTAAGGGGGGGGGGGCAAGGGTTATTTTCGTTCAACGTAATTGCAATATTTTTTGTTCGTACAACGTAAATTGACAAAATAAATTTCGTAGTTCTGTAATCACAGGCTAGACGTACAACTTAATCAATCAAATTTATTGTTCGTACACTGTAAAAATGTGTCATTTTTCTCGGTACGTACAAGAATTTACATCCAAATAAAAAAAGTCGTAATGAATAATGCAGAGAAATTACGTTTTCGAAACTGTAAAACGACTAAATGACACAAGATTCACTGCAAAATTCAATTTTCACTGTAAACTGTAAAAACGTCTTTTTTCCCTTGTAAATTGTAATACTAGTAAGCCCTTTTTTATTTCCCGTAAAACTGTACCAGCTACCCCCTTGCTCCCTCCTATGTACTGAGGATTAGTGTTATCCATCCTGTAAATAAATTACGAGAGGTTCTGTAAATAAACACTGTGCAAATGATTAACAAAGATCACAACCACACCTCCAATAAGCAATCGCACAGACCATGGAAGGGACTAACGTACTTTAAAACTCTCATGAACTCAGATTGGCTTTGGAGTCACATCAATTTCACCTCGATACGTTGATGGTGTCAAAATCGGAGTTAAAGGGAGGTGCATCACCATTCAAAAATGTTAATTTGACCATGGCAGTGTCAACCTCAGACAACTAATAAACGTTTATTAGTTGTCTGCTGAGGTGTAACGGAATATACTGATTGACAGAACTAGTAATTTTGAAAACAGTTGAACCATGGTTGAACCACAGCCCTATATAGTCTATAGAGGGACTCTGTTTGAACAGACAGAAAGTTAAAATATAAAACACAAAATAAACCTTTTATCTCAGACTAGTAATACAATTGTATTACTAGTCTTAGCTTTTATCAAGATTTGTTTAAGATGTAATTCCTGAATAAGACAATAATACAACAATAGTCTAATGTAGTCTGCATCAGATCATGGTCAAGGGTACGACATACAGTATTATAGTAATAGGAGCGTAATGCAAACTAATGTGTAGAGGTTTAGCGATGGTTTCTACAAGGGTTTGCCAGACAGATAGGTGCAGAAGGATGCTCTCGCTAACGTATTTCTAACGTGACTTGATTGGCCTTGACTTTAACAAGATAAACAAATAGTTAATACGTGAATACCGATACGATGCGATTGTACGCTATCGTCACCTTCACCGCAGTAACCTTTATTCCACCCACATTGCTATGAATTGTACTCAGCCACGTTTTAGCGTTATTTGCACATAACTGTGTCGTCAGAGACTGTTGTGTATTTATTGTACCAATATTTTTGACCTCTGGTGTGCTCTCATTTCGAACTGAACTCACTGGGATATATTACTCACGGTAATATAATACTTACAATACCATGGTAGAAATGGTTTAGTTGTTTTCATGTCATGTATGACAAATACACTCTTTATATTATATTTAACGCTACTGGTATACTAATCAAAACACCATTATTTGTATCATCATTTCTCGCTACCTCAAAACAACGGAATCATCACTTGGAGGGCCATGGGCTTGAAACGGCAGCAAGAGAGCTGGGTGTTAATTTCATTAGAACAAAAACATAATTTCAAATTATTTGTGAAATATTAGCGTATTAATTTCCCAGGTGACCTGGTGCCACGAATATTATTTTTACACCGTGTCACATGACTATCATTACAAGGATTATACATTACGAACATAAAGGACAACGCACCTCATTACAATTCGTAAATTATTGTATACTATTTAAGAAGACAGAAAAAACAATATTGTCAGTTAATATAATAATATTGAATTTGGTCAAGGTTACATCGTTTTATTTCAAAACAATTTGCAGCCAACGTATTATATATCAATACGAACTGTTTTTCATTGTGATTATGATTACACTGGTTCGTAGCGACTAACCAGTACACATATAAAACAAAACATATGCTAGTAGTTGCAATGTAGTCAGCAAACCAGTCATATTGTCATCACGGATGTTGTATACTAGTAGACCATGCGATGATCGATAATATTCATTGTATATTTTACCACGGGTCATGGTGTCACGTGGCGGACATGGACATGTGACTTTGACATTGTAATTAGTCGCGATTAGTAAGACATCGTGACGGATTATCCAACTTGGTGTTAATATCGATTTGCATTTAATCGTGTACTCAGTGTTTGCATCAATTCGTACACCTGGCTCATCCGCGGGTGTCGCATAAAGTGGGTCTGCTCAATACTTGTTTGAATGTCTATAAAATACTAGTATTCTGTAAACTAACCTGTCGCATTCAGTACTTATGTCTGGCATAACGCCTTTTTAAGGAGAAAATCCACCGTCGTGGTTTACGTGGCAAGTGTCCGCTTTATTGGTGCCGCTTCACCAGTGTGTCCAAATCTCCTTATGTCCACTGAGTCGTTCTTCTTCATGCTACAGTACAATATTATTAAAAGGAAGTTAAATAATGATTCCCCAACATGGAAAGTTATCTAATACAAGCACGGGTATGAGTGGTTGGAACATATCTGCTAATGAGTTTGATACAGTATGGTTATACTGCGCATGCTCAGTTATAGTGGTGTTGATATTATGGCCACATGTTGTAGTACACACCCACTAACGTAAACAACTGAAAAATAATATTAAAACACACTTACTGTTTTTATGCAAATGATAGCCTGTGACCACACTCTTTGACGTTACCGAGAAACAACATGAACCATATGTTATGCTAGAACGTACACAAGTGGTGATAATTACACCAATTACAAAGCAACACAGCGTACGTTCCAAAGACCATCATGCATTGCGCCTTACATTAGTCAGATATTACGGGTTTAGAAACCAATTGAATATGTTAGGACCCGCTGCTCACATATGGAACAAACAAAACACACAATAGAACAACAATGTAATAATCCAGAGCATAATATGTACTGCATATTGCGTTGCCATGGCACAGGCGTCAAGGGAGTCGATTGTTTACAACTCCTGTTATATTTGTTGAATTTGATGCAGTACATGAATTACATCCATTTTATATTTTCTTATATCGTAGTAATCCAAGAAATGTTTCAACGATTTAAAAGGTTAATTATTCATTGGGTTTTAATTTTGCTTATTTCGCTGACTGGAAAATTAGCTAATTAAAAACCCAGTGAATATGTAAAATTTAGCGGCATAGAACACATTATCTAAATGATAAAACTGTGAATTTAAAACCCACTGAATATGTCTGAAATGGTGAATCAGTGAAATTAAAACCCAGTGAAAATTAGTCATTTTACAGTATGTTATTTCAATCATCAGGTGTCACGTCATCGTTTTCCAACCGCGACGCCTGTGCACTCACGAAATAATGTGGCCGAGGTTTCTACAGAGTATAGGGAACTAAGCAATCGTAGATTAGTTTCACAGGTTGGTAGGCTAGAGGTACTTACGGGAATCCATGCGGTAAGAGTGTAGCACAGTCCCTCTATCTACAGAGGGACTGTGGGTGTACATATTGAAGAGATACAGATAGTACAGTATGCAAAATACTGTATATCTGATCTACGACTTGCATAATAATATCTGTTATTTCACAACGTTATAAGAGTTCAGATATTAATGTGAAATAGCAGTGAACTAGATTTTATCCGACTTACAAACTCAACTCCGTCAATATGACCAGTCAGTGTTGAGGGCCTCTCTACTCAGTGTCGAACGGTGATCTGAGGTCATGATTCAAACTCGTTGTTCGTTCAGCAGCTATTACGATTGAGCAAGCCTAGCAAATGTCTCTACTCATGGGGTAGCGGAGTACAATGAACAATGGCGAAATATAATCATATTTTTATCAGTGGGGGAAAGTACATACGTGGCGTAGAAGTCAAGTTCTAAATATAAAAACACGTATTTTGTCTGGTTTACACCCCCCCTCGAAATAAACGACCGACCCGGTCTTAACCCATACTTGCATTATTGCTACCTTTTTCACAATGCAATGTAGTGACGCAGCTTAAAAGAACTACAATGATTCATGGTCGTCGCGCAGCGCGTGTTCGAATTTCATGTAAATAAACAATGTATTTTACACGCGTTGTATACGTCGCTATGAGTCCCATATCGAACAGGGCGCGGCGCGACGACTGCCACCCTTTAACGTACAATAAAATAGTTTTGTTCACCAAAAAATAACATTCTTGTCATAGTACACTGGGTGATTACTCTCTCGCATTATCTTCCATGAATTATATAATATGGTATATTGTACGTGTCAAATAGGTTTGTATGTGTAGCACTGTATTGTGTAGTATTGGCATGACGTCTTTCATTCAGTTTCAATCGTTGATATGATGTCATCCAGCTGTGAATAGAAATTATTTTTACAAGTGCAACCGCATCGTCCTGATCAAATTCCTGAGGGCGCTATATATAGCTTTGGTAATCCTGTTCTGAGCATGGAAGGTAGTAACGTTACTACCTTCCATGTTCTGAGTCAGGTAGTATTTATTTATCATTGGCTATGGTCGTTTGACGAGGTCGCGTGAGTTGCGCCCTCCGCGGTGCTTCATACCCATGATGCCGTTCACGTCTACATGTCAGGTTATGGATATGGCTATTCAAAATTGTACGTTTTGTCACAGTCCCTCTAGAGATAGAATGACTGTGAATTTGTACTGTATTATTACAGTTTATTTTGGGCTTGAGTGATACTTTAGGTTTCTGTGGGGGCGATTGAGTTTTAGCTTCCGCTGGGTGTTCAAACGTTGCTCTTAGTCTACATAAGGTCCTCTATCTCTGCGACTACAGGATTGTCAGGATTGCTTGAGGCTGGTGGGGGTCGGGTGAGGATGAGGTGAGAATGATGGAGTTGGAGGTGGAGTGAGAATTGCGGTTTTGGGTGTACGTATGTGTACGTTTAAGCTCAGACTACTATCTATCTATCTAAAAAAACTTATATAGCGCCGGTATCCAAAACTGAGTTTTGTTCAAAGGCGCTGAAATCAAACACTACAAATCTGTAGAGTTACTATAGACAGACTATTGGATGAGGAATGACTTGGTCGGGATGATTAGATTTACTCGGGAACAACTTATGGGTTCCAAAATAGAGAAATCGGTGAATTATCCCACATTCCCTGTGATTCTCCTGAGCCATGGTGTCTAGTTCTTATTCGGCGGTCGGATATCGTTTTTTAAGCGTTATATAGGCATTAATCATTCACTGGGATTTAATTTCCCTATTTTCACAAGTAATTTTTTTTTTAAATTAAAACCATGTGAACGTGTGAAAAAACAATAGAACTTATTGTTTCTCTACCAAATTCGTGAAATTAAAAAAAAGGCTCAAATATCAAAATAGTGAAATCATGAAGCTAGCATATGCCATTCTATGGCTAGTTGATCAACAGTAATCTTCTATATGCCGCGCTGGTCCCTTTTATTCAGCTCGCGGAGCGTCAAACTTAACATAAACCACTTCTAATAACAATTGAATCACAAAACTATGCACTGATGGTTGGAGTCATCTGTCATTTTTATTCCCTAGTAAGATACACCAAGACGTCTAGCGGAGTAATAAAAGAATTCGGGTCATTCATTAAAACAATAAAAAGGTACGTGTTGAGGATGTTTCACGCTTCGCCAATTGGACCCATTGGTTTTGGGCGATAAATGATAACACACATGTTTGAATATTAGTGTGTTCTTTATTTAACTACGTTTATGACTTCGAACACATATATACATGTGCGGGTAGCAGAGTCGTTAATATCTTTAAGCCATATGCTTGACAATAATCAATATTTATATTATTAAACCCCAGATAACAATATTAGTATAATTTCTATGAAAGAGGATAATTTTTTGGGGTTGTTGAAAATGAAAGAAACTGGGATTTGGAAATAATGGGGCTTTTTTGATTATTTTCTAAAAATGTTTCTCTATTTCAATGTGCTTTTCTGTTATATATTAATTTTTAATTTAATTTACATCAATTATGATGTATAATTATATTTTATTGTATATTATAGGTGAATACAAATCTTGTGGCAAACTAAAATAAACGAGCTGCTGGTTCTTATGGTTCGAACCTGCATTTATTGTACAATGTTTAGTGCAAATAGGTAACAATTCTGTTCTAACACGGTTATACGACTCATACTATTCAGATTAATGTATCTAGCGGCCTCTATCTTATATCTGTGAGCAGAAATGAATCTTGTTGATGTTTGGTTTCAAAGACACATTGCGTGTAATCAACAATGCGCAACTAATGAAAGATCAAACAAATCGTAACAATGCAGAAATTATTCAAACATAATGAGTATACTCGTAATAACATGAACATATCTTAATCGCAAATGGCCGCCGAGAACTCGTTAAAAACGAGAGCGTATCGAGACTTCATTTTGCCTCCCCCCCAACAAAAATTGTGTTCCATTTTCTCCCGTCATCGCGTTCACTGTTTCTCGGGCCTATGTAACCATGGTGATTGAAGGAGTGAAAGTAAACAAAAAACCATCGCGTCTCTCACGCTCAAAATGAGATCTCAGGGAACATCGTCTTAGGTATATTTCTAAAAACTCTCTCAATCGCTTATACTATAGCGATTTTCAATCACCCCGATACTCGCACTTTTACAGACTCTGAGGTGGTAGCACGAAATTTGGCATGGGGGAGAGATGTACTCCCAATCCCTCGTGCCAAAGGTCGCGCATATTTTCGGGACCCCTCCCCCGGTGCCGCCGCCACTGCTTTAACATATGATGACGAACTATGTCAGACGTAAATCGTGTGATCACATGGCACGAACTTAGAGATAACAATGTCCTGAATCTGTCAATTCGATTATTGCTATGAATTCCCAATTTCACAAAGTCAATGTTGTCGTCTTGCCATGTACATTGCTTTTGCATCTCATGTTGTATCTGGCGTAAGAAGTAGTTAGATTGATTTTAAAAACAAAAATCGTAGCACACAAAACTTATAGCAGCGAGAAATGGTGTTTTCAATTTTAAAAGAACCTTGCGTCTGTTGATCCGTTAAAACCGTTGTGTAATTTGTGTCATTGTTCCCGCTATGAATAACACATTATTTAACTTTTTTTTATCAAAAGTATCTTTTCCTGTTTTGCGTAAAATCGATCAGTGGGTTCAGTACTTCCACGTATGACCAATCACCAGTATAAATCAGCAATAACTGTGGCGGCGCGTTCACCAATTAGATTACAAACCCGACTGTAGAGGGCGATGTTCATTTTCGACATTACTCTGCCTACTCATTACTAGACGACCTGCTGCTGCGGGATACACATATACAGTCAAGTGTGTCAATATGGACAGGCCACAAAATAAATGTATATCAGTGGATTGATGCATCTCAACTGATGACCTCATTTGTAGTGGAGCACATGAGTCAGGTATGGTACGTGCTACACCATTAAATATGAAATATCGTACGCATTTGACAGCGATTGTTTTATTCGGTTTCTATACAGCACTGATTATTCAAATATACTGGAGTGTGATTAGGGGACACCCACATGTGATTTCAACAAAACATCGATCATGGAATAGGTCAGAATCAATAACAGACGCCATCAGCGTTGATCAGATATACGGAGCTGACGCAGCGACCGAGGTGAGTAGGACGTGGTCGGTTGTGGTTATTGAACTCAACCTTAAATATAATATAATATTTCCCAATACATTGTAGAAAACATGGCGTATAATAACCATTTAATACTGTGCGCTCAAATCACTCATATGGAAATTAAGCAATCAAAGTAACCATATGGCACCCCAATGATACGAATTTTGTGAGCAGAGATAATGGCTGCCAATACAAACACTCAATGCAGCCATGTGAATATTACATCCTCGTAACTCTGAACACTGTAGATTTTATTCCAACCTAAAATGGCGTTTCTACACAAATTCAGTAATCGCCTTTCACATACACTTGTTTAATACGAGGTCGGTCGGATTTAACCCAGAGGTCGCTGCTGTCGCAGCTGTCCACGTTGTTAATGTGTGTATAGAGAAACACAACACAAAATAATCAAAACACAACATTTCGTATATATTTTAAAAACAAAAGTACTGTTGATGACTTTTTCGCCGACGTATATCATTATACGTGGCGTACCTACAAATCAGGTTTACACACTATGCTACTATGGGGATTAGTATTATATTAGAATATATGCGATTTTTGGCCCTGAAGTATTTACAATTAAAATAGCCACGCTTTTTTCACCTGATTGGAGGATTACCTCAGCCTACTAATGTATATGTCCACATTTACAGGTGTTGGTACACGGGGTCATCTCACACGTCTAACTGCAATACTAAATACGTCACATTTACGCGTAATTGTGATCTATTTTAATCCCAATTTAAGCTACCATGGGGAAAGCTCTAAATTACTTTCGGATTAGCAGCATTTAACAATGGCAGCTCAACCGCAGAGATTTTGTTGTTGACACCAGTATTTCGTGCTCGCTCGTATGATTTCGCGACACTGACATGTTTTACCATATTCAGTATTATAATAAGCACGTCACCGTGATTGGAACACAGTGTAAAATCCATCAACATAGCGCCACTTCTTCCTTACCGGTAGCGAACGCAATATTTCATCTTTAATTTATTTGGCAAAAAATCACGTTCAGATACCCAGCAATAATGTTCAACACCTAAAATTAAATATTAATATTTTTTAACAGAAAAATACAAGCGACGTCATCAGTGATCGCTCTATGACTGAAGGTATTTCCTCGCCAGAACCAGTCCATCAGTACCAGAATACGAATCTGTTAGCCGAAGACTGTCCACCCATACAGGGAACAAAGTACATATTTCCTTACATTCAATGTGGCGGGCCAAACTGGTTTTACGAAAATTTCCTCGTTACTGCACGATTTGCGGTACATCATAAAAGAACACTGGTGCTGCCAACTTTTATGACGCATAAACTGGACACAGAGAGCTTCGAAGAAAAGTCCTTCAATGAAACATTTGATTACCAAATACTGCGAAAGATGTTGCCCCTAGCAACGCAAGAAGATTTTGTGAAAGACTGTGGTTCAGTCGTCAATGAAACTGAGTTACTAATAGATCCCTTTCTAAAAGGATTTTTTTATTCGTACTATAGAGGGAATTATAACAAGCGGCGATCGAGGGACATCCAGAATGCGAGGATGCCGATCATATTACCACCATTTACCGTAGTACCGAAAACAGCCGAACTAGCGCTGACGCACAACCGCCAGGCGATCTGTGCAAGGTGTCTTGTCATGTTCCACCCATGGGATTTGAAAAGTCTCAATGCCCCGGATGACAGCGACAGAAACATTGATTCTCACCTCCTGAGGGCGCCATATATACGGGATATGGCTGAAGAAATTGTAGATAATCTGTGTGACGGTCAACAATACGTCTTGTTGCACTGGAGAAACCGAAGCAGCGAAATGTAGGCAAATAAATCTAGCATTACATACTGTTTAAATAATATTTTGTTTGTTTAAAATGAGACGTTTAACCTGTACACCTTTTCTATAAATTACGCCCTCTAGTGACAATATCGTTTTGATCTACAGCCGATTATATTTTTGAGAGAATTTGCTATCCACTTTAGCTATGAACTTTTTAAATTCGCACAGTTAATTCGTATGAATAGAAGCATAATATGTAGTCATCGGTTTTGCATCAAAATTATCAATTGTGGAACAAACAAATAACTTACTACAATGTAGATTGAAAAACTAAAATTAGAAACATCGCGACATTCATCCTATCAAAACCAAAATAAATCTAAAAATTGGCCCAAACATCGTTACATTCATTCAGAACCGAAATACATTTAGAGGTTGGCCCAAACTATCGACAAGCGATATTTCAATGATGTTTACGTAATTCAGTGCAGTTCAGTTTCTGCTAATGCTCGGTACATATTTACGAGTTTTGCTCACATTATGACACGTGTTCAAGTTGATAACATGTTGATATACTCATTATAGTATCGTGTCAGCCCTTTATATCATCCTAACAATGTGGCGATCACAGTTACAGGAAGCATCTACATTACACGACCAACTAATATTATGTTAACTTTGCTTTATTTTTCAGTTGTCTCAATGACTCCGCATATTCTAAACAATCACTATGTACACCAGAGAAACAGGCATATTATCAGTTGTTTACAAACAAAAGAATTATGTCTACAGTTGCCATGGCGATTAGTGACTTTATTTCTTCACACAATATTAAGTGTTTATACGTTGCACATCCAAGATTTGAACAGGTAAGTTTCTAAACATCATAGACATTTAATTTAGACACATTTTTATTTATTTATTTATTTATTTATTTATTTATTTATTTATTTATTTATTTATTTATTTATTTATTTATTTATTTATTTATTTATTTATTTATTTATTTATTTATTTATTTATTTATTTATTTATTTATTTATTTATTATTTATTTATTTGTTTGTTTGTTTGTTTATAACTACTAACAATATACTACTAACGTTGGTTGAAATAATATATTTATTAGTGTCTAAACTCCAGAATCGGTCAGACTTGATTACAAGCTGTCTAATTTTCTCTGACTAGGAGTATTTTGCTCTCTGGGGCACGTTCATCCACAGTCAGCTGGCGCACGCGTGATAATAAAATAAATACGATATTTACTATATGGGGGCCGCCATCTTGAATGCGACATAAAACTAAATAAGATACAAGTTGTGAAACGCGTTTTTCAGATTCCTACAAATCAGGACTAAATTGCCAATCTGTCACAGAATTACGGTCCGTTGGGGTTATATTATGCCAACCGATAACAAAATTCGGCCGAATTCGTCGTTTTTGTGTGGAAAATCCCTTAAATACGAACACCTAATTACGCGAAGAACATAGAACACTTTCCTGGGGTATTTGAAACCACAGCCAATCAGCGACAGCCTTACAACGGCCCCCATATAGTAAAGATCGCATTGATTTTATTATCTCGCGTGCGTCAGCGGGCTGTGCGTTCATCATGTTCCGTCTAAAACTTCCGTGATTTACCAGTAAATATGGATAGTTTTTATCCATTTTCTAGTAATTTGAACAACGAAATAATTTGCAGTCGAAAAATTGATCGAATCTGGGGAAAAGTTTTATTTATTTATTTCTGTGCAACACACCAGTTCAGCATCATAATGCATAATATAATTAAAATTCAATCTAACCACAAGTCTGGAAATCTATGTTAAATAATTTGCTGTAATTATGACTTGAAGTTACTAGTTCTCTTAACGATGTTCAAAACAAACGCGTTACGAGGTTTATATCTTGTAACTCCATCAAAATAATTGATTTATTTTTACAGGAAATCATCAAGTCACTGAAAGACATGGTACCGCATCTCTACACTGTGAATGATGTGATGGCGCTGTCTAGTGACCTTCACAAATACAAGGATGACAATTACGTCATATCACTGGTAGAACAGGAAATAGCCGAAAGTACGTCATTAATACTACGTCATACTGTTTTGTGTTTAATGAAAGTATTCGATATTGTATTTGTGCATTCCGTGCAATTATCGACAATTTATTTTATTTCGAATATCAACTGAAGCAAAATTTATAATTTTAAACTACAAATTAATAATGTATATATTCAAGCTGTTTACATGACAACCCAATGTATAAATGTGTGTAACTTTATTTTATTTTATTTTATTTCAGAAGCCGAAATTTTCATCCGATGGAGCAAATCCTTCTGGTCTGACATGGTCCAAAATAAACGTGATTTGAATAACAAAACGACCGTTGTTTACAACGAATTACCAGGTATTCCCAGGCAACTGCATTACAAGATAATTAGCTGATAAGCAATGTAATTGACTAGGAAATCAGTGTTCTGCATTGCGATATTCAGTTTTGGGGCCGTTTGCGTAACAATGCCTTAAAGCGCGGTGGTCGTCGCGCAGCACGTGTTCGAATTTCATGTAAATAAACAATGTATTTTACACGCGTTGTATACGTCGCTATGAGTCCCATATCGAAGAGGACGCGGCACGACGACTGCCGCCCTTTAAGCACCATACTGGTACAACTTCCGGTATGTATTTACATAGCGGCAAACACGTATTACGGAAGATATGATATACCGATAGGTAAACCGACACACTTTCTATTAATTTATTGTTAATTATTCGGCCAATTTGGTACTTATTATTAATTTTCCGTCACATAGCTGTGAATGTAAGGCATTGTCTTGTACTGGTAGGATTTGGGACGTGACAGTGAGTATCCGTCCGTCTTATCACACAATGTTCATACTCATATGAACAGCACCCTCTATCGCTATAAATACGTAACGCGATTGACTGAGATGACTGCTGAAAATTACTAGTTAGATGAAATTTGCATCAAGCATTCAAGTGAAGAGACAGAGATCTTAATTAGTGAAATTGTTGAACTTAAAACTTTTGTGTTACTCAGTGCATGAATTAAGGCCCATAAGCAAAACTACTGTATTGATTTTTTTGTAATAAATTATATACATTTTCCACATAAAGTGGTGACGAATATGCGAGATCGATATCAACAAATAGAATTTTTTTCGTTCACTGCGAGATCTCGCGTTATGCGTGAAATCGAACATAAAAGACAGAAAAAAACAAAGGTCATCAGCGTCGTAGTGACCTCAACCCCATCGCGTGGAAATCGACAAATGTGGAAGTATTTTTTTGGTAATTTCCGCGCTCAATAATGTGCTATACACATTTGATGATAGTCATTTTTGCTGAAATATGGTTATCTCAATACCCTCTGAAAACTCGCTATTTCGACATGCAACTATAAAAAAGGAGACTAAAGTTCAAAATCAAATCATTTTCACGCATTTTGCGAGATCTCGCAGTAATCGGAAGAATCATGTCGTCATAATATGACAAGACACCCGTAATTCATCCCCAAAATAAAGGATGTAACGTTTCAAGTTAAAACCACTAATTTAAAAATCATTGCGATTTATGACTTGCGTACAGTCTCTTGTTTATTTATTTATTTTTTTTCAATAGCCGGGAAAACAAGGTATTTTTTTCGCGATACCCGATTTTCGCGGTAACTTGGCTTTTGCCATAAATACACTCCCATAACATCTTATTTTATTGGAAAAAAACACCAAAAAATAAACAAGGCTCTATATGCAAGTCTATGTCACTCACTATCCATTCGTTCGTTTGATTATCTACGTACATCTCCGCACACTAGCTAATATCATTTCCGCACATAGCCAATATCCCATCCTAGAATCCGGCAGAACGTCCGTTATGGTGTGATCACAGTGTCGTTAACTAATGTCAGGGAAGTTGTGAGGCACACCTAGAGGGACGAAACACATCATACGCCTCTACAGTTGCATAGATGGGATAAAGAATATGTAGCGGAAATTAATTTATTTCGATTCAATTTAAGTCTGGTAATCTAAAAAAAAAAAATGAAAAAACTTGTGGAATTCAACTGGTCTATAATTTAAATAGTACAGACACCGTGTTTTTAGTTTTACTTTCCTAAAAGCATTGCTGTTTACAACGACATGGGCGCATTAATGGTAACATCCCATTCAGGCTGGCCCAGCACACAGCCGTGGCCGAGGCAAAGACGTGTTGTGACGTGAAGCTAGGCGATTTGGTGACGTACGCGAGCGTCGGTTCGAGTCACGCACGCAGTACGTGTTTACTATAATTTGACGTAATATTTACCTTGCCGTTTATTTAGTGTTTTTTTGCAAATGTAACCACTGGTCCAAGGTACTTATAACTAATTTAAAGTTAGTAACAATGAATTTCACAGACGACACCGTTATTTTTGGAATGTACATATTTTGCTGATAGTTTTAGCGTAGTCACATTCGAGATTCCTTTTCCCAGAATGCAATTGAAATGAATGACAATCAATCTCCCGAATATTGCAGATAAAGTTATCTGCTCATGGCAGGCAATCTATGTACGAGTGTATATGGGTACTGAATACTGTAAAATACTTTATTTTAGCTGGAATTAATTTTCGCTGAAAAGACTTTTAGGTGTTTTGTATGAAATGTATTTTCATTGATTTTTGACAAGTTGAGTGTAAAATATGGGTAAGAAGGTATATTCGCTTGATTTTAATTTCACTGAATCTCGAAAATAAATTCCAAACAAAAATAAAGTATTTATAAAGTGATGCTATTTTCGAGACGATTATTCAGGGTCCAATTTTTAACTTTCTGTGGAGAACCTACCTCGGACGTAGAACTGATGAGTAAAATACTTTACTTAACACGTGATGAGACATTCGGGGACAATCGAGGATATTCGGAGCTGCTCGGAAATTGAAAAAATACAGTACAAAATGGGGAGAAGTAAAATGACAGGACTTCACGAATCCACTTAAATCATTAATATTATCAGACCCTATGCTTAGCTATTCAAAAATGCATGTGAGTCTTTAAAACAAAACACCGCCATATTAAACACCGCCATCTACAAATACTGTCTCCGTCATGAGGTCATTTCTGGGAAGAGCCTCTGGCTTGAAACAACAAACAAACAAACACATGCTGAGCAGCTCATTGAACATCTCGCTTACCACGCCATTACGATAAGTAGAACGTTACAACGAAGTCAACGAGAGGTAAAAAGGTCAAATGGTTTACTCGCATCCCTGAGAACAAACCAAACCATCCTTGTTTCACGTTTTTTTTAATAAAACGAAGCAGTCATTTTATTTTACAAAATACAATTTAATTTAATCAAAAACTATAAATGAACCACTCAGAGACCTTTATTTGTATTAGATAGGTAGAATAAGAGTGACGTTATACCAGAATTACTTTGTAATAAAACGAAGCAAGTTTGTATTATCTTGTAACATCTTACTGATACTAACCAGTTCCACGGGCTGGTCATTTTACTTAATTAGAATTGATTGGAGCCTTTGTGCCTACATTTCCACCAGATTGGGCTATATTGTATATTAACTTGAATATCTCTTTTGCAAGTCGTGGATACATGTATTAACCTTTCCTCGTGTTTCGCACATGTTCACCGTGTATTCCATTTCATTAATCATGGTGTCATATTCAGGGCCATATCGAGACTGAAATTGAATTTGAAAAATACAAATACAGCCCATGGGGTTACTTGATTTACCATGATACTTTATGTATATGGAGCGTATAAATGTTTATAAATATTCACACTGTATATCTCCTTCTGTGCGCATAACCTCAGGCATTTTGTATGCACTCAATCCCATGTTCCCGGTCAATACATTTACACTGACTTTATTAGCTCGAACCTTTCTTAAGATGCTTGGCTATCATTTAAATTTATTCTATATTGTTGTTCACAAAACCCAGATTAAAATATATAGTCACCAAACTACTTCACACAAAACCAGATCAAACTTTTTTTAAATGGTGATTATTGAACCATTTGCCGTTTGTTACTATGGTAAACAGTTCTCACTATATCTCAAAATTGTATTTGGTTACAACACATAGTGAAAACAAACCGTAAGTAGTTACAAGATAAATACTTCGTTGTCACAAATTATCAGGAAACTCTGTTATGAAATAATTCTTGAACATGGCTTCCACTGGATTGTTTTTCAAAACTAGTTTTTCAAATAGTTCATATTGTGATGAAAACCCGAAACATTGAGACTTTTGTAGTAATTAATAATAATGGGACTCTTTTGAAACAATATTTTTGAAAATTTGTTGCCTTTATTTATTAGGTCGAATGCCAGCAATCTACTTCAAAAATTGATTTTGTTGACTGCTTAATATCGTATGTGATCCGAAAATTGTCCCTGCCAACATTTTAAACATATTATATATTAATATATATTTTTATATTTTTCGTTAATTTTGAAGCAATAGACATAATTTTTACATCGGCTACAGGTCTCGGTCATCTTTTGTTTTAATGCCCAAAAAAGGAATCTGAGATGAGAAATACGGTCCAAATAATGATGCTGCGAAGCTGACACGTGATTAAAACTGGCCAATGACTACTGGTGTCATTACATAGGTCGATGACATAGCCAATCGCAATCCTCTTACTATTATCACACATAATATGACACATTCGATTCCAAATTAGGAACATAATAGAATACAAGTCTAAGAGTGAATAAGGCAGAAAATAATGACTCTAAATTCTATACAATCCCAGGGATTTACAACTTAGCCTTTATAACATTTAATAGGTGAGACTTATGTAACTGAGAACAAACGGAATCAGCAAGGGGCAGTAATTTAATACATTCTGCATGAGAATGGTCCTACTACGTGCTGGATAACAATTGTGGCGTTAGCGGTAGCATTACCATCATCCCTAGTACACACTTTGAGCAATTCTTTCGTTCGCTGAACATATGGGTAATTAGTTGTATTGCAGAAGTGTGCAACAATACAAACTGTGACAATTTAATTATGTCAGTTACAGTGTATCCAGTGCATTTTACTACTTACTTATTACCTTCATATCATAATGGCGTTATGACAATCTTGATATTTTGTGCCAACGTGACGTCACACCAGGCATTGACGAAACTCTTGCGCACTTTAAAGTAAAAACCTACTCAGTTTTTTTGTCACAAATTTACTTCATACTTTTATTATTATTATTATTATTATTATTATTATTATTATTATTATTATTATTATTATTATTATTATTATTATTATTGGTTAGTGACGTTAGGATACAGAAATGAATAATAATAATAAAAAATGTGGTCGCCGGATATTTTTTCTTTGTGTTTGCACTCAGCTGTTTTTTTTATGAAAACACGGTTTGATTGCTTCTGTTCATTATTTCAAAAAAAATGAATAATATTGTTTGTGTTACAAAAACACATCGCCAATTAACGACAAAGCATATTCTATTGTGTACATCAACATGCGACAAAATAGTTACCCAATTCTGGCGCTTCTGCCACATGAAGTCTACCGAAAATGCAGTTCCTTATAGTTCTACACCAGGGCACGTGAATTGTATTCTTCAGCTTGAGCTCTGCCTCTGGATTCCATGCATGAACGCGCATTCTGGAAAAAAACAATTCTTATTTATATTGTCCTTTGTGTGTACAGTAAATTTGTAATGGGAATGTTTTAATTTCATACTTTACATTCAAATAACGCAATTACGATAGGTGAACGGAATACTCAGGGTTTGTACAATAATAGACTTTGCCCGTGACACGCTGTGATAAAGTGTGAATTAGTCAATGGTAAATATCAACATCAACAGCTAGGCAAATGGAAGTGCGAGCCCGGAACCCGGCATTTTATATCAATATCAACAGCTAGGCAGATCGAAGTGTGAGCCCGGAACTCGGCATTTTGTATCAGAGGTCTGGGTTCAAACTAAACTAAGGGCGTCGCTTCGAGACCCAGGACTGAGCCCCCTGACACCACTCCACGTGAGAGTAAGCTGATGTGACCCGTCAGTCTAACCTATATATATATATAATCATTGCAAGAACAACATTAGATATATATCTGCAATGAAGCATAGATTTGAAATTATGTTATGCATAACAATTTCTGCCCAGCGCAGCGCAAGTGCTGACAGCGTCAATAGTAATATCTGATTGTCATTCCTAGTATCGTCAGCGATACAACCGATGTAAACAACGCAGAGAATCAACCCAATGAACAATCCGACGTATACGGCGGATTCCTAACGTGTCAGATTCCCGTGTGTGTGTGTTTTGGAACATTGCTATAATATCCAAAAGTAAGCAGAGCTTTGTATAGAGCTCCTGTTGTGAGGTGTTAAGTTTATTCAGGCTTGAGAAACATAATTAAAGTATTAAGTAACGAGTAATGAGTTCGCAATATTCAATACATTGTTAGTATTTGTAGCATTCTGAACACAACGTGAATTCACTTTTCGCTGTTACGCCCAGCTGATGTTAAACGACCTACCACATATTAAGCACCCCTAGCTGTCTGGTTAGTATCAGACGTCTAGTATCGTTATTGTACCTGGTATAGCATGGTAACGACTATACTTATAACACGTAGTTTTGTGGAGGCCGATAGTTTGGCGTGCAACACGTGAATTACGCTACACCTTTAGCTAAAATACCAATATACTCATTGCTGCATGAATATATTTTGATTAAATAAATTGCATTTAGAATAATTGACTATATTAGTAACACAAATAAGAATATGCTAGTTTTACAATAGTCTCTGTATGAACGACATTTCTCAGCTAAGTTAAGGAGTTAAAACTGCGTTCCCATCGTCTGGTAATGGAAGATTGACACAAGTCACAGCTAAGGTATACGTCATTATTGGCACCGAGACAAGACACACTGTGAAAAACCATTTAAAATTACGAAGGGTGGGAAAATATCTCCCTGGCCCTTGGAATCCCGTGAGTTAGAATGTAATCGTTGTCGGGGGCTATTAAATGTTTGAATCGTAATTAGTTTTAATGTGTACCTTACATGGCGGCAGGGGCAATGACCATTTTATACTCAATGCACGTTGCAAGACGTGCAAGGCAAACTTTCTATTTTAAGATCGCCGCCTATCTTCAAATGTTCTGTATTGAAGGTAGCAGTTATTGAATAGAGAAAATCGAAATATTGATTGATTGATATCAATGCCTTGGCGTTTTAGTTCTTCTTTGTATCTTAGTCTGGTTAACCCATTGAAAATGAGAGCCAATTTTGTCAAAATGTTCTCAAGACCAATAAAGTTTGTCTAGGTGGATAAAAACGACAGAAAACACATACAAAATGTAGAATGTTGCACAAACATTTTAACGTAAAAAAGTATTATTGGATATTCCGAAAACATATACTCGTGCTCGTAAGCCTTAGCATCTTGGGTCGAAACGATTAATTCACTTAAAAAAACATTTTTCACATGCAATTTTATGTAGTTTCTTTCCAAATTCAGAGTTCCAGTAGTTCTTATTCAACAATTTACTGCTGCGATTAGGGAAAATTCACACCATAGCACGTCATGGTGATTGACAGGCAGCGATTTGACCTTCAGAAATGTGAGTAAAATACAAACTATTCACGATCAAGTTTGCGGTCTTTATAGCCTCGGTTCGGCATCCCGCGTGCGGATAACATAATGCAGTGACAACTTCCGGTAAAACAAAAAGTCACGGAGGTCTGCCAGTCTAACTCATCACATTGACCTTTAGAACTTGCTTACATTCGTAAATATAAGGCGAAAACTCGTTATTTGATCAAACGATTGTAGTTGTTTACATAATTCACCTTGTTGGAAATAATTTTAGCAATATATTAGTAAGTTTCTGATTGCTACTCATACCATGCACGCGATAGAGTCGTATAGCAAGCGTGGGAAGGAACGTACTTCCGGTCACGAATCTGTATTTGTTTTCTACACTTACTTAAATTTTAGACCCGTACAGTGTTATTGCTGACATTCATATGATGCCTTTGAAAAGTTGCTAAATATTTTTTGTGAAATATGTGAAATGTATTTTTTTAAACAATTATGGAATAGAACAGCCTATAATTTGCGTGGTGTAGGTAAACATTACAAACTGCATTAAATTCATAAGGGGAAAGTATTACGATAACCTGCCTTCCCTATCGAATCAATCTGTTTGTAGTTTTTTTTTATAAGATCAATATTTGAAAATGTATTCATGTTAAATTTAGCACTATTCTTGCTAAGCTCGCCTATTCGAGGGACACGCAAGTACCCCGTCAGTGACTGTAACGAATCTCTAATAACGTCCACGGATTTTGAAAAAAAAAAAAAAAAAAAAACTTTTTATTTAGATAACAGTGTTTGATTTTATATAATTTACGATTTCCTCCCCGAACCGCAGATCGTGAAAATGTTATCCATACAAGCGATGTTTTGAATACCAGCAAACATAGTTTGCCGAATATAGCCTGTGCCCGTTACATAAATCCGCGACATAAATCCCGAATAAATTCACTAAAGACCGTAATCGTACACATAGTTTATTATTTATTTTTATTCATTTATTTATTTCACTAAAAAGACCATATTTACAGAACTTAAAAAAATCAAAGGTAATAATTCTGGTATGAACCATGGAAATAGTCTATATGGACTAGTCCGGTCCATGGCACAGACTGCAGAAGTAGAAAATGACAAAGTACTAGTAAAGGAAAGGAAAATTACTACTAGTATTTACATAACGGAAAATGTAATCTATAAGATTTAGATATAAACATGAAGAAAATATTATGTTTAACAATAATATAAACGAACTACTAGTACTAGAAAAATATGCAGAGAAGTGGGAAGTAATCAAGGAATTTAACAAAACAAATAATGTTCATTTTGTTTTTAAAATTGTTGGTTTATGGAAATAGATCAAATCCGATTGCACAGGAATGTGTTGACACAATAGTAGTGTTCCCGCTACACGAAGTACAAGCAATCTCACAACTTTGTTATTAGTCTAGGGCGGAGCATGGAAGGGAGGTACTACGGAATAATGGTGTTTGTCGAGCTTCCCATGTTACACGTCCTTCAATGTGAAACTATCATAGTTTATTTATTGGCAATGTCCACACTTGCACGCTACTACAAACTTTCATGTTGCGTTAATAACAATTATTATGATGCTAATTACTTTGGCTTGCCAATCACTTGGACCTCCCAGACGCCGTATACATGTACACCAGCTTGTCCGTCACGTGACTGATTCATGTGCGTCTATGAAATATACAAGTTCACACCATCTTATTCCACCAACTTTGTCAAAAAGTTGGTGTTCATTCTTTGAATGCGTTTTTGTGTTTTAGTTCTTTGATGCTAACAACTTGATTTCATTTTCACGAGATGTGACAAACTTTAAAATAAAGCACATACTGCCACACGTTTTAGAGGGCGCGAGAAAAATTAATACTAATTCATCATTTATTTTCGTAAATTTAGTCAATCACACAATTAATTAATTAATTGGCATAAACAATGCTGTCAATCTATCGCTGGTGAGTTAGTGTCACTACTAATTTTTGATAATAGATTTGAAAAAAAAATTCGTACTGTCAGCTGTTGTCCTGTTAGCTAAATTAGCTAAAATAATGTGCTAGCTAAAATGACATGTTTTACAGTACATCTGATATAAAGAACTGTCACCACGAAGAGCGTGGCTGCAAAGAAATGAATCAATAGAATTGTAGTTACACTCTTCCAACCCAGGACTATCACGTGGAATTGTAAAACACCGTGATGCGGAGTGAGAGTAAAACAAGCAATTAGTTTTAAATATGTTAATGATAACAAGGAACGTGACGACAATTGGGAATGATCTATTCTTAAATCCTTAGATTAACTAGCAGTTAATTGAATTACGCGGTTTTAAATAATAACTGAAATTCGTCTTTCATCATTCCTCTAAAAAATACACTAACATATTTCAAGTTTTATGAAGAGGCGAGCACGGAGCCAATTTACGCGAGAAAATCGCGTGCAAATACAGTAGGCGTCACCCCTTTGTGGTAGAATAGACGGCCCCGACATGGGAAAACATAAACACCATGAGAGACAGTAGTATGACTCATATAGACCACCGCGTTTCATAAACTTCTTGTTTACCTGTAAACTACTCTGAAGACAGATTTACTTCACGATGACTACTTGTGCATCCTGATTGGCTTGATTACCGGTTGTTTCTATGTTCATATGAGAGAATATAACTCTGTCGCCTACACATTTGCATCCAGTGATCGGTACCATGCATTGTCCAGTTCCATTAATGCCACAGACGATCTTCACATCGCTCGGCGGACAAAACTTCACTATGGGACCAATGCCAGCAATGCCAGTCTTCGCACCGCGTCTTATACCGGCTTGTCGTTCCAGAAAACCTACTTTTTTCATTGATGACATTTTAAAATCAGACTCCAAACGATCAGAAGATGGCCTTCCTGCATTCGGTAATGTTTGCGATGTAGAGTCGAGATACGGCGTATCCGATTTATTCAGACACGTGTCGGGGCACTATGGTGATCCGCATCGAGGTATTTAAGTGTTATTTTACATGTGTCAATTTAAATATCATTCTTCATAAATGCAATCTAGATACATCATGGGCTGCTGAGGTTATTTTCATAAACTATTGAAAACAAATAACAGTGAAATGACTGTAACATATAATTTTTTTACTTCAATACCAAGTTAGAGCTGTCACATTGCTGTATCTTATTCCACGCGAAATGAAATTACAGTAAACGTTTTAACCTATTTGATTGGACACTGATTTTAGAAGCCAATTAGAATTTAGCGACTGCTCATCAATTGTGCCCATCAAAATATGGGATACAATACTTAAGGATACAGTCGTATTTCTTTGAAAATATCACTACATAATTACTGCTGTTTATTTACACTAAACATTAAGTAGTTTATGTGAAGTTTATACAGAAATGGTTAACGCATATTCCAGTTTAATTTAGCCTCCAAACAAATTCATGGCGAATAATACCGAATCCGTATACAACTAAAAATGTCAAATTCGAAAGCTGCCAGTTTGTGTGCATTCCCCTTAGTACAGTAGCGTCAAAAAGTATAAAAACAATTCATGAAAAGTAGATCAGATAGACTGAAGTGAAAATATATCGAATACATTTCTCATAGTGCCAATAAATAAAACCTGAATCATCAAACAAACTGCTATGCGGGAAACCAGTGTACTACTGGTAATTTCAGCGAACACTTTGATAAAATCGCTTATACGTAGTAACTTGCAAAATTTCCTGCGTTTGCCTTCACTTCTATAAACATTCACTTGCATATGGTAAATAATACATCATGAATGATCCTTTTTTTTGGGGAAAAATATAGTTATTATTCACAAATATTTTAAATGAAATGCTTCTTTACAATTGACATAATGACTACCTATATTCATACATTTGTCCATTATTGGCCCGACTAATATTGAAAAGTTATGATTAAGCGTTCCCAGTAATAACCTTAACATTTCCGGTGAAATTTACGTTCTTTTCATTGTCAGAAAAGCGCACCAGCACTCTTAAGACGGTTGCTAGCACTACAACAATTTTACTATATTCGAGAACATGTGGCAATCTAATTTATTGTATTACGTGCTTACAATTTCTAACATCGTCGATTCTTGATATTCTAACTTTTTCGAAATTTGTATTTAATAGTCCGTGGATAAGATCGTGAGACGCAAACCATTTCGATAGTAAAATATCAACTACTATAATTAAAAATCTAACAGTATTATGTTAGAGCTGTTTACAACCAAGCTTCACCCTCAAACAAAAATAAAGACAAAACAATTATTTCGTGTTTCCAAGGTTGTCCAACATCTGAACTATTTAAAACTTTTGTCGACAATAAATGATACTGACTTTGTTTGTTTGCAAATTACATGTGCGAATGCTGACGGCACATATAGTGCATTTTGCAAAATACATTATATTCCATGTTTGAGACTACAAGACATAATTGTGTGAATATGAATTATAACCATTTACTGTGCAACGCGATTCTGGCATCAACCCGGCCTGGTCGAGCACATGCACCTTGCGGACCTCAACCAAGAACCCCTTATTGAATATCTGAACACTTAGTTTGCTCATTATATTTGAATCGACGCTACTTTTTTGGTTCAAATTTTATTTCAATGCCGAAGATAATAATAATTGTTTCTATACCATGCAAAGCAATGTGTTGAATTCTGTCAGGTTTAGCAAATGTGGATAAAAACATAAAAAACAAAACAAATTTACTATGAATTTGAAAACGTGAAAAATCATGAACCATGCATTTTTTTCTGTTTTCTATTCAACCATAGTGACACAAGTACCATTTTACATTTCCCGCTACAATATATATATTTGTAATTTTGTTCGACAAACTTGGTCTAGGAAACTCTTTATCACATGTCCTCTGAGACAGAGTTTACACGTTGTTCCGGTCCATCATTGTATTTTGTCTCGTACGCTAACTGCGTTTTGCTGAGTGGTATTTCGAAATCTCTGATAAGTTCAGGTTGTCTTTATTGTGATATTATTTATTTTGTCTATTGAATCCATAATAGTGTAGTTTGTGAAAGTCAAGGTAGTCAGAATCGAGGTTTCAAAATGTTCTAAGAATCACCAATTGCTAATTAGTTAAAGTAATCGTAAGTTATTAAATTGAAAGATTGACATTAGAAACATCTATTTCCGTGTCGTTTATCCGATCATTGTGTTGAAATTGGCAATGTTAGTAACTTTACATTGTGTTTTACTGCGGCCAACACAAACTACACGGCAAATAATCATCAATTAAAGATATACATTTCTATATGGTTCTGAACTGATAATACACTTAACGTCAGAATGTAGATAAGGTGATAAAGAAAGACGCAGAGGCAACTTAATTTGTTAATACTGGGCGTAATGCTATAAAGGCCAAACGCTTCATAATGACCGCTGCATCTGCCCTAAAACTGGTCACGTAGTGTGAGCACTAAGAAGCATGAATCACACTGAATACACACTTCACAGCACACTGCTTTTCAAGAAATACAGGATTATACAAATAAAACACTGATTATAATGACATCATATATATTTATTTATTCGTTCACTCGCAGGTTTCCTCACACTATCGTCCACATCTTCACCATCAGCCCTATCCATCCCAGTACCGGTTTATCTAAGGGGCAAGGGGTCCACGTCACCAGAATTGAATTCCAAACACAAGAAATGCCGACGTAGCAGAACAGTATTCACAGAAATGCAATTAGTCGGTTTAGAAAAAAGATTTGACAAACAGAAATACCTCTCAACGCCAGACAGAATGGATTTAGCCGAGTCGCTAGGGTTGACTCAGTTGCAGGTGAAGACATGGTTTCAAAATAGAAGAATGAAATGGAAAAAACAGGTCAGTCACATTTGTTAGTGTCCATTTGACCCCCACCCCCATAAAAATAGATAAAACGTGCCCAGATGAAGACAAAGTGGCGGCATTACGACATTTATGAACCCAGACACTCAAGGCCACAGTCTCCCTATGAAGCCATACTCGTTGTTTATAGCTGTCACGATGGTATATGTTTTTCTAGCTGTGAAGCAAGGCTACCTGGGACGCCTGCAATATCGTCGTCTCTGAGTTGATTCACCTCTTAATTATTGCGTGCGATATTAAACACAATACAAACACTTTAATTACATATCTCCACTTCGCATAAACAACATAATAAGATGAAAACATCCGGGGTATTTGATGGTTCAGTGTAGGATGGTCTGTTATACACAGCGATAGTGATTCGCGATTTGGATGGTATACGATTTTGTTAATCTTAGTTTTATGTTATTGTTTTAGTAGTGAACTTAATATATACTTATCTTAATTTTGTTTGCTTGCAGGTTCTTCAAGGGGGAAGCGACGAAGCACCTACGAAGCCCAAGGGACGACCGAAGAAAATAAAAACAGCACCGGTATAGAACAACAAACATTAATCACTTCACGTGAGTCGCTGTTGTCCTATTCTCTGTGAGCCGGCCATGAATGAAATAATGACGTCATGGTAATTGTTTTGACAAGACAATGACAAGTTACGATACTTAGTACGATAACTAATCATATTTTTTAATAATTTATTTTTGTGATTGGTGCTATTGGAAATAATATCACACTGTGTTAGTTTGTAAGTTAATAGTTTGTGTTAGCATACAAGAGTAGTACCCCTCTCAACAACGAGGAATGATTAAACATGGCCGTTATAAAATAACTATTTTTATAATAATTTCTAAGGCCAATCGATGTATATAATTATAGTTAAACATTTTGTAAATACGTGTACGATAATACACTGAAACCGCACCAGTGACGTATTATAATTGTATGATGATAATGACATCACTTATATTTCACTTTAATTTTTGTATTTGCCTACGTTTTATTTTATATAAAATATATAAAGATTATAAATGTCCCAGTGTTATTACTTGTTATCATCCTTCTTATAACGCCTCACATAGTGTTCAATTTTACCCCCACCGTACTACACACTAGTTGAGCGATGGTCACGTGATCTTTGGGAAGCTATAACAATCGGTTGTCGAAAATTGGGAATTTTCGGCCAATCGAATTGTTGTTGTGAATATGCGTAGCTTTAATTATTAGACAATGTGGCACATATTTTGAATTGCTGGTTCTTTGATCTCATGTACCACATTGCGGTTAATAAGAACGGACATTCTTGAACGCCCATTGGTCAATTCAAGTCAATTCAAGTACGCATGTGCGGTAATCATCGGATGATCACAATTTAATAATTTGTACTAAGTCTGTTGCGAATCGGAAATGTTACAGCCAGTCAAATGAATTGCTGTCCAGAAGACGCGTGGCACTATTTGTAGATAAATTGTCGTATATTGTCGGTGTTGTCGGTACTTTGATCTTATGTGTCATGTCGCACGACCAGGGAACGACATATAATCACGACAATCCCACAACGCCCATTAATCAAGTAAAGTCAGACGAGGTACAATTTAGCGATGGAAAGAATGTTAGAATAAATGTAAATGCAAATTACAAGTTGCGCGGAATTATTTCATCCTTTGCAACCTTACATATCATGTGTATTTACTGAAGTTGTAGTAATAGTTGATCCAAAATATACCGGATGTTCAATTTTAATGCCCACTGTTGACCACAGAGGGACTGTGCTATGTCGTACCTCGGCATAACGTGTGCTTGTGTGATCATGATTGGCTGTATGAATACACGTCATAGTTGAATAAGCAAATCTTTCGATAACAAACAGTACACGTGTTCATAATCCCAGGGGGTAATGTGGATTGGTCTGAGCTAAATTTGCTGAAAAACGCATGAACATTGCAAGTTTTTTTTCCATTTATTGGATGGGCAAATTAACTATGATACCTTGTAGAACGAACAATGTAATGGTACAACTGATTGCAAATATGATGCGGTAGTTTACAATTTTCAGTTTCAAGCTCCCCCAGCAAGATGCAGTGTTATCTTTGATTATTATGCTTCCGTGGATCAAGGTACGCGGATAACACCAGATTTGTGTGAGGTCACACCAACAGCCATATACCTGAGCGTAGAACATTGGTTAGCGTCTTCGCTTCGCAACGTGGAGGTTGTTCTATCAACAGTATTTACTACATTCTGCTTCGATCATCAAACAAGCGGTACTTAGGTTCAGGAATATCAGGAATCGCCATCGTGTGCTGATTCTCTTCTCAGTGAACGTAAAATAAACATGTATCCTCATCGAAAAAAAGTAGTAAATTTTACCCAGGCTTGTCATCTTACCTGTTGATCTGAGTGATAAAAATAAGAATGACAACGTAGATAGAAAATAGTACAGAGAATATGTGTTTTCGCATTTCGCCAGTGAAATACATGCACGGTGCATTTAGAATATTCTATATTTATCAGTTGGTGTAAAAGAGCAAAACTAGAAGAAAAACGTTTACATCGATTGTATTATTCAAATAGCCGTATTGTGCTTTGAACCATTTTAAAATTCATCTATATTATTTGGTCTTGTAACATTATAAGAAATACAATTTGCAAATCTTTAAATCCTCAGTACAGCCGTCACCGCTTTGGCCATATTTGGAAAAACTTACTTCAGTTTTGGAAGCAGACATACAGAAAAAGACAGATTACACATGATATATGTCGAATTTAGTCTCTGGTAACAAGGTTAGATCTTGGAAGAACGAATTGGTACTTCAGTGGGAACAGATATGTACAATCTGATTAAAATAAGATCCTCGTTGGCTTATTTTTTTATATATAATTATTATTATTTAAGCAAGAATGGTTTCGTAAAAAAAATTAAGCCAACTAGGATCTTATTTTAATCAGATTGAGATATGCATGACGTCACATATATATGAACAATCATTTCCAGACCGACACAATCGAGCGCGGCTTTGGTGGCCTGATGATACACTGTTTAATAGGAAAACAACGTTGTTAATTAGTTTGCCTATCCAGTTTTGCCTCTTTTACACAAACAACTGGCGTTCAGGTATTCACTCCACTGTCACAAAGTGTTGTCAAAATTACTGTCCTCGGATTGATACTATAAATTGAGGCAGACGTGTTTGCTTCCAGGAGAGACGGAATGTTTGCTGTTTGAGAACGTGCGTATTTATGAATCCACCGCAGGTGTCAGCACGCAATGAACTCCAAACCACAAACTTCTCGCCTGGTTTCGTTCCTATGTTTGGCAATTGATGAATTATTTAACGACACCACTACTACAAATTAAATTCACCAAAGAAACCAACACAAAATACCGTTTTATATCGAAATTCAGTTCTGGTCTGTTCTGGTTCAAACGTAACCTGTACATGTATGGATCATTGTTTGCGTATAACAAAATCGCAGCACAGATGTTTTGGGATCAAGGTCACACTGGTGTCAATACTAAAACAAATAACTCTCAGCAAAGAATTCTTGAAGAATTGCCTCAAAGTTGAGTACACCCCGCAGATTGATACAATGTTTATGGTTAGGAATATTATTGATAATTGAGAAAGTGTTTAGCGCCCTTATTAATAAAGTTAAAATTTTATTGGTGCATTACTACTAAACACTAACACTAAGGGGGACATCCTTTTTAATGAATCATCACATTCTCAGTGTCAAAGGGTTCTAGCCACGGTGTGGTCAGATACAATTTCAACCTTGGCACGTTTCACCGATTGCAGCCCACTGACACGTCACATGATGGGCATACACTAGTTAACGACCAAACTTGTTTCCGTTGATTTTGACACGTCAATGTAGATGATTTGGATTCGATATCATAGCGGGTGTATTCGCCAAAGCTTAGAGACGGGTAATGTTATTAACTTCGCATTGTGTTTTTCTGCTGCAAAAACTGTTTTACTTCATGTTACCGGCATGCATTTATTTAACGAGCATTTATTTATTAACGTAGCCGACGATCTTCACAGAAATATCTAAAGTATTAGTATTCACTGTAGATCATTGAGAAGATTTTTTCTTAAATAAACGAGTTACGTCTGTTTTGCCGACAACATTCATCATGTTAACACTGGATTGAGGGGTCGCCATTAGCAAGCGCCAACAGACAATGTAGGATATGTGCGTTTACTTTTATGCTAGATTTACATTTGGGAGATAATGGATCGAGTGATGTACCACTAGAAAAAGGAAAGAGGGCAAAACACAACATCGTACATACACGAATGTGTAGATGTCATTTTAAATACGTATGATATTAAACGACTAAAACTTGATCCGAAACTACCTGTCTTCCTTCAACAAATCAAGACGTACTGCACAGCATTTGACGAAAAACAGAAATGCCAAACAAAACATTAATATTACAACAAAAAAAGTTGGTCGATGTGCATTAACAGAAGACAATGCTTCATTCCATGGGTTTGTGTAAAGGTTATTTGAAGTTCATCAAAAAGGAATGTAATGTATTTCAAACATAGACCACGTAATTACACTTGTAATAACTTAACACACGCGGTGGCAATGACGTTCTGATATTATAGGCCGTCGGCAAAACTGCCATTTCTGCTTTCTTAAATAGTTAAGTGATACTTTATTTTTGCACATTCTAATAACTTTTCAATCAGTCCATTTTCCAGTTAGCTAGCCGTGAAATTGGTAAGCCTTTATCGCAATCCGCACCGCAATAATAGTTTGCCGACTACTGCCAGTGCCTGCAAGCTGTGGACAACGGACACTGGCACATTCTAATCTCATGGGCATCGCGTTTTCAGTTGATGCAGAACGTATCTATAGTAGACATACCGTGTTGCGAATTGACGAGTAGACACACTGTAGTAGTGACTTTGAAAGAACACTGCGTGCACCTAATCCCAATATGTTATCACGAGAACCCCGTTCACCCAGGCAATAAAGTAAATATAGTAATGCAATGGTTGGAATTAGTGTAACATCGGCCAATCGAACTTGTTGCACGCTAATGTCATAGGTTCAGAACTGTTTGTTCATACTGTCGCGGGTTTGGTGGATTGATCGTTGTCAGGGGAATGAGTGTCACTGTCTTTGGGGTATGTTGCTTGGCTTTGAGAACACATTCTTCGAATAGCATAGGTGATATTCTAGCTGCTCAATAATAATAACACAAGTCGTTGTATTTCATGTCATTTTCATCATTTATATTGGACCCAGAGTTGCACGTTCCAGGGCCCAGTATGTACGTCAACAGAGATTGGTGAGCCGTTGCTATCAACACTTAGTGGTTTTACTGACTCGACCTGTCCCCCACCTAGTCTTTTACCCAACTCCCCGTCGTTAATCTGGCGGTCAACTGTCTCATCAACCCATCTTATAGTTGCATTGTGGGATATATTGTGTTACCGCAAAATCACTACGCTCTATTGCGTAATCATGCGAAATGGAGTGCGCCCGCATCGACTTAGTAAAATACAATATGGCAGCAATCTAACTAATGGAAATACTTTCATATACTTGTAGATGTATCTTGCTGATGATTTGTTAACATGTCCCAAAACAGCAGCGTAAAGGGAACGATTAAATAACACAACATATTTATACACATTTTAATGAAACCACCATGTACAATAGTTGACAATTGTTGACTGTAAATGAAAAACATACGCTTCTATATCAATGACAAATTTACATACTTCAAACCATAACACAGTTATACCATATAGTGTATTGTCTATAGTTATACCGTATAGTGTATTGTCTATAGTTATACCATATAGTGTATTGTCTATAGTTATACCGTATAGTGTATTGTCTATAGTTATACCGTATAGTGTATTGTCTATAGTTATACCGTATAGTGTATTGTCTATAGTTATACCGTATAGTGTATTGTCTATAGTTATACCGTATAGTGTATTGTCTATAGTTACACCGTATAGTGTATTGTCTATAGTTACACCGTATAGTGTATTGTCTATAGTTACACCGTATAGTGTATTGTCTATAGTTACACCGTATAGTGTATTGTCTATAGTTACACCATATAGTGTATTGTCTATAGTTACACCATATAGTGTATTGTCTATAGTTACACCATATAGTGTATTGTCTATAGTTACACCATATAGTGTATTGTCTATAGTTACACCATATAGTGTATTGTCTATAGTTACACCATATAGTGTATTGTCTATAGTTACGCCATATAGTGTATTGTCTATAGTTACGCCATATAGTGTATTGTCTATAGTTACACCATATAGTGTATTGTCTATAGTTACACACCATATAGTGTATTGTCTATAGTTACACACCATATAGTGTATTGTCTATAGTTACACACCATATAGTGTATTGTCTATAGTTACACACCATATAGTGTATTGTCTATAGTTACACACCATATAGTGTATTGTCTATAGTTACACACCATATAGTGTATTGTCTATAGTTACACACCATATAGTGTATTGTCTATAGTTACACACCATATAGTGTATTGTCTATAGTTACACACCATATAGTGTATTGTCTATAGTTACACACCATATAGTGTATTGTCTATAGTTACTCACCATATAGTGTATTGTCTATAGTTACACACCATATAGTGTATTGTCTATAGTTACACCATATAGTGTAATGTCTATAGTTATACCATATAGTCTAATGTCTATAGTTATGCCATATAGTGTATGTCTATAGTTAAATCGGGAAGATCGGCGCTCACGCCACTTGTGAAAAACCTGAAAAATCTTCACTGATTACACTTTCCGTCCACACCACTAGCCAAATCAATATTACATTACTCGTATATTATATCAACGATTTTCAACTGACGTTCGCAGCATTATTTTTTTAACCCATTCAAACATATTCTAATAACATTTTCAGTTATTTCTGAAAATCAAATTTTACGGCAATATACATATGTATGGTTTACGGCGTTGGAGTATAGCATTATTTCTCAGCGGTTTTCAGCGTTTTTTTTTACTTGCGAGAGACCTTGTTGTTTTGGAAGTTCCACCTTAGCGAAGTATGACAAATACAGAGACGCATAAATATAACGAAAGGGCAGCGTAACTTTCTGATGTTTCTCTAAAATAATGCCCCAAAAGTCAGAATTTTAGCGAAAAAGCGGCGGGGTAATGTTTAATTTACAAATTACCGGAACGAGGTTGTTTTATGTCCTACCAGCCTCAGAGGGAACAGACAGGCAATTTGTCAGCAAGAGACGAAAATGCACCATTGGGGATGGACATCCAGGTAACCAGTTTAATTTCACAAGAGCTGACCTTGAAGGCCGCCCTCTTTCGACACAATATATTTTTGTTTACTAGTAAGTATTTTTTATTGACAAGACTTAGTTGCTGTTGATATTTATTTTATATTCACACTAGTGCGACACCATCGTCACACAGCGCACGCTGGAATAAAAAGTATGTATTTTTACTTTGCTTGGGATCCTTAATAGAAGCGTCACTTGCGATTGTGTTTCTAATAACGTTAACATAGGTTGTAGTAATTATAATTAATAACGTAATCGAATAATTCACTGGTAGCATAGTGGTTGTTGCATCAGACTCGTGATCGGTAGACCCAAGTTCAGGCCGAACACCAAAAGGGGTCGGTCTCTACCCTGGGAAGGCCAATCCCACTGGCCGAGATTCATTCACTAATGAATGCGACCTTGGTTAAGGTCCACAGGTGCTTGTGTTCGACCGAGCCTGGTTGACGCCATGATAGCGCATTAAAATTGCCATTTGATAGAGAGATGGCCGCACAACCCTCTCATGTAGTACCAAACATGAATATGACTTCTGTGCCAAAAATGCACCATGTGTCAGCACGAGTCCTTGCAACTTACACATGCAACAAGAAGTCAGGAGAGACAACAGTGACCAGAACTGTCACCGAGCACAAAAACATTATTCAATAAAAAAAAGAAGTAATTATTGTCACTAAAAAAACGTCAATTATTGCGTTGTAGATGATTGGATGAAGGTCGCTTGAGCTGGACATTTGTGTTCCTATGGTGCAATTCACTGTACGTGGTTGAGCTGAGAATTCAGTGAGGCACTTTCAGTGATCGTGTAGACAGCATACGCCAGAGATGAACACACTATTTGCAATCATCTACGTTCCTAGCCTAACTATTTAATTCATTGTTTTTGTGCAACTTTGAAAGTCACGTGTTCAGGGTAATCACACAAAATGACGCACGCTGCGTCATGAACGAAATCGTAAGCCATCCGTCCACAATAAAGTAGCTTTATTTCCGTCGTTATTACAAAATGGAAATAACACATGTCTGAATTATTCAATATAACAATTAAGACAAAACAATAACATCTGCAGTCACCCAAACAAAAACACTTTACATCATTTGATATTTTTTAATATGATGCATAAATATATGTAAAATTCTCTTCTTTGCCGTAGTCAAATGCAGTAGTGGATTACATGTATTTTTCTGTCATGCGTCAATTTGTTAATGGGGAAGGGTACGTAGTTAAGTTGCAGTGAATGCAAATGATAAGGAAAAATATAAATATTCACCAATGAGAGCACAGTTAAAAAATGTGATTGTACAATGTTTCTGGTACGTGGAATGACGTCAACTCTGTCAATATTTAAATTAGCCGAAATATCAAAACCATAGTATGGAATTTGAAGTCAATGTAGTGTGGGGGCGCTATTCATCATGGGAATTGTTAGCGACCAGTAAACGGTGGACTGTGTCTGTGTACTTTTAGATATAGAAGGTAAATCTTTGAAATAATCACCATCAATATACAAAGTGTTGTTGGGAATGGGTAATTGTACTAAATATGAGGGTGATGAGAACAGTTCAGAGTTTGGTTTTGTCACATCTTAGTGTATGGTTCAGCAACTACAGCGTAATCTAATTCGCAATTGGAATCAGTAAAATGTCGCTTTTGTTTGCAAACTTTAGCTAATCTAAAAATAGGTAAGCGCATGTGTATAGTGTAATGCCATTATGACATTGTAAAGTTTGAAAATGAGCGACATTAATACTTATTCTATCCCTGTGCATGTGCATAATATGGGCATTACAAGTATAGCATCTGGCAGTCAAATTGGGTATTTATCAAGGCTAATCTGCTGGTAAATTGGAGACATACTGTTCCACTAATAGATCTAACTGCGACCTCTGCGCGCAACATCAACAATTACCATGATATCTGCCAGCTAAGCTCACACCACGTTGGTGCAATTCAACTTATCACCTTTCAATGTAGTATCTAAACACTGATTTGCTTCTATTTAAATCGACGCTACTTGGTTTGTTTCAAATCATATTCCAATTCTGTAGATAATAATAAATATTTCTATACCATGCATTTGTCGAATTCAGTCAGGTTTAGGGCAAACACGGATAACAACAAACAGGACAACTTGAGTATTAATTTGAAACCATGAAACATGTGATTATTAAGTACACGTGCATTTATTTTTTTGTTTTCTATTCAACCATGTTGACTTACGTAACATTTGACATTTCCCGCTACAATATGTATTTGTTAGATAAACTTGCTCTAGTGAACTCTTTATCTTATATCCCCTGAGACCAAATGTGCACGTCAACACTGCGATAAAAACTTTCCATTTTCGACATTGTGAAATTCTTTCGTTTTTATGCAAAAATACAGTATTTTTTACCAAGTAAAATATTTATTAAGCTTATTGTTCATACATGTGTATTTGAACACATTACGTGGTTTGTAATAGGGAGATAGCTGGTACAGGTTACAGGAAATAAAAACTGCGTTTTACGTTTTTAGAGTAAAAAAATAGTTTTACAGTAAAAATTTTTTTTTTCACACTTTACAGATAAAGCAAATTATAATATTGTTGATAATTTGAGTTTAAGAATCAAAATTGTAAATTGCGTATAAATTACGACATTTAATGTGGAAAATGCTTTATAAGCTTACAAAGAATAATATCTTTGTACAAATTACGGACGAATAAAATAGCTGATTACATTTTACACCTTGCTCATGTCTACAGATTTACGTTTTTTTATTTATTTATTTATTTATTTAAATTACATTATTACAAAAATAAAAACAATTGTTTAAAAATACTCCTTGCCAACCCTCTTGCCATACTTGCTACAGGCAAAATGTCATTTTGATCGGTCAAACTTATGAGAAACAAATGCCCTAAATTGTGGTTATTTTTGCCCGAAACCCAATATAGCGGGCAAACCATACGACTGATGAAAACTACTTTATTTTCTCATAATAATATTTAGCAAATACATGCTACACGCCAACTATCCAGTTGATTTGTTGAAGCACCCTTGTGGAATAAATGCCCCAAATATTTACCATTATTGGGCGACAAAAAGATGGTGGCAATGCAAACCATGTAACTGATCCAAAATTATTTTATTTTTCTCGTAAGAAGCTTGGCATTCCAGTGAGCACGAATTGTGCAACACGTCTGGCAAACGTATTCTTATACAATATCTTGTTAGGTCGAAGAAAAGTTGCTTCCTAAAGGCTTTTATTAACAGCACGTACATATCGACCTAATGGTTTACACACTAAGCTGTATGATAAGCGAGATGCCACTAATACAATGTGGTTCCAACCGACCTCATGCATCTCGCATGTATACCTGCCTACAAAAAGAATTAACATGTCCCAGTCGTGGATTTATGCATCCACGGGTATTTATACGTAAAGTCCAACAACTCGTCCATATCGTTTAGCTTGTCCACAAAGGTACAATCACGTAGAGGGGCACACGAGATAAATATAAATTAGTTGCTGGCTTCACCAGTGGTTCATCGTCATAATGGGTGTTACGAATTAGGCAGCTATTATGCAGTAAGTCAAATATGCCATTGAATTAGATGTAAATAATTCACATATTTATTTCTGGTTTTGCATAAATAATTATATTACTAATTTAATATATAAAAATAACTATAATAATAATAATTGGTTATTGTTGGTAATTGTTTATGGTTTTTGAATTAAATTATAGGAGAAAATATAAAATTTGATTTGTTAATTTTTTATTCAATTTTAACAGCAATTTTATGTGATCAATGAGTTTTCATATTTCAATAACACATAATTTTGTGTGTGAGCCATTCAGTATGGTGTAGATATGTGAATCTGAATTTGTATTTGTTCGTTCATACTGCAATTTTGGAGATGATTTCCATCGCAAAATCTTGTTCATGATTATTTAATCATAATTTACCACGGAACCTATTGCCCCATTGGGTCAATGACCGCCATAGTGTTCTTAGTAGCTCAATGGGCTGTCTGCCTGTTACATCGTCCGTGTGTGGGGTCAGAGTTCGAACTCGGCTTCTTTTTAGGTTAATATATATAAGTTCTTAATAATTTCTGAGAGCATAGATATTAAACTTGAATGAACAAACAGGTCATTTGGTGTATATTTAGTTCTGCAATGGAGCATTTTGATTGGCCGAGACAAAAATGGGTGTTTTAGTTGGTATTTTATATTGGTTGTTTCGTTGGGTTGAGCTGAAATGAAATATCTAATTAATTAAGTGTTTATCTGTGATTAAAGTACATGTAATAGAAATTGTATATAAATATGATCATGGAACATGAACATTGAAAAAATGAAAGATGGTCGGGCATTTTGTTCTATTTGATATTTGTATAATCATATTTCATAATAGTTATCATTTGTTGGTAGAAAAAAAGAAACGTATGTGTATGAATTCGTGGCGTTAGCAATGTTATTAGAAAGGTACACGGGTCGAATGAACAGTAGAATTGTTCCATGTTAATGCTCATTCTTTAAACCTCGTTTTCCACATCCCATCGATCATGTCAGAAATCCACCTATGTGTTATGAATATACTGATAATACGTTTCACTATTCATTAAATATTATTGAATTGAGTAACTATGACAGTGAATTGTTTACATGTTCATGTTTACAATGATAAACAGGCAAACACAACTTACAGATCTGTAAGTAAGTAAGTAAGGGTAAGTGCCAGTCACCTCACGGAATCGTCAGTTGATCAACTACCTTCGAAGCTCACCAGATGAATGTGATTTTCTATTCATTTTATGGCGATTTTATTAATATTTTGATGGACGATATCATTAATGTTCTATTTGCAAAAATGTTTTCGAAAGACAGGTTGTATTTTTATATAGGTTTATATGCATATAGTTTGTATTGTAATACATGATTACTTTCCATCAGATTTCGAATAGTGTATGTCGAGGTAAAAGATCAGAGGACAATCATTGCCTATGCATATTCAGTTGTGATGGAACTACGACTGGTGGATGAAAACAATCATATTTCCAGACGGGGAAAAAACTTTTCGGTGCGGTGAGCGGTAAAAAAGCCACATGTAAACATTACAAGCTATAAGTAAATGAACATTATTTAATGTGTAATGTGCGAGATATTAGTAAACAATTATAAATACACTGTGTTTGTATACAAACATGTAATGTACGAGTTATGTGACAAGGATTTATTGCTTACACCTTTAAATTTATTAGATTAGCACTCTATTAAGACTGGTACCGTATTTTGAACTATGACAGAGAATATCGATGGCTACAGGCTACTCATGGATTTGCTTGGGGTAGTGATTTGCTTGACCTTAAATATCATTCTTAGCAGCCCTATTAGTTCCTATTGATGTCAACCTAATGCAAAGACAATATAAAAAATTAAAGACAATGCCAACCAAATACAAAGACGATATATAAGAGGTAAGACAATGCCAACCTAATGCAAGGATAATATAAAAATGTAAAGACAATGCCAACCTAATACAAAGACAATATAAAATGTCAAACTAATGCCAACCTAATACAGAGACAATATACAAATGTAAAGACAATGCCAACCTAATGCAAAGACAATATAGAAATGTTATGACAAACCAACCTAATGGAAAGACAATACACAAGTGCCAATACAATGTCAACCTAATACAAAAACAATATAAAATGTCAAACTAATGCCAACATAATTCAAAGGCAATATAAAAATGTCAAAACAATGCCAACCCAACGTAAAGACAATATAAAAATATCAAGATAGTGCCAACCTAATGCCATGACAATATAAAAATGTCAAGACAATGCCAACCTAACTCAAAGACAATATAAAAATGTCAAGACAATGCCAACCTAATGTAAAGACAATATAAAAATGTTAAGACAATGCCAAGCTAATGCAAAGACAATATAAAAATGTCAACACATTACCATGACAATATAAAAATGTCACGACAATGCCAACCTAACTCAAAGGCAATATAAAAATGTCAAGACAATGCCAACCTAATTCAAAGGCAATATAAAAATGTCACGACAATGCCAACCTATGCAAAGACAATATACAAATGATAAGATAATGCCAACCTAATGCAAAGACAATATAAAAATATCAACCCAATGCCAACCTAATGTAAAGACAATATAAAAATGGTAAGACAATGCTAACCTAATGCAAAGACAATATGAAAATGATAAAACAATGCCAACCTGATGCAAAGAAAATGGAAAAATGTCAACCCAATGCCAACCTAATGCAAAGACAATATAAAAATGTCAAGACAATGCCAACCTAATGCAAAGACAATATAAAAATGCCAAGCCAATGACAACCTAATGCAAAGACACTATAAACCAGAACGTCAATGACGTAGATGCTCATCCGGGATTTGGATATGAGAGTAGAAACTTTTAGCTGCTTTTGTTTTTTTATTTTCCTGTTAGTCTTGAATTGACATATTGTCATAGGAAAAACCAATGGTGCTGCGTAGATGGAGTCATCATTATGTGTAGTAAGCATCTGTACGAGTTAAAGTGTAGTAAGAAGACCTTCTAAGGTAAAGTGTGAATATAGGTTGTGCCCAGAAACTTTGACCATTTAGGGGGAAAGTAGGTGAAATAAAGGTTGTCAAATCAAATGAACCCTTATTAAAACAAGCGACCTGACGGTCACAATAGCTTTGCTGTCTCCATAGAGCTTGGTGATGCTATCATGATTATTGAAAAAGTTATTGAATGACTCTTACAGTGGATACATGTAAATAGAGCTAAATAAACAAATCTAACAAAATCTATGCAAGGTATACAAACAAAGTGATTGTGTTTCAAAAAAAAGTCGAAAATAACATAAATGACGCAACATAAAATGAACAAATCAGACAAAAATCTAAGTTACGAAGCATTCGGGCTACCGGTTTTGAAGAAATCGAAAATTACATTTTTGACCAAAAATGACGAAATATGCGCCAAAAATAGAGAATTGAAGATATGGTCATGAAATGAACAAATCTAGTAGAGGTCCACCCAAAGTATATACTAAATATTGAAGCATTCGAGCTAGTCTGTGCATAGTGTATTCACTATGTTATTGCATGGAGGTAAAAAGAGAAGGCGTCACAGCCAAGCTTAGGTCAAAGGTACCAGGATGGTCGCCGCTGTTTGTACATAGATCAGGGAGTTTATTTGCCGAACGGACCAAGGAGGACAGTTTCCGCTTAGCGCAGTGAGGATTACGATGCATTAGCATACTACGGACGCATTCAACAGCATTCAGTGATTTTCGTGACAATTCTAGTCAAATTCTTATAAACAAATATGGCCGCTACGATCGATAACGCGCACGAGTATGATTACGATGCTGAAACTGCTATATGCTTCAATTCAGAAGACGTAAACGAAATCGAAGAGCATATTACAGACGAAGAATTGTTTTGCATATGCTGTAAACAAAAAGATTGCTCGAAAACAGAAAATGCAGCGAATTTTTACCTCCATGCACTGCCATAGGAAGTAGGACATACACGGGATATAAACTTCAAAAAGTGTCATTTCGAACCTTAAAATTCAGTCCCTGGTACAACGCGGTGCGGTCTATGTCATGCTTCATTTCAAAGATCATTAAACGAGCTTTATTTTGGACTAAAAAACAGTACTAGCAAGGTTTCGAAACATTACCATATTGCAGATTCAATAATACAACAGAAAATTTTCTGAAAAACGAAAAATTACATAAACTTAATATCAGGGGGAAAATCTTTTCCACGGGGTTCTCCACACTTGCCAGGGGGGAATCTCGTCTCGTCTCTCTATCTCGTCCCCTTGAGGTACGGGATCGGGAATGTCACTTATACTTTACAGTCAAATAAGACGCACACAAAGAAATACGTTTCAGCTCTCGTCTTAGTCGGTCAATCGAGCACTCTATAAGACACAGCGCCCTGGGGAAAAGTCCCCAAGACTTTCACAAGGCTGAACCAAGACTCGCCCAAGACTGGACTGCCTCAAGGCTCGCCCCTGGACTGCACTCTCGACTCTCTAGGACTGCATTCTCTCTCGACTGTGTCTATCGTGCTGTGCTCCCCAAGACCAACTCAAACTCTCTTTATTCATTTTCAAAACTCTAACCAATTACAAAACAGTAAAAGACTCTAGGGCGTAACCTTCAATCATAAAGCCAATCACACTAAGTACTGAATACGTCATATCTTTTGATTAATCGTTCACTACATTAATAACTACGGATGTAAACTGTCAGAATGAGTAGTCTAAAAAGCGGCGATTATCTGGTAATTAGTTCCAAATCACTGAGCCAAGTTTCGTCCAAAACTTCAAATAGGCCTGAACGATGACAGACATAACACAGCAATTCGGCTAATAATCAACTAATTAAGTCGGTCAACAGATACGCAAAAACAAATTCATGACATTAACAAGAAATTCTCTAATTTTCAAACTTACAACGTTCCCGTTCTCACAAACACGATTCCTCTACGTATAAAATATCTGCGCATGCTTTATGTCCTTTTCGATTTACTGTGACATCGTAAAACAAGACCTTGGAGTGTGTAGTGTACGCAGCAACGCTTGATGGTAAATGACGCGTCGGCGACGATCCTGGGGTGAAAGGACGATAAGACAAAAGGAATTATAGGATTAAACTTGGCTAAAACAAAAGAAGTTTAGAAGGATTATTTTGGCTGCGACTCCTTCTCTTTTTACCTCCATGGTTATTGTAACATTGCATAATAATAGTCTGATTAACTAGCATAGCACTACTTAGAAAAACAAACAAAAAACTTATTTTTGTACCAACGTCATACAATAGGATATTTGGAATTATCTTTAATAAAAAAATTAAACCAAAAACATTTCGATGTAAAAACAAACTTTCAATCTAATGTTTTTGTTTTAATCAACTGTAAATTACAACCTACCAGTAATCTTTATGAGAAATGAGTTTTTATAATTTTAGTCTGACATTCAACATTCTAAAATTTAGGTCGAGTATTTTCAGTCAGTTGAGTTTTAAATATGTATTAAAATACTGTGATAGTTGACAAACTAAAAATGAAAAAAATACAATGTATTACCATGTTTCAAAAAGTAGAATCTACTGACTGCTAATAAAATAATTATTTTGTCAAACTGTATGGTGGATACTGAGGACAAAAGTCACAGGAAGTACACATGCTGCCATGCTGAGTTGTTTTTTTCAGGGAGCTTTCTTCTGCAGCTCCGGATTTTCAAAATTCCGGAATCTTTTTTTGTTTGCATCATGCCTTTTATTGATGATGATGTTCTGCGTTCGACATCGTAAACATCTCAAACAAATCGTAAACGCTGAATTTAAAATTGCATTTCATATAACCGACAATAATATCGATGGATAACAACACCACCTTTTAATGAGAGAATCAGTTAGTCATTCGATAGATTTATTTCGGACACCAAGAGACAACAAGATGGTGGAGCAACAGCAAAGGTGACAGATTGAATTGAATCGGATGTAGGGATGATGATCACCTTTACATTTCCTACAGGTGAAGCGTGAACGGCACTGTTTTACACCGTGCTTGCCTAAACAATTAAAACAGAGTTTATTACGTCTGACAATGTATAAGCGGGATTCGCGTGTACTTACGGTTTGGCAATCGTTCGACGAATGCCGGCTTTTACAGCAGCTGCAGGGTCGCGGAATAAATCGTGATTTCGCTGATCGAGTTGCAGATTTACTGTAAGTGTTGAGTTGTGGGAGGTGGTGAATTTGATCCATGGTTGGCGGTCGTCGCTGGTGGGTTTGAAGGGCTGTGTTGAGTCGAACCGTGAAACGCGGATATTTCATGGCGGTTGTTTTGAATGGCCTGCGTCCCCATGTTGAACGCGGCGACTGATGAGGGGTACGTGTCTGGGTTGAGTATATTGTTTTCATGTCCGACGTTGAGAACACGTATTTCTTGAAGCATGCATTTACTTAGCGTGGCTAATGTCCAGTCCTTGTTACCATTCGAACGTATCAGTTGTTGTTGAAAATTAAGCGGGAGTTTTGACAACAACATCGGGATTTCAAAGCTCGTACTGTTGTTTCTAATGCGTCATGAAATTCACGTAAACTTGTTGCATTGTAATCCGGTGGTGGTTGGGAGGTACGTGAACTTTTGGATATCGGATATATGAGGGTCGTTGTTAACAGCGGCTTTGAAATTATCAATGAATTCAGCCCAAGTGAGTAGACCGCCGTGACGAACTGACTTGTAGTGAGTTTGTTGATCCAGTTGTAGGGCGGTCATGTTGTGATCGTGGGGTGCTTGTTGGATGACTGGTTGTTGAAATCGAATAGTCTGGAATTCTTCGACAAACATCGAAAGTCGAGCGAAGCGGGCGAGCATTTCGACTTCATATGACTCAGTCTCGGTAAATTCGGCGTGGTCTTCATCGTAATAATCGATGACTTGTTGGTCCGCGTTGACTAGCGCTGATAGCCGGTTGTTGACAGCTAATTTCCGTGCGAGTATTTCCCGGTACGCGGCGTTTTTGTCATTGGCATCGGGGTACAGCGTGATTAGCTCTTCAATCGGTGTGAGGACGGCTTGTAGTTGTGCCCTTGCTTTGTTCCTCCGTTGAATTAGTTGCGTTGCTCTTGGCATAACGATGATTAACTTGAAAGTTGGGATGAATCGTGGATCTTCCCTGGAAGTTGACTGCTAGATAAATCAATCGACTCGCAGAATCCTGGTTTCTCGGCACCAATTTTGTGGGGATAGCAAAGAAGATCCACATGTTCGACCGATCCACCATTTAAAATTTAGTGATAACGAGTGCATTGTGGGAGAAATATAAACTGCGCATTTGCACAAGTAGAGCGATGTTGATTACGCTAAGCATTCTGGGTAATTCCATGCGAAAACAAGTGTAGGGAAGGTTTTAAATCAAGGTATCAAGAAAGAAAGAATGCACCCATTGACTGCCTAAATGAACTTTATTCTCTTGAAAACATACAGATATATCACAAATAGCTAACCTTATTCATGGATTTTGTAATTTTTTGACGACAGACGCCTCGCCATGGCACAGGCTCATCAGGCCTTAAGGCCGGATGAGCCAAAAATTCAAAACAACGCCAACCTTATGCAAAGACAATATAAACATGTAAAGACAATGCCAACCTAATACAAAAACAATATAAAATGTCAAACTAATGCCAACCTAATACAGAGACAATATAAAAATGTCAAGACAACACCAACCTAATGCAAAGACAATATAAAAATGGTAAGACAATGCCAACCTAATGCAAAGAAAATACAAAAATGCCAACCTAATGCAAAGACAATATACAAATGATAAGATAATGCCAACCTAATGCAAAGACAATATAAAAATGTCGAGACAATGCCAACCTAATGCAAAGAAAATATAAAAATGGTAAGACAATGCCAACCTAATGCAAAGAAAATACAAAAATACCAACCTAATGCAAAGACAATATAAAAATAGTAAGACAATGCCAACCTATGCAAAGACAATATACAAATGATAAGATAATGCCAACATAATGCAAAGACAATATACAAATGTCAAGACAATGCCAACCTAATGCAAAGACAATATAAAAATGTCAACCTAATGCCAACCTAATGTAAAGACAATATAAAAATGGTAAGACAATGCCAACCTAATGCAAAGACAATATGAAAATGGTAAAACAATGCCAACCTGATGCAAAGAAAATGGAAAAACGTCAATCCAATGCCAACCTAATGCATAGAAATATAAAAATGGTAAGACAATACCAACCTAATGCAAAGACAATATACCAATGGTAAGACAATGCCTACCTAATGCAAATAAAGAACAAAAATGACAAGACAATGCCAACCTAATGCAAAGACAATATAAAAATGTCAAGGCGATGCCAACCTAATACAAAGACAATATAAAAATGTCAAGACAATGCCAACCTAATGCAAAGACAATATACAAATTGTAAGACAATGCCAACCTAATGCAAAGACAATATAAAAATGTCAAGACAATGCCAACCTAATGTAAAGACAATATAAAAATGGCAAGACAATGCCAACCTAATGCAAAGACAATATAAAAATGTCAAGACAATGCCAACCTAATGTAAAGACAATATAAAAATGTAAAGACAATGCCAACCTAATACAAATACAATATAAAATGTCAAACTAATGCCAACCTAATACAGAGACAATATAAAAATGTCAAGACAACGCCAACCTAATGGAAAGACAATATAAACATGTAAAGACAATGCCAACCTAATACAAAAACAATATAAAATGTCAAACTAATGCCAACCTAATACAGAGACAATATAAAAATGTCAAGACAATGCCAATCTAATGCAAAGAAAATACAAAAATGCCAACCTAATGCAAAGACAATATACAAATGATAAGATAATGCCAACCTAATGCAAAGAAAATACAAAAATACCAACCTAATGCAAAGACAATATAAAAATGTCAAGACAATGCCAACCTAATGTAAAGACAATATAAAAATGTAAAGACAATGCCAACCTAATACAAATACAATATAAAATGTCAAACTAATGCCAACCTAATACAGAGACAATATAAAAATGTCAAGACAACGCCAACCTAATGGAAAGACAATATAAACATGTAAAGACAATGCCAACCTAATACAAAAACAATATAAAATGTCAAACTAATGCCAACCTAATACAGAGACAATATAAAAATGTCAAGACAATGCCAATCTAATGCAAAGAAAATACAAAAATGCCAACCTAATGCAAAGAAAATATAAAAATGGTAAGACAATGCCAACCTAATGCAAAGAAAATACAAAAATACCAACCTAATGCAAAGACAATATAAAAATAGTACGACAATGCCAACCCATGCAAAGACAATATACAAATGATAAGATAATGCCAACATAATGCAAAGACAATATACAAATGTCAAGACAATGCCAACCTAATGCAAAGACAATATAAAAATGTCAACCTAATGCCAACCTAATGTAAAGACAATATAAAAATGGTAAGACAATGCCAACCTAATGCAAAGACAATATGAAAATGGTAAAACAATGCCAACCTGATGCAAAGAAAATGGAAAAACGTCAATCCAATGCCAACCTAATGCATAGACAATATAAAAATGGTAAGACAATACCAACCTAATGCAAAGACAATATACCAATGCTAAGACAATGCCTACCTAATGCAAATAAAGAACAAAAATGGCAAGACAATGCCAACCTAATGCAAAGACAATATAAAAATGTTAAGGCGATGCCAACCTAATACAAAGACAATATAAAAATGTCAAGACAATGCCAACCTAATGCAAAGACAATATACAAATTGTAAGACAATGCCAACCTAATGCAAAGACAATATAAAAATGTCAAGACAATGCCAACCTAATGTAAAGACAATATAAAAATGGCAAGACAATGCCAACCTAATGCAAAGACAATATAAAAATGTCAAGACAATGCCAACCTAATGTAAAGACAATATAAAAATGTAAAGACAATGCCAACCTAATACAAATACAATATAAAATGTCAAACTAATGCCAACCTAATACAGAGACAATATAAAAATGTCAAGACAACGCCAACCTAATGCAAAGACAATACAAACATGTAAAGACAATGCCAACCTAATACAAAAACAATATAAAATGTCAAACTAATGCCAACCTAATACAGAGACAATATAAAAATGTCAAGACAACGCCAACTTAATGCAAAGACAATATAAAAACGGTAAGACGATGCCAACATAATTCAAAGACATCATAGCAAATTCAAGACAATACCAACCTAATGCAAAGACAATATAAAAATGTCAAGGCGATGCCAACCTAATACAAAGACAATATAAAAATGTCAAGACAATGCCAACCTAATGCAAAGACAATATACAAATTGTAAGACAATGCCAACCTAATGCAAAGACAATATAAAAATGTCAAGACAATGCCAACCTAATGTAAAGACAATATAAAAATGGCAAGACAATGCCAACCTAATGCAAAGACAATATAAAAATGTCAAGACAATGCCAACCTAATGTAAAGACAATATAAAAATGTAAAGACAATGCCAACCTAATACAAATACAATATAAAATGTCAAACTAATGCCAACCTAATACAGAGACAATATAAAAATGTCAAGACAACGCCAACCTAATGGAAAGACAATATAAACATGTAAAGACAATGCCAACCTAATACAAAAACAATATAAAATGTCAAACTAATGCCAACCTAATACAGAGACAATATAAAAATGTCAAGACAATGCCAATCTAATGCAAAGAAAATACAAAAATGCCAACCTAATGTAAAGACAATATACAAATGATAAGATAATGCCAACCTAATGCAAAGACAATATAAAAATGTCGAGACAATGCCAACCTAATGCAAAGAAAATATAAAAATGGTAAGACAATGCCAACCTAATGCAAAGAAAATACAAAAATACCAACCTAATGCAAAGACAATATAAAAATAGTACGACAATGCCAACCCATGCAAAGACAATATACAAATGATAAGATAATGCCAACATAATGCAAAGACAATATACAAATGTCAAGACAATGCCAACCTAATGCAAAGACAATATAAAAATGTCAACCTAATGCCAACCTAATGTAAAGACAATATAAAAATGGTAAGACAATGCCAACCTAATGCAAAGACAATATGAAAATGGTAAAACAATGCCAACCTGATGCAAAGAAAATGGAAAAACGTCAATCCAATGCCAACCTAATGCATAGACAATATAAAAATGGTAAGACAATACCAACCTAATGCAAAGACAATATACCAATGCTAAGACAATGCCTACCTAATGCAAATAAAGAACAAAAATGGCAAGACAATGCCAACCTAATGCAAAGACAATATAAAAATGTCAAGGCGATGCCAACCTAATACAAAGACAATATAAAAATGTCAAGACAATGCCAACCTAATGCAAAGACAATATACAAATTGTAAGACAATGCCAACCTAATGCAAAGACAATATAAAAATGTCAAGACAATGCCAACCTAATGTAAAGACAATATAAAAATGGCAAGACAATGCCAACCTAATGCAAAGACAATATAAAAATGTCAAGACAATGCCAACCTAATGTAAAGACAATATAAAAATGTAAAGACAATGCCAACCTAATACAAATACAATATAAAATGTCAAACTAATGCCAACCTAATACAGAGACAATATAAAAATGTCAAGACAACGCCAACCTAATGCAAAGACAATACAAACATGTAAAGACAATGCCAACCTAATACAAAAACAATATAAAATGTCAAACTAATGCCAACCTAATACAGAGACAATATAAAAATGTCAAGACAACGCCAACTTAATGCAAAGACAATATAAAAACGGTAAGACGATGCCAACATAATTCAAAGACATCATAGCAAATTCAAGACAATACCAACCTAATGCAAAGACAATATTGAATATCAAAACAATGTCGACCTAATTCAAACACAATATAAAAATGTCACCTTAAGGTAGCGAGAAGGGAAATTTTCACTTTTTTCTTGATTTTTCAAAAATTGATAAAACGGTTACTTTAGAACTTGATACATCACCCCAGGTTTACAAAAGATCGAAATTGCGAAATAACGTTGCTCAAATTAGTGTTTTAAAACACTAGCAGAAAAGACTACAACTGCCGTTTCGTGGATATTTGCATAGTGTTTATCTTTGGAAGGAATTAAATGATAAAATCTTATCTGTATACTCTGTTGTTGACGATTCTGATATAACGGGTGATAAGCTTCCAGTTGCAAATAATGCGTGTTTATCTAACGTCCATTGTCAGCATTATTGTCAGTCGAGACTTCGTCGGAGAATCATGGTCATACAGTACTCATTTCGCCCAACCTTCCGCTTTTACATCGACCGCTTGTCACTTAATTTCCGACCACGCGGTCTTGTCCGACCGGAAACCGACCGCATTTTAATCGCGTTTTTTTTTTCGCTCGCTCGCTTATTGAAAACATTGACCGCTCGCCCAAACACTGAAAACTGGCACATTGGTGTTCGAAATGGTGGTTTTGATAGTGAAGTGTGAACATACAACTAGTATTAACTATTATTACATTCTGAACGACACTTCAAATCTAATAGCTGTATTACACTTGTATCGTGAAAGCAACTGAACTGGGACCTCTTGTTACGTGTTTTGGGTGCTTGTTCTAGATGTAATATTTTTATTTTAATGAGACAGTTACGTGAAAAAAGCCTAGGTAACTCCTTTTGACAGAGCAGAGAAACGAGGAAATGTTAGTGATTAATTCCAAAAATAACGATATCGAATCCACATCGGTCCACGTCTGGTAAAATTTGACATTCAATTTTTAAAATTAAGTCACGATCATTGAATGAGCTCGGTCTATACTGTATACGTACCGCAAAAGTGTTCCCACACAAAATATTTTCGACTAAAAACGGCCACATGCCCTGAAAAAATCGAACAGAGCTTGACATGTATGAATAATTTATTGGGCTTAAAAGAAAAACGTGTCAAATTTAGTTATAGCCATAACTATTTGGTGGCCAGTCGATGAACAATTCAATGTCCTTCAGGGCTGAAAATCATCGACGCTACTCTGGTTTACTTTATTTCACAACTTGCAGAGAAAACTGATTCGCGTGAGCTCTAATGTATCTTAGCCTAGTATTTTCTTTTTGAAATAAGGTCAAATTCCATCAGTTTGTCAAAATATATGTTTGTCAAAATATATGTGAATCGACGCCAGTGATTGGATTGTACGACGACCCTTCAATTAGTGTCAAATATGCTTTGTTACATCATCATTGATTGGCTGAGAGTCACCTGATCGGAGCACGAACTGGGTCACAGAACCATATTTGTCCGTATTATCAACAGGACTTTGCAAAATAACCACACCCACATTTTCAATCGTTTTTAGCGCGGAAGTTGCCAACAAATGTAAAAAAAATCGTGAATTTCATGGATTCGAATAAAATAAAGCAAGCGATTTATAAGGATGATTATTAATATTTTCCCCGATGCTCTTCGAATTTTTATTTTTTTTATTTCAAGGTAAGAAATGGCTAGTTGAAGTTGCATCGTCTTCAATGCGGTTGTTTCACCGCGAACAACTCTAGCTCTGTTTTGAGCATGGTTTAGTTTTGCGATGTAAAATAAAATATATATTAAAATAATAATACTTGATTAATTATTTGGGGTTTCAGCCCACAAATTACGGACATGATCTCCATGAATTACGGTCAATGTTTGTCTTCTCTCGGCTGATTGTCACGGTGTTGATCGACGCCCTTCCTAAACTCAGTATGGAGAAACCAATGGGGATCGACATTCCAAACAAACAATCGAAATTATCAACGAAAGACGAGATTTTTCTAGATATTTACAAACATACTGTAATGACAAACATATGTAAAATTAACAAATACACAAAGAGGTGTAATATTAGGTTTCATTTTAGGCTTAGAAATATTTTCTTTCACTCAGCCCATGCATGTAACTGCCATTTAGCTTTACGGTCCTTCAGCATCGGGGGAAAACAACAATAATTATACAAAACACATTGCGAAGACTCAACAATCAGGAAAGAAACCCCAGACAACCATGTCGTACTTGTGTTGAAATATATTTTGTATTTCACGTCAGAATATTGTTTAAAATAAAATATTCAGTCCACGCCAAATCGAGGTCAAAGGGTCAGATTGCGTGCATATAATTATATACAGTTAAAACAAAAAGTATTTGAACTTTTGTCAGCTGCTCAACATCTATAAAAACCAGAAAGACAATTAAAGGACAATGTGAACCTCGGAAATTATTCTGTTAGTCCGAATTTTAAATGCGCGCGAGCGAGCAGGTGGGCGGTGATATTTCGGGGTTTGCGCGGTCGAAAAAAAAGCGGAAATTGTCCGGTTGAATTCAACAAGCGGTCGCAAAAGCGAGAGAAAAAGGTGATTGGAAAGCGGAAGCGGGCGGGAGGTTGTGCGAAAGGAGTACTGTAACTTTGCACAACTTTCTTTTAAATCGTTTTATTTTCCAAGTCAATATTCTATTTTACTAATACATTTTTTTTTCTAACGCAATGGCGAAGAAAAGAAAGAAAGCGTTGACAGACGAGGCAAAGAAAAATCTGCCACTCAGTGTCGCACTCTGACACAGCAATTTTTTTTTCAAACATCGGCCATTTTGTTTCACCATGAAAACCGTTTTATTAGATGTCTTATCTGAGACACTTGAAGGATTAGCATGTCTGTAAACTGTCAGCGTGTACAGTGGGACAGTAATGTTTGTCAGAGGATTATCCCTCGTTGTTCGTTTGCATAACAATGGAAAACCCGAACGTTCCAGGAGTACGGACTCAAATGCCAGCAGTTTTCTTCATTTTTCACGCTCGAGCTTGAAATTATTCATTATCTGACACTCTTTATGAGTTCTATGATATCAGTGGGTAATATGTTTGGCCATTTTTAGTGTATATTTATAATAATGCAGCAAATCTACAGTGTTTTATTAACCAAAACTGTTTTTCGCGTTTTTCTCGAGTTGAAGTTTTGATCGAGAACGACTCATTGGGACCGCCGCCAAATCAAGTGCGTTCGGACTAGGACATTCAAACTCGCAGTTATCGTTCAAAAGATAATGATGGTGCGAAATATGTCTGGGTTTTTAAAGAAAATGCTTTGTCACAGAATAATAATCTGTTAAAGGTGCCAAGTATGAAATAATTTGGGGACAAAAAAACAAACCTGCATAGAAATCGGAATAATAGGTCTTTTGATTATCGGAGACGCATTTCAATGGACTTGATTACGGACAATGCATAACTTAAATTTCACCAGGAAATTCCGCAGTGTGCTCTCGCAATCGCGTACTTAGTCATTTTTACAAGGTTCGCCATTTTTGATGTCACGTGATAATTATGTAAACAATGTCTGTCCAGTTTGTGCGAACTTGCACCTCTATACTTAGTCTTTTGATATATATAACCTAAATTACTGTTCTGGACGAGACAACAGACAGAGAATGTTTTATTTAAAAACGTCACGAAACCTTATCGCTACCTTAATGATATACAGATGAATACACGCAAATAATAATGTTGACACTGATCTCACGCCGTATACATTGAAACAGCTTTTATCTGATTGGGTTTGATTTATGAAAGTTGAACATGTGTACCCGAATGTCAAGCTATTAAAACAAATGCTATACTATTTAAACTCAAGCGTGTAAATTGGGTAGGTGTCAGTGTTACCATCATTGTTTCTTTATAATATCATAGCAGTAATAAGGAACTACAAAATGAACTTTTCTGATTTAAATTTCGTCGGTTACCCACTCGAAATTATCCGATTTAAATAGGAGATCACATTTTCACGATCGCTTCAGAGTAAGTTACTTGAAATTGTATTATTCCACGAGACTCGCCATTTGAGTTCGTAAGAATGTACACAACAAATAAAATGACAAAAACAGTTATAAAACAAATAAACAAGGGAGATATATATTTAAAAACAAACATCAGAATTTTGTTTAGATCAGATTGACGTTTAGTGTAAATTGCTAATTATTAAGTGTTAATGCGACTATGTTTGTTTGCCCCTAAAGAGACGCATTTTGCATCTTAATTTCAAGTAACAATGACCATATGTTTTATTAAACAAGGCTATGATATTTAACTTTGCTTGTATGTCCCATAAGTAACTACAATTGTAAAAAGTAAATATGCGATCTTCACTAGGAGAAACTCTACTGGCAGAGGACTATATGGAGCAGTTGCTTGTTTAGCCACACATGTAAGCAAATAACGGTTTTATAGCGTAATAGGGAGAAACAGCAATTTTTGTTTGTAGAACACATCACCCGTCAATAACTGGCTCAACACAAATACAGCTTAAAGATTAATACCAACGAATGTTTCATATTCGCTGAGTACACTATAAATAAAATAAATATGTACTCGTCACAATGTGAAACGTGCGTCGATTTACAGTTAGTATCTTACAGGACAGCTGCAGCATTACACATATGCATGTAATTTGTTCAACATTTAAAAACAGAGTTTATGCAAAGAGCATTGCCATATAATCAGTTGCATATGCTCAAAATCACGACATACAAATGCATTGTTATTTGTGCGAAAAATGTGTTTTTTTATGATGCGTGTATTACAGCAAGTAAAATTGAATTTTATTAAAAATGGCTTGCCTGGTTGCCTTGATAATTTATATGTAGGTGCTTTGGTCTACTTCACAGATTTGTTGATTTTCATAGCGATTATTTAGTTCCTTTATTTTAGTGATTTTTTTTTTCATTTGTGTTAATTTCTGCCGTCTTTTTGAAAACCACCAGCCCAATTATGCTGTTATTTTACTTCAGATGGATTACTGTCAGTTTGATTAAATTCCTTACTTATTTCGTATTTCATTTCGTATCAATAACTACATACAATCGATAATTATGACCTAATAGCTGTGCTTACAGTGTTTTGACCTTGCTGATGTGTTGTACTTGCTGGCTGGGACCCAGATTCGTGGACATTTTTTTTGCATATTTTCAAATGTTGCAAGGTTGTCCTCACACTAGTAAAACAAAATAGTTAATTTTGTACTTAGAAAAGTGCTAAATATTAATAAAAATACAACGATAAACAGATACACGTGTCATTGTATTTCTACGGACTTAACGAGGAGGCTAAATAAAATAGATTATGCAAGTCACTGCCTCCTTCTCGTTGAAAGTTATGCGCATGCTCCACTCAGTCATAACATCAACAACATGGCTGCCGCCGGTGCTAACACGTTTATATCGTTAAAAGTTTCTCGTAAAAAGAGAAAACCTGGTCCGACAAAAAAAAACAAAAAAAAAAAACGCATGAATGCAGAGGAACAGTTCGACCTAAAATTATCTGATACTGGTTCAGATATTACGACCAAGTGCTTTATTGAGTTCTGACTACGATTCGAGCTGATCAGTGACACGATGACGCTTTGGACCATAATCCCTTTTTGTTGAGAGGCTTGTTTTGACGAAGCAGCAATGCCGTCCAAGAAAATTAATATTACACGAATCAACGTTTTTTTGAGTGTAAATCATTTTGTGTAATATATTCGTAGTTTAGACAGCTCACGTGGATGGTGCTGCGGTAACAACAACAACTGTTTTTACTTTCAACGGAAGCGACCAACCAGACGCGACAAAACTGAAGACTAGATAGAACTTCCGGATCGAACTATGATTTCTTTTATCACACCACAGAGGGACTGTGATCATGCTAACAAGACTAACATGGCTTATGACTTAATCTCACGTATTCATTACACTTTGCGTTTAATTTTGTGATAAGATTAAATCGTTGTTCCCCCATGTTTACTCAGTAAACAAGTTACGCCATTTTACCGAGTGGTTTCCGAAATTTCGTTGCATTTACCAACACATATTCGTCGCTGTATGATTATTTCCGTAGATTGGGACGTCAAACATACGAGTATTATCCAAGCAAATTACCATGAAAAAATATTATCGTTTCAAATAGGTTTCCAGTCGAGTAGGAAAACAAAAAATTACTTTTATGCTGATTTGCCGTTTTCGACCCTTTCATTTTGGCACTACGCGCAATACTTTAATAGACGCCTGACAGACAGAGGATCAATGGAACAGTTCATTTTTTCACAAAAAATTCTCATCTAGTATTTCAATAACTGTACGTATCGCATTATTCGATGAACTTATAAAAAACGACAGAAATCTTGAGTAGAATAAAAACAAACGGTAATTTATTCATAAATTGAAAAGTTTTCACTTTTGACTCATTTCGAGAAAACAAAAGCTCGCATTGCACTGTCCGGGCACAGTCCGTTTTCCAGTTTGCTGATCAGTTTATAACAATACAGGATGTCCGTAACTTCATTATGTTTTCCCAGATAGAGGGACTGTAGTTTTCCGTACGTCTGTTTTGATTGAAAAAAGAAAACATAAAAAACCTATTTTCGAGAGAAACACGCATACACTTCACTAGTTTGAAAAAAAATATATTTTCACACAATTCACACACACACAGCTAACTAAAAATATATAACATATAGGTGTTCAAATGCCATCTTCAATGTGAAATAAAAGTTTGAATATAAGCGCCCACGAACCTGGGTCTCATCCTTAAATCACATCAACCCTATTAACTTAGGGTCAGTGGTGTATTGCTATCTCCTATTAAGGTAATCTACATAAACGAAAATGCAATGGTAACAATATACAATATTTTCACATGAAAAGTACCTACTTTTCACCACATGTACTGTCTTACACATGTACATACACTGTCAAGGTCTCTCGATTATGTGTGGGTTGTATAGGTAGATCGTATAGTGGCGGGAAGGTTATAGGAATAAGTGGTAAATACATAGGCGACACGAGGTAAACGGTTGACTGCTCATTAAGAACTTTATTCACAATTAAAACTTGTTTATATAATGTATTGGTATACTGTAAAATACTTTATTTCAGCTGGAATAAATTTTCGCTGAACAGACTTTTGGTGTTTAGTGTGGAATTTATTTTCACTGTTTTTTGACAAGTTGAATTTAAAATACAGGAAAAAAGGTATATTCGCTGAATTTCAACGAAAATAAAGTATTCTACAGTAGTTACGCAACAAAGAAGGTACAAGGTAAATATTAATTAGTGAGTGGCCAGCTGCAAGGATTAAGGTGTGTGGCCATGAATAAAGATGACATGAGCTTAGGATTAATATAAACTCTAATATAAACAATGTAAATAAAAGAATGAATTCCCGACAAATTTAAATCCTAAGAAATAATAGTTGCAATAATACAAAATACAGACTACTACACAGAACTGTACATGAGCTCTATTAACCGAGCACAATATGTATCAAAGAAAACTCATCAATTTCTTCAAATTCAAGAAATATAATTTGTATATTGCCTACCCTACATTGTGGACATCTGTACGTAACAGCAAATGTGCAACATAGGAGGGTAGAGTCTATGCTACGTCACCAGTCTCTAGAAATAGTAGCGCTAACCTATAAGCTGTGTTTATTAACTGCGACGTTTTATACACTGAAACTATAGCCAAACCGCCACCAGAATAGAGGGTCACTTCAAAACCATCCACCAGTAATTATGTAGAATTTACAAGGAAGACAAAATAGCTTAACCACCTAACTTATCAACATTTCTCACAATTAATAGATAAAATTATATCTCAAACTGTTCGTTCAAATGAGTAATAAATTATAACAATCTCATGCGAAAATCACCAACCGGTTCACAACGTCCTCTAAAGTTTCGAAAAATTGCCGACCACGAGGTAAGTACAATAGCGTTGAGTAGAGATGCGCCAAAATTGCTCATAAATACAATGAGCATCCTGATTTTCGCATTTGCAGACACACATCGCTATCCTGTTCAAAATGGCAGCCGCATATGCGAAAAAAATAAATTATATTTATGTTAGATGCCCTCATAATACCTCTGGAGTTTTACTGTGAAAGTTGCTAGTGTCTGTGAACACTAACATCATTATAAACCCATATGCACCGATCCAAAGACTATCTACTCCCATCATGTCAATTATTGCTGTGATCATTGGCTCCTCTGTTTGCATCCCAAATTTTCCATTTAGTCCATTATTACCATTATTGTGGGATTTTGAGTTATGCTCGTCACACTCTCAATCTTTTGCGCCTCCATTATTTCTATGTACATCACCAAGCTGGGTATTCATTGCTCATGGAGTAAAACCGTGGAGTAAAACCATGTGCACTGCTTGGAGTTTTCTCTTGCTGCTGGGGATCATTGAACCTCTCAATATTCCTTGTTAATGTGTATTCCCTCTGTTGTCATCTGGTACCTCACTGTAGCCGCTCAATCTGCGTTGATCATCGCCAACGAAGACTATGGGATACCTTCTACCTCCGACAACCTTTACCTGTGGCATCTATACGCAAACTTGCTGGCGAATCTCTGGGATCACCGCCACTCACACCTGTTCTAACAAATGTACCCAAACGAGAATCATTAACAGTAAAATGCAATAATAAAATACAATACTACTCACAAAAACTGCACCTGTTCAGAACAAGAAACTAACTTTAAGCAATAAAAGTCAAATGCGCCACTGCTGTACTAAAAACAACAATTAACAGCTCTGTCTCGTCTTCACCAGTCACTGCCCTATCAACTGGCATTAAACTCTTTAAAGCGGGAGGGTCGCCACCTACGAACGCGCGGGAATTGTGTCCCAACACACGCTAAAAACGCAAAGGTTCATGGGTAGACGCTTGTTTGTAAACAATGACACGCTATGGCCATCTAACGCATGCGCAGGTGACGACTCCCCGCTTCAATTCAACACCAGGACGCACTTGACACTATATTTAAATCGTTGGTGCTGATTAGTCAGTATACAACGAATAGTACCACATCACAGGGAGAAGACACACACCGATGCTTCACTCACTCAGTTAAAAGTTTACAACAGACAATAATTACAATCAAATAGTTGTGCCTTCAGTAAGTATTTTGACCAAACTGAACTCAAACTAAGTAATTCACATCGACATTATTAATCTATTGCGAATAATACACCACTGAACTTGGTAATCCACCACGTACTAGAGTAATCTAAATAGGCAAAATTGGAATGGTTAAACTTACCACATACAGTGTATTACCCGGTCAGGGTCTCTCGATTTAAACATTTACAATCATGAGAAGAACAATAATAATAGTGAAAGAACACAGTGTAATAATAATAATCTTTATTATAAACGTATCCTTAATTGAGATATTGTTCGTGATACAATAAAGTTAAATGTTGTAAGTTAAAAATAGGAAAATATACAAAAAGCAAAAACGTTATTTTTATGAGGCAGCAGGTAATTTAGATTTAATGTAGTTTTCTCTCATTAATAAGCCTTGGTATACAAATTTGGCTAAATTAATTAACATGTTTTTGTCTTTCGTTTTAAGTATATTTACTAGTTTTTCTTCTTTGTTTTGATTGGTCGGTGTTGCAAAACATTTGTTTAGGCTGTCTTGTCTTAATGCATCATAGTGTGAACACGTTAGAAGGAAATATTTTTTATCCTCAATCTCTCCATTCTGGCAAATTTGACATTTTCTATCTTGTAAGGCGTGGTTTGTGTATCTGCCTTTTTTCAATTTGTAGAGTGTGTGCACTTATCCTTAATTTTGTCAATGCTGACCTATGAAATGGATTTTTGACTATTTCAAGATAACTTTCGAATTCAATTTTCTCTTTAATGCATCTGTAAGTGCGTAGTTTGTTTCTATGGTTGCCTCCCCTTTGTCATCGAATAGAGATTTATCACAGTGACTCTGAATGCCTGTTTTGTGTTCTCCTTGACTGTGGTAATAATTGTTATTAGTTTCAGGAGTGTGTTTTTTCCCAGATGTCACCCTTGTTTGCCAAATTTAAAGTTTGTTTGATGCTTGACACCCAGTTTGGTGTGCCAGTTTTGTCTAGTTCGATACCTAGCTTATATGCCTCATTTAGAAGAGTATATTCTGGCTTCTGTGATATTTTTATTCAATATTTTACCATCTGAATTGTACTAGTAACAATGAGAGGGTAGTGACCCAACTCCATCAAGCATGCTATGTTAGATGATTTGCAATTTACTTTTAAGAGAAATTTGCAAAATTTAATGCGAATTTTTTCTGCTGGGTTATTTTGTTTTGATTTAATAAGATCATCTTGTGCTTTATGGAGCTTGCCTGAACTACTAAATTTGACTTCAAGGTAGGAATAATTAGAAACATTTTCAAGTTCAACATTATTAACATGAAATTTATGCTTGGTGAGTTTTTTTCTGTTTTATTGAATATAATAACTTTGGTTTATGATATGTTGATGTCCAGTTGCCATTTTTCACAATATATATTTAAAGAGTTCAAAGCATTTTGAAGACCTGTGTTTGATTTAGATAACAGAAGTAGATCGTCTGCATAAAGTAGGCAGGGGAGATTATTATTTAGTAAAAAAGGAGAATCAGTGTTTGAATTTTCTAAATGTTCTTTAATGTCGTTGACAGATATATTAAATAGTAATGGACTTAGGCCATCACCTTATCGGATGCCTCTTTGGACAGGGAATACTTCTGTTAAGCCATTTTTTTTAATTTTATACAGCTTAATGAGCAGGTGTAGATTGATTGGATGATTTTGTGAAATGTGTATCTCTAGAAACGCATCAATATGCTTCGAACTGCACAAAACAGAGTGTTTATGCATAAATGAACAAATCAACGCCATGTTTAAACAATCTAATACGCATACAGCTGGCCCTACAGTGAGGAAACCAGTTCGTCACAGAAAATGTGCAAAATAGGAGAGTAGAGTCTATGTTGCTATTCTCAAAAAATGGAAGCACCCAAAATGTACTACTATCGAAAGCTGTGCTGAAATTCACACCAACGTTTTCGGCAATGAAATTGTAGACCCCCCCCCCCCAATAGAGGTTATTGTCGCTCCAAAACACATATTACCGAGGAAAAAATAGACTCGCACCATCCATAATAATAATAACGAAAACAAAATAGCTTTACCGCCATCGTCAATTGTCATTGATTAATACACACTGCATTATATACATTATATGTCAAAACAGTACATTCAAATCAACGAGGCAAGTACAATTAGCGACGACACAACAATGTCGTCGGAAACGCCACCGCTCCCAGAGAATTACAGTCACTCCCGTAGATTTAGGCTCCTCGATCTGTACGTCTAAGTTCATTGGGTCTCTCTTTGCAAGGAATCGCCATCATCTTACCGATCAGTTCCCGAGTCGCATCAATCCGGTTATCGCCGGAACAGTTCAACGTTTCTAGTGTATAGTATAACATGGAATGACAACCATGCTTGATTGTACTTAGATCTATGTCCATTTTTAGGATACGACTTCAACAAAGACTATTATTACAACATAGCTAGTATTTATACAGCGAACACAGAACATATTCAACAAAGCATACATTTAATTGATTATTCGGGTCATCAGGGTGAATATATATATATATAGCGGTTTTAATAAAAGATTTGATTCATTATATGATACACAAAACAATAACATACAATAGAAAACAACACGTTGTCTACTGTCTGTGGGTGTGCCAAAATAGGTACATAATTGCTATGTTCACACGACAGCATTTTACCGGAGCCCTAAGCCAGCAGAAAATGGCTGTGTATACGCGTTCAGCTCGAGCCAAGTTCGGCTCCAATAAAACATCGTGGTTGAACTCCCATAGGGTTGAGCCCCGACATGGCTCCGCCCGTGTATACGCATCGGGCCCAAATCACGCCCTTACTCGTCTTCTCCAAGTAACCTCTTATTTCAATTATGGCGGAGACAGCATTTTTACCGGCTTCACGAAGAGGTACGCGCTCTAATATCTATTTGGCAGAGTAAGGAATTACTGCGATAGATTGATAGCTCAACGGGAAAATGGCGTACGAAATTATGCAACAAAAACTTGAAAGAACGACTGAACAGATCCAATGGAAATTGAAGAAACTTGTTAAAGACGCCAAAGATAAAAAATCGTTGAAGCGATCACGGTACGGTGACGCGTTCCTAGTAGGTTTAGACTCTTCCTAGTAGTTTAGATATCACAGTTGAATAATTACAAAATGGTAATTTTGCATGCCATAACTTAAGCGAATAGGCTGTGACACATTTTAGCTGCCATGTTTCCTGTTTATTCGAGATACTAGTACCTAAATCATAACACCGCGAGCGTTTTTTTTCTCAGCTCAACAGCATCGTGCCATGTAAAAAAACACAAGCACGACACCAATATAGTTTTCAGTTCTGTTTTATAACTGAATCGAACTCTAGCAGATCTCGGCTCTCGATCGGCTCCCGACCATGTGAACGCATTGGAGATAATCTCCTGTTAATCGGTGGGAGGAGCAGTAGTTTGGCTCGGTAGAATGCTGTCGTGTGAACATAGCAAATATTTTGGTGGTTTTAGTCGTGAAAATAACTCCCCTTTTCATAATGGTCGCGTCCTAGGATCGGCTACGAAAAAGTACACGTTTCATCACCTAATTTCATTTCCATAACGATTGCATTAGTTACAAGGATATCTACTGTTTCTAGCCAACAACATTTAAGGTAAGTGTTGAAGTAATCGTAATAAATATTTTTCAGTGCTCCATGAGGCTGATATGTCGGTGATTGTACGATTAATTTGAAGACAAACGAGAGGCACAGCGTGCGATTGAACATCAGTGGCTGTAAAGCCTTGAATGTTAGACGTAGGAGAAAAAAAACAAACAATTTTAATGGACCGTGTAAATAAAAAAAAAACACCCGAGAAACAAAGGAAGTTTCATGTTAAGTAGCCGAAAAAGAAATACAAGTTACATAGGCGTTTCGTCGACCTTGTTTCAAAAATAATGTCGTGCTACTCACTACAAAACGCACGACAAACTTTTCAGTCGCGCTATGTAGACATACTACTACTTAATTTGTTCACATTTGCTTAGATACTGACACGATCCATCACGACAGAGGCATCTAGCAACGAACGCGCTTTAACGTACCGAGTAAACGACAATGTCCTCAAAGAATGTCCGATTTCGAAACCGTTGCTACTGACAATAGACCATTTGTATAATGCTGACTTTAGTATTAAATAATTTTTACATCATAGTTTTTCTTCTTTTTAAATAGCATCTCTTTTATTCGTTTTCGATAACATTGTGTTCATATCCATGGTACGGGAGCCTTGATTCTCAATAATGAATACATCAACGATGTCATAAAATTAACTAATATTGATAATGCTGCAATATAAATCTTATTTAACATATAACTGCGTATACCTGCGTGAATTACTTTTTAATAAAAATGTAGAGGATTTGTTACATTTCCATCCAAACCCCAATGGCAGCCATGTTTGTGTTTATTATTAGAGGACGCTTACAAGCGTAATCATTCCATATTGTTCTATTCATAACTTGTGGCGTTAGGGTGACAGATGTATAATAATGCTATTCATATCTTGTGGCTTTGGGGTGACAGATGTATAATAATGCTCATTAATGCTCATTGGTTTCTAAAACATGTAAGGGAGCTAAACGGAATAGAAAAAATCAAACCCAAACCAAGAATATCTTGTACCTTAAAAATCATCTGAAAACACATATGCACACCAATTTTAGCCTGACCACCCTCGTATGGAAATGACGATCTATGTCATGTGGCATGTATGACAGAACGTGAAAGGACTGCAACAATTGAATCGTATACAAATTCACGAATACTCAGATTAAACACGTACTGTGACTTCAACCAACACATGGTGCACATATCGCATTGTACCTGCGACTTCTCCGTGACACCATGATTTTCACAATAGATATCATATTTTTTTACACTGAGGGGCCCGTATTCAGTTTAGGTGCGTTTTATTCGACTTTTCTTACGAAATCAATTTTTGTGGTTTCAAACAGTCGGAGGCCCCTGACCGAGCTTCATCAATCTATGAGTGAATGCGACTTGGGGGGAACCTTGATTAAGGTCCAAATGCGAGTCTGTTTTTACGCCTAGATGACGTAGTGATAGCATATATATGTAATCTTAAAACCTCTGATACTCTGAGATACCGAAAAGTATGCACGAAGACAGTCTGACCATCCGAGTGCATACTTTGCGGTATCTTCGTAATAATCTTGTACATCTTTATCACCCAGTGATACATCACGGGAATGCAGACATCCAAAAAGTTTTGATCAGAATCAGCGAACTTCTTTGTGTGGAGTCCGGTCAAGCCCTGGTGGCAGCCATGTTTGATTTTTTTTATTAGAGGTCGCTTACGTGCATAAGCATCCCATACTTGGAATTCGCATTTCCTAATATGGTAGGATGAAAATACCCTGTAAAATACCGCAAAAATCACGGCACGCTGTAAATTATGGCGTTACGGCGACAGATGCGTAATAATTACACTATCTACTAGCATGTTATTTTAGCTAATTTTACTAATTTAAGATGTTGCCAAATTTAAAAGAGTGCATACTCTCACAATGACATTAGGATTCCGCTAATTATTAATGTGAGTAAGACTTGCTAAAATGACACTTAGTTATAAATTGTTTTACAGCAGCAAATTGTACTACATGTATTTCTAATGCCAGAAATTTGCAAATAGGAAAAATTCAAGAACAGTCACGGTCAGCGTCTAAAACTGTCGCCTGGTGCAAAAATAATAACTAACATTTATGTTCTAAGCATGACTGAACCACAAATACAGAACGTTTCTGTTCTACATTTTGCATTCATACAACTATTTCGCAAGTGTGGATGAGAAGTGTATTATTACTGGTAGACAGATGTAGATATTTTTAAAACTTCTATATGAAATGGTTGCGCTATTCATAGAGACGATGCGACTAGAAAATAGCATTTATACATTTTTTGCATGATATCGCGACCTACCTCCGAAAAACATGCAAAAAAGAAAGTTATGACTATTTATTACATCATGGTTGATCACAATTACTACATAGATTTGAAACTAATAATGAAATCAATTGATTTTTATAGTAATATTGAAAAAAGAAATGTAAATATTCGATACTTCATTTGTGTCCGTTTTCATCTTCTTGGAAACTGACACGTCTTGATCTGAACAAGACGAGCTGGCACCATTTAAAATATTGCTGACCTTCTACTCCAAGTTCTGGGACGATTGTTTATAGCTAAGAACTCTTATTGAGAAAAAAAGGACAAAGTTAGTTCTTGTGCAAGACTGAGATGCTGCCCCCTCACTACACAACAATTCAATTGTTTTTTTATTCTATCCATGTCAGCATCAAAACCTCGTCAAAATAGAATCGTTGCCGAGACATTTGACCATTTCATTTTCTAAATACGAATGTAACTGGCGGTGCGTGAAAGTCTTGCAGAATATGATATTGTTTGTAATACAAGTGTATTTACCTTCAACTGAACGATGTCCTGCACGTTCCATAATGAGCTGTTCATCAATACCACTTTCATAGAGACCAGTAGCTGCTGTAGCTCATGAACTGGTTGGTAAACTTCCCATCTACACCCACTGCTTCAAATAACTCCAGCACAACCAGTTTCAATCAACGAGTTGTGGCCTAGTGGTTGTTTGCTGAACCAGATTGTGGACACTTTGTCTTTTCGGAGGGACTGCAAATAAAATCCCTCTTAATTTTCCTCTTCCGGGCACAGCGACACGTACTTCTTATAAATCCTAATGTGGCAGTGCACCAGATAAATAACGTTTGCGTAATGCTTCACTTCCTTACGACGAACTCTGCAATGTTTGAACCCACCTTGGTAAGTTTTAGAAACATCTTCTACATACTTTAAATACGCTTTGTTATTTGAGGATTGTTGAAACGCAATGAAAGATGTTCCATACCACTTCTCAAAACAAAGTTAGTAGTAGTACACGAGTCGAATTTTCCATAGGGCATCTATTTGCCCTCTCGAAATTGTTTCCGCTTGTTAATGTTAGTTCCCAGTCCTGTACGTGATATTAGTCTTTTTTCGGAATTTAACACTTGCCGGAAACCGTCAAATTCGACATTCGACAGTTAGGAAATTAATACGTTGCGTTCCGTTTACTTCCCTAACCTCTAAAATAAATTTAGTCAACCAATAAGCCACATCTTTTATATCCATTGCATTTAGACTTTGCAGGATTTTCACGTGTTCGTCAGAATTGAGTTCCATACGCGTGTTATTGCGGACCATGGCCCATTCGTTGAATGCACGAAGTGCCCACATGTTGCGTCGTTGTCTATTCATAGGAAGTGCATCTTTAGCAACTGCTCGTACTGTCAAATCGGTCACAGGGTCAGCAAAACGTGTACGTGGATGTCCCTGAAACAATATAAATAAATAACATGTCATTCAGTTCGTTATTATTGATTATAATCAATGAGCGCGATAACACCTTAGTAACATGCAACTCTTGCAAATCAACGTTCTCCAAGCCGAATTCATTCAGATACTCGGCAGCCCGGGTAGGCTCGATCAACGCGCCCTCACTGACGTCTGAAAATACAGGGTAACTCATTGTCCCAACAATGCCAAAAAGAGAGAACATGTTTCCTGGGCTCCCTATTTATACCCCTCCATAGCGTGTTTGGCAAATCACATCACTTTTAGAATTACCTGGGTTATATTTCAATCTGATTGGTTTAAATCAGAATTATTTGTCCCAGATGTATATATCGATTCTATGGAAATTGCGAACAATAGGGTGAAACCATTTGTTCTAACATCGACCTTAAATGAGAATACAATTGATTTGGGGTTATTTCATTATACAATAAGGGGTGTTTCCCTGCAACACATTGCTCGGTTTGTATGTTAGATATAGCACGACTACCTTCGGCGTCCGTCCATATTATGGCTATCGCTTCGGTAGTTGTGCTACATCTCACACGTAATGTACCTAAAACAATACCCTATCTGAGTCTATTGCTCAGATGACCCCCTCAACACTCACATTACATCTCTCCTTTTTTCCATAGCTCACCTAACAGGATGTTCATCACAAAGTATATATCAGTGCGACTTTTCATAGGTTTTATCATCGGATTTGGTACTGACAGATTATTCACAGAGTTGGTAACGTGATTAAATTGTATTGTCTTTTATAAATGCTTTACACTTAGATTTACACCTTTACAAGCACACGTAAGTTGTATTCTTAAACAGTGCTATAAAAGACTTACTGTATAATAAACGTAAACCGCTTGTTGGATCGTTCGGCAGTGTGAATGAGTGAATGAATGAATGAATGAACGAACGAATGATTAAGTGAGTGATTAAGTGAGTGAATGAGTGACAGACAGAAATAAAGAATGAACTAATCACTCTGTCCATTGATCGATAGATTGGTCATATGCCAGAGACGAGCTTTGTGATGAGACGAGTCAACGTGTCCCATAGTGCACCAGAACATCCGGGAATCAGAAAAGTGGCCACAGATAATGTTCCAAACAGTATAGAAACAGTTATGAGGAATGAGGAAAATGTTGTGCAAACTAAGAACCCAATCAGTTCAGATGATGAGAAGCAGACCATGAAAGATGCAAAGTCAGTGAACCCCACCAACAGAACTTTCCGTCCTGTCCCGTCACCTGAGAAAAATGGGAACAAAAATACTATTTCTCAAAACAACGAGTTGATGTTCCCATACGATAAATATACAAGGTTTGGTCTTGAATGGAAGGGCATTTTGGAGGAATACGAATACGTGTATAGTAATTTAAAAACAGAAGAAAAAAAAAGCAGTGTGCCATTCATTCTTGGTAAGGAGAACTTTTGGATGTCATCAACGGAAAAAAGTAGGTGAGTTGTCGTATTATACAGTTTTTTTTATAGATTGATGAAAACTGAGTGTAACATTTATCATACAGAAACATTTTAATAAATCCAACTTCTATGTGAATCATTGTGAGTATTATGAGAGCGAATGTTGAAACACTAGCAAGTATTTATGAAACAGAAAATAATATGATAAATTAAACACATTATTTGTGCACGTCGTGTCCTCGCCAGTATCCACACATAAGACAAAATACATATACGGATAATGTACTATATACTACATCGCACTTGACTATAAAACACATCAACAAAGTGTGAATAATTACTACAGTTCTATTTTGAAGTTGGACAATGTTTATTGATAACGAGATATATCTTTGTACTATGTCGTTGTTATTTGTTTATTCATTGTTTTGCAGGGCATACTTTTATGAAAACCAAAAACACTTCAAGAAGGGCGATCATATACACGTAGTCGTAGAAACATATGATAAATATGACAACAGACGAAACAAAGGTGGAGATATGTTCCAAGCTGTCATGTCAAATACACAGCTACAGAAAAGCACAGCAGGGAGAGTATATGACTATGGAAATGGTACATATTCTATCTATTTCTATGCTGCATGGTCTGGAGATGCAAAAATATCCGTGTACTTATTGTTCACAAGAGAGTTGATACTTTACTTCAACAGTGAACGACTAAAAGAACAGCGTGTACCCTGGACGGGTCATTATGGCGATGGTGTCAAAACTGAGACTACTGCATGTTCATTACTTCGTGAAGGAGTGTGGGCAGATAAATGTACTTACGGAAATGAAAATTCACTAGGCGGCACTGTTTTTATATGTGATAAACCGAAATCCTTCTCTTGTCAACAACTTGTGAACGCTACTTCCGGCATCGCGGTTCTTGTACAAGTCGCAGAACAGGAGAAACAAAATATTGCTTACTTATTCAAAGGGTAAGTTGTATACTATAGATATAATGTTGTATACTATAGATATAATGTTGTATACTATAGATATAATGTTGTATACTATAGATATAATGTTGTATACTATAGATATAATGTTGTATACTATAGATATAAATAATGCTTTTGTTTCGTTGATGTATTTTGAGATATATTCACGTGACAGTGTTTTTATGCAAGTTGCTTGTCAAGATCTAAGGATGAAAGGATGAAACGACTACATGGATATCTTCGATACGATGAGGAGGGTAATTATTTTTGCGAACACTTTGTATTAGATTGGAATTTGTAATAGTTAACATAATTTCACTGTATTTTAAGCTTAATTTGATATTATGGTCACACGTTGCAAACATAGTTTTCAACTAATTACCGCAGATTAGTAATTCTACAGTACAAAAGTATAAATCACAGAGCATCCTAGGTAATTGATAGTGTCTCTGGGATCGCAATAGAAACGCAATTACTTATTCGAGTATGTTGTTAGTTTCTTGTGTTTTTCATCCATACAGGAAGGAACAAACTCGACTTGCCTGTACACCACTGGCGATAAAGATAGCGGGTGCGTATAATTTGGTTTTGTTTTAATTATCGCTTTTCTATTTTTAATTTAAGTTCAAATAGTAAGACAATTGTGCATATTTCCCACCTATTAAATGGGCCATGTGTAGGTTTATCACCCAACGCACCTCTTCTTCCTATATAGTATTATTGTAATGCATCTTGGAAAATTGAATAATGTTGAAAAATATGTGTATGAAGTCTTTGAAAATTCCACAGCAGGAGAAAAGAAGAATTGTTAAGCTCCTCGCCAGAGATTTTTATATTGCTGACTCACTCGCATAGTTTTTATCACGTTTTATTTATATTTGTGTGCATGTCGTCTCGGAGATTCTCACAAGACTCGTGTCCTTTGTCTAGTATCGCAATTGGTGAAGAATTGGTTAGTGCTTCGTCAAGTGCTAGAAACTTAGGTGTCTTGTTTGATTCGCAGCTATCTATGGAAACACACATTTCTACTATTTGTAGATCTGGATATTCCCATCTAAGAAATATTAATCGTATTCGTAAATCATTATCCCAATCTGATACTGAAAAGTTGGTACATGCATTCATATCTTCTCGCTTAGACAGCTGTAATTCATTATTGTCTGGTCTCCCTGTAACTAAGATAAAACCTCTTATTCGTGTACAAAATGCAGCAGCCCGCCTTGTCACTCGTGCTCGAAAATATGACCACATTACAGACATTTTTATTAAACTTCATTGGTTACCAGTTGTACAAAGAATCAATTTCAAATTACTTTTACTAGTGTATAAATCTTTGTATGGTTTTGCCCCAAATTATCTATGTGAATTAATCGAATTTTATGTACCTAGTCGTAGTTTAAGATCTGAATCAAAGTTTCTTATTAAAACTCGTCAGGTGTGTAGTAAAAAGTCCAAGGTGTTATACAAAGACCGTGCTTTTGAAAATTTAGGTCCTAAACTTTTTAATGAATTACCTCTGTCTGTTCGTTCTAGTCCTTCAGTAGACATTTTTAAATCCAGACTGAAAACGCACTTATTTAAATGTGCTTTTAATATTTGACTGATTGTTTATTGTATCAGCGCCTTTGATCTTCATATGTTGGAATTGTTGCGCTTAATTAAATAAAGTTATTATTATTATTATTATTATTATTATTATTATTTCATTATATTTACAACACTAGGAATTAATTAGTTTTTTTTTAATTTTTACATCTAGATTCATCATTCAAGTTACCATCTCTTCCACCATGTGGCCCAGACTTGCCGATTCCTATTTCCGATGGTTACTGGTCAGATAACAATACATATGTTTCATTAGTATGCAAAAGTCAACAGTGGACTCCTGTCCAGATTAGGAAATGTTTATCCAACGTGGCTATACGATTATGTGGTGACTCGACAATTGGTCAAATTCGACAACGACTTTCCTGGGTCCACAATCACACAGATATAATTACAGGCAATGGTTTCTTTTCAGTGGGGCCTAATCCAGTTTATTTTTGGAACTTTACCTTTGAGAGTGAATTCCTCGACAGCATTACTACGGAGAATTGTGCCTCTAAGAAATATGTGATAATGATGAACATAATGTTTCATTATGCATCTTGGTCACTTCGTTCCTACATCGACAGACTGTTTGTCACAAAGTTTGCGGTTCAAAGATTTTTGAAGCGATGTCCAACAGCAGTAGTTATATTTAAGTCTGCACATACTCGGGATAATGTCAATGCGATTCAGGTTTTACACAGTAGTAACTGGGCATTCTACGACATGGATCGTATGATAAGGAGTGTGTTTAGTGGCATAGGCGTACATTTCCTTGGAGTTTGGGATATGTGTCTATCGCATTTCTCTAAGCCCGATGTTCACATGGCCAAAAATGTAATTGAACAAGAAATACAGCTAATGTTTTCCTATATATGCCCCGAATTAGTAGAAGGGTAAATCCTATTTATATCTCAGGTACCTTAGCCATATGTCAACTCACCTGCTTTCACCTTAGACAGGTTCATTTCCCGGGCAGCCCATTTACCCTTTTGCCCCCCCGGTCCTTTGCATTATAGCCAGCTGCTTCTTAAATTTTAACAAAGTTATTTCTAATACTGTTTTTGTAATGTTATGGTAAAACTATATACTGGGTGAGATGTATACACTGGATGTATTGAATAGAATCAGAAACAATGCATAAAGCAATAGGTGTAACTAGGCGTTACAGGAGACATCATTTCACAATTCAGAATTCCTTGAATTCTTGTATTGTATATTTCAAACTCTACCCAGTAAATCACTAAGTCCTATCTAGAAAAAAACACGTCTAATTCATAGCAATAAAACTGTTATATTGTTTGTTTAAAAATTAGTGAAAGGGTGATTTGGTGTTGGGCTAAACCAATTTGTATCCGAGTTCTGTCAAGTTAATATCAATGATTTTTATTTCATCATATGTTATAAAATATAATTAAAAAAGTGTGTTTCAAAACATCCGCTTAACACGGTTGTCAACATTACACTGTTTGTAAGATGTAATAATAGTATTATAATAATAATATAATATTATTATGTGTACCCAATGTGTGTACTGACGATAGTCGTACAAGCCATTTTAAATTTCAACATCAAAATTGATCCAGTTCAAAGGGTTCTTCACCCTTGTTCATTTAACAACATTTGACTCTTAAAGCCGTTGTCGCCTGCGCACGCGCGTGATTCGAGTCCAAAGCGACGATAACAGCACACCCTAAAGACGCAAAGGCTCATGGGTAAACGCTTGTTTGTAAACAATGACACGATATGGTCATCTGACGCATGTGCAGGTGACGACTCCCCCGCTTTAACTGCAAATAAATCAAGTTGAGTTTGAATTGTACATTTTTCAAAAAACAAGTTAAAAACAAAACTAATATTCTGTGGCGGACCGTACGGCACTCTCATTGCAGCACGGCCCTCGCTATCCCGTAAAGTATGGCGGGTGGAGCGTGAAAACAAATGGTTCGCTGAAGGATAACATTTTCCGGTGCCTATTGTAAATACAGAATTCAGAAGTAGGTACTGTGTCAAAGGTCAAGTAAAAAACCAAGATCAAAATTAATTAACATGTTCATACCTCATGTTGAGTATAAATAAAACTGAGATCACATACAAATCTCAACAAATTACAAAAATATTACATCATACATTACCTCAAGCACTCCATATACCAATAGATCTAGGCTCAACAGTGATGGATTGAATAACTAATGAAAATAAAAAGATTAGAATGGCATCGCTTACCTATTGTAAATACAGAATTCAGAAGTAGTTGCTGTGTCAAAGGTCAAGTGGAAAAAGTCTCTAGCCATGATCTTGACACAGAGGGCGACATATATTGTTGTCACTGATCAAATGCTTTATGAAAACAGTATTATACCCAGCTTTTATTAACATTATAACAAGATTCAATTTAACAAAATACAACAATTTAAAGAATGCAAGTAATACCCGGCCAAATAACTCAAAACACCCCTTGTTCAAGAAATGATGCCCTCATCATTTAGTTCAAAATGGCCGTCAATACAGTCACTTGATCACATTCATGTCCCATCTGTCTGTTAACGTGTGATTGAGTTTGTGCATGTACTGTTTTGTATGGTATATGTGTGTGGGGGGGGGGGGGGTGCGTGTGCGTGTGTGGGTGCGTGTGTGTGTGTAGATGAGTGTGCGTGGAGTTGCATTGTTAGCTTGTTAGTGCATCTAATAACTTCCGTCTCATTTCTGGCTAGACTCCTCAATTTTGGATTTCCTTCGCATCCAGTCACACAAGAGTGTCATGCAGTAATACATCAATCTATCAGGTGGCTGTCTTGATCGGGCTGGGTAACGTCGATTCAGGTGTAACATCTGGCCTTGTATTTCTATCTTGTTGAGTATCAGGGTTATCACTGTCTTCCAATGGTACAATTCCATCCACCAGATGATCAAGGCTAATAGAAGTTTCCATCTGTGTAACACTTTGACTAATAGTTCCTATATGAGTGTTTGGACTAGCAGTTAGTGATGTATCTGTGCTTGATTGAGCTATAGGGGTTTGCTGAATTTCAGTATTGCTTGGTCTCATTACTGGGGGTGGGCTGACTAGAGTTTTAGCAGTAGGAGTAATATTGGATTCAGGACTGGACTGATGTTGTGATGCTGTATCGGAGTCAACTACAGGTGATTCAGATGTGGTGATATTGCTTGGTGTAGGTTTGGGAGGTGTATCAGAGGGAGATGTAACAGGGTGAACAGTAGGTGTCGTTTCTATTGATATATTGTCACATATCTCTTCAGAATATGTATTGTCTGTATGTGCATTGGGAATTGACTTGTGCGTTTGTGACTGTTGTGAAGATATTGCATTTGGGTAAGTATTTATATGGATTTCAGGCATTAATGATACATCTAAGCTATCACAGTCACTGTTGTTTTCACTTGAATTACTTTCTTCGTTTTCTGTCTGCTCTGTTCATTTTTCCCATGTAGGTTGTTGTGACGCATTTTGTGTAATTTGATATTTATAGACGTGTGTATTTTTTGTATGCCAATAGACGCTCACGAGAGGGCGTTAATAATGATCGAATTTACTCGAGCTTAAGGAGTCTTTGTCCACTATAAATGTAGGTCACAGGTCAATTTCAATTAGTCGTCTATTATCACCGAGTCTGGACACATGGCTAATCATCAACACCTTGCCTCGTGGAGGCATGCAGTTGCTTTGTTCTCAAAGCCAGATTGTTTCATGTCAAGCCGAATTGAAGACAATGTACAGTTTCACTATGTCATTCCATGGACGTTTGTAAGAACTGCATCCTCTCTCTCTCTCAGCAAGATTTACAAGAACTCACTGCCGTCCAGCAATCACGTCGCAATTGTTCAAGCCAAAGCCAGCCAAAGATTAGGCCACGTGTTGTTTGCGTGGAAAAGATTGACTTTTGAAACTAGGTATTTAGTGTCCATATCGTTTTACGACTCCAGGCGATTGTAAATGTATTTTCCTTGCGTTGTCTAATTTTGTGTGTCTACCACACTGTTATTGTATTATGATGAATGTGTGAATTTATTGTTCATTTGAATTAATGTCTTTTGATACCTCGTGAGCGCACTATATTTATTCACACGAATACAATAATAGAATTTGACAATATCCTGTGTTTGTGTCGTTTCTTGTTGCAAACCCCTTGTTTGGGTTTGGGTCAACGGAAAGATTCCAGTCTGTCCGTCATCCGACTTTAGACCCAAACTCGGCCGTAACAGTTGTACATTAGTGTTAGTCAGGAACAAGCATGGTTTCAACATATTTCTGTGTAGGGTTCTCTGTCTTCCATCATCTTCAGCTTGGATAACATAGACAGGAATATCTGGTTTCTTGGCAAGAACAACATATGGAACACTTTCCCACTTATTGGCCAACTTATGTCTATCTGGCACAGGTCTTTTGTCTACAACAAGAACTCTGTCTTCTATGTTAAGTATGTCTTCTTTGGCTTTCTTGTCATAGTTGTGTTTCTGTTTCTCCCTTGAAGCATCATCTTTCGTGGTTGCTCTTTCATAAGCAAACTTCAGTCTATCTCAAAGTATTGCTATGTATTCCGGGTAATTTAATTCAGTCTCCTCCTGTTCAACTCCAAAGGCAAGATCTAAAGGTAGTCGGAGATGACGAATAAACTTTAAATAGAAAGGGGAGGTACCAGTGGACTCGTGTCTGGTACAGTTGTAGGCATGTGTCATCACACTTACATATTCACTCCAATTAGCTTTTTGTGCAGGGTCAAGGGTTCCAAGCATATCCAATAGGGTGTGGTTAAACCTCTCGGTCATTCCATTTCCCTGGGGATGATAGCTGGTGGTACCAGCAAGTCTGCATAGTTCTTTAACAAACTTGCTCTCGAAATTCCTGCCTTGATCAGCATGGATTCGTTCAGGAAACCCATAATTACGAATAAAGTTTTTCCACAGCACCTCAGCAACTGTGTTTTCCTTCTGGTCTTTGGTTGGATAAGCTTGTGCATAACGAGTGAAATGGTCTGTTAACACTAATATGTCTTCAAAACCACCCTTAGATCTCTCAAGTGAGAGATAATCAATACAAATCAATTCTAAAGGTCTGGTTCGAATGTTCACCAATGGCACACGAGTACTGGTTGATGGGGACTTTCTTAAGATGCATCTATCACAGGTTTCACACTACGACTTTATAATACACTGCATTCTCGGCCAGTAAAAGCGTTTTCTTGCCAGATCTAGGGTCCTATCGAATCCAAGATGCCCATTTTTATTATGAAGTGCATGTAACGCTTGCTTCATCAACTCGTTTGGAAGACCTAATTGCCAGATAGTCTCCATTTTGTCATCATGAATGCACCCATACAGTAGACTATTCTTCAATTGCAATCGATCCCACTGCTTCAACAGCAGATTTGTATCTTTGGATTCTAGACCACACACTCTTCTACTGTCTTCTTCCTCTATTCAAATACTTCAGTACTTGATTAATATTGTTGTCTTCTCGTTGAAGCACTTGCCTTTCCTTCACGGCTAGGGATGGTAATGCACACCATCCTTTCTCTGCATTCAGGTCACCAGTTCTGTCAGTAGGAACAGTAATTTCTGTCTCGCCGATGATCATGTCTATATTCTGATTTCTTCCTTTTATGACACCACTAACTACCCTGAGAGTATCTTCAACTTTTCTTTGTGGCATTCTTGAGAGAGCATCTGCATTACCATTGCACTTACCAGCTCGGTACTTCACCCGAAAAATTAAAGGCTGACAACGCTGACACCCATCGGTGTCCTGTAGCATCTAGCTTAGAGGAGGACATCAAATACTTGAGTGGGTTATTGTCAGTAAGAACAGTAAACTTGTTTCCATACAGATAGTCTTTGAACTTCTCCGTAGTTGCCCATTTGAGACAAAGGAATTCAAGTTTATGTGCAGGATAGAGAGTCTCAGCTGGAGTTAGCCCCCTACTCGCATATGCTAACACTCTTTCCTCTTTACCTTGCATCTGTGCCAAAACTGCACCCAAACCATCTATTGATGCATCTGTTTGCAGAAGTAATGGTTGGTTGAAATCAGGATACTCAAGGATCGGAGAAGTGGTCAGTTTTTCTTTCAGCAGTGTGAAAGCTGTCTCACATTCTTGCGTCCACAGAAATGATGGTGGTTTACACTTGGTTGTTTTCTCCCTTATTTTTTTTCGTGGATCTCCAGTGGTTAATCTATACAGTGGCGCAGCGATTGAAGCATACCCTTTGATAAACCGTTTGTAGTATCCAGAAAAAACGAGAAACTGGAGAACTTCTTTGGGGTTCTAGGTCATTTCCAGTTTTTCACCTTTGCTATTTTCTCGGGGTCAGTCTCAATTCCGTGAGCGGTAACAACATGACCAAGATAAGCGACACGTTCCCTCAGGAGATGGCATTTCTGTGGTTTAAGTTTTAAACCATGCTTTCTCAACCGATCAAAGACCATCTGCAGTCTTTCAAGTTGCTCTGTGAAAGTTTTTGAGAAGACAATGATATCGTCTAAATATGTTAGTAGAGTTTCAAAATTCTGATTCCCAAAACAGCATTAGCCTCTGGAACGTAGCTGGTGCATTTGACAAGCCAAATGGCATCCGGTTACTTTCATACAATCCCATTGGTGTGGTGAAAGCAGTTTTGTGACGATCCTTCGGTGCAACCTCCACCTGCCAATAACCAGAGATAAGATCTAAAGAGGAGAAATACTTAGCATTATCCAAAGCTTCTAAGGCCTCTTCAATCCTTGGTAAGGTAAAGGAAGGGAATCACGAACAGTGCGAGCGTTTAACTGACGATAGTCTACGCATATTCTCACAGTGCCATCTTTCTTACACACCACCACTATGGGTGAAACATATGGTGATTGACTTGGTTGTATAGCTCCAGACTCCTCCATGTCTTTAATAGCATTAAGCACCTCCTGGTAATGTGCAGGGATTATCTTGCAATGTGGTAATCGAAAAGGTCTATCATCAATCAACGGAATTTCATGCTCTATGGTAGATGTCCGCCCATAAAGTTGGTGTTTTGAGAAGACATCTCTGTTTTTGTACACAGGTCTTGCAACTGTGTGCGCTCCTCTTCACTATGAATTACAGCATCATCCAAATCAACTTTCGTAAAGTTTTCTGATAGCTGTTGGTAACATCTAGTGGGTGACTTTGGTCGTGATGGCTAACCTCTGTCTGTGGTTGAAAACTTAACATCAGCATTTCCATTATTCACATTAGCTGGCAAAGTCTCAACTACCTTTGTGCCAACAGCTCCCCTAACACCGTGTTTGGCCAAATAACGGTTGGTCTAGCAGATATATTGCAGATTCGAACCGTGACGCGCCCATTTTCAGTATTAGACAGGGTTTTTCCCACCAGTATTCCACTTGACAAGTCTCTGTTTTCAGGCCTCTCCACCATCTTGGTGCCTGACAGCGTATGTGCACCTCTTGTCCTGGCTCGACTGGGTGTGGGTTTTTACCTTTGAACTTTGCATACCCTACTCTGCCATTCCTTCCACCAAAGTTAGTCTTACCAATCTGTGTGTATACACCATACCATAGACTAGACTGCTGCTTGGTTCACATCAAATAGCTTCCACCATGCTTAGCTCTCACCTCATCTTGACTGGCTCTAATAAGGTTTGTACCAATTAGTAATGGAACATCCTTCCTACATTCATCAAGGAGAACAACGAATGCTGCAACACCTGCGTAAGTAAGACCCAAGAAAGAAATTAATAAACGAACTACACCATGATTGGCAACATCATATCGACCTGGTCCCCTAATCTCTACATTACTAGGCTCCAACTTCTGCTGACATAGCTCCGGATGTTGCTGATCCATGATCCAGTTGTCCACCAGGGCAATACATGATTTGCCATTCACCATTACTGTATCCTCATTTGTTGGACCAACCAATTGCTGATGGGGTGCCATAAAAGCAGTTCCTTCAAGTCTAGGACCATCAACATTGATAGTTAGGCATTCACCAGAAGAAGTTTGTAGCACGTTTACTACCACATTAGGGCTGTCATTCGTGTTGCCCATGGCATACTTTTCAGCCATGAGCCCTTCTAGTTTATTGGAGCTTGTCTGCTTGAATCATCTGTTTTTGTTGGTGGTTGTGAGGCACATCCTTTAGCATAGTGTCCCTCCAATCCACATGAAAAACATCTCACAGGCTCATTTGCATATCTTCGCTGTGACCGGTTGGTCTTCGGGTATTTTCTTGTTGATGTTGACCTGTATTGTTGTCCGTTAGTTACCATTTGCTCCATCCTCTGTTCCATTGACAACATTCTTTTCCCATAGTTTTCCTGATTGGCAGCCATCTGCTTTACCAATTCTGTTAACTGTTTTATTTCAGAAGCAGTATTTTCACCACTTGTAGTACTCTTTTGCTCATTGTTGTGTGTGTATTGGGGCTGACTTTGCGCTTTCTTTGGTTTCTCAACACTTGGTATTTTTCTCTCACATGTTATGTGTCTTAGTTCTTTTTTTAGATCTTTAAAACACATCTCTCTGGTTTTCATGGGGGCAAGACGTTGGTAGACTGCACTGTCCTGTAATCCCCTCATGAATTGCTGAGTTAGCTTGTAATCTCTATCTCGAAAAGCGAGTCCTCCGTTTTGCTTTGTCCTCTAGGGCTATCGCATAGGAACGTACAGACTCACTTGGCCTCTGGCTGCGCTCATAAAATGTAGACATGGGATCAATCGTCATTTGAAAGTCACCATACTCAGCCCTTATTTCTTAAAATGCGTTGTCTGTTATTTGCTCACCTACAGGAATACTCAATATCAACTTCCGTGCTTCACCACTGAGGTGTCTGACAATGGTTGGAAAATGCAGGCTCAGGGCTGCCCCACATGCCTGCAAAAGGTACGTCATGTCCCGAAGCAGTCAGATGTTCCACTGAATATAGGAACATTTCGTATTTGGTGTGATGATACCACGTTGAAGTGTTGTGTTGAGACAGGAGTAGCACTTGGCTGTGACTGACTCACTGGCTGACCTGTGTATTGGACAGTGTTTTGCATAGAAGGGAGTATAGGTTGTTGGTACTTATACTTCACCACTGGTGGTGCATTATTTGCGTTCTGTTCAGGGGAGTAATGATGACCAATAACACTGTTGCTGTTGGACATTGACTTAGGTGTTGGGATATATGGTGCTGGTGTGACGCACTGGGTTTTGTAGTGTTCGAGTTAGGACAATTGGTGTTGCTAGTGAGGTGGTATAGTAATTACTAGGACGGTAATTAACGGCTCTGTCCATCTGTAATACTTGTGATGTGTGGTGCTGGTTCCCTACATAGTTGGATTGTGCCCGTGCTTGCATTTGTGTCGGCAAGTGGCCTTGCTGGTTATCTGTATAGTTGATGTGAGACTGTGGTCGTAATTGGGTTGAGCTTGTACTATTGCCCTGACCATCCAGCTTCCTAGTATTTGTACCAATTTTTGGTGGCTGCTTCAGTGATTGACCATCTATCTTGGTTGTGGTACCCATGGTTTGCTGTTTTCCACTTTGGGTAGAACGGTGGTAGCCAGATAACTCATGTTGTTGTTTTGGTGGCTGTCGGTGTCCTCTAGCCAATGGTGTCATATTGTTAGTTGGTGGAATGGTCAGCTGGTAGTCTGGTTGAATATTGATTTGTGTGTCACTTTGGTCTGTCATGGGTATACTAAGCAAAGTATTGTGTGCCATATTTTTATATGTGTCAAGGAATGTGTGGGCAATGAACAAAAAGTGATCAAAAAGTTATTGTAACGACAGTAAGCCTACTCTAAATCGACTAACTAGTGTCAATACACAATGCTCTATAAAATACACAATAAAGCAACTCACTACTCTCTCACAGTTCGAAAAAGGTAGGATAGGTAAAAATTACACAAATCTTGGCTTTTGCATAAATAAAGTCATCTCAATAATTCTAAATAAAAGATTATAAGTCTCCTATAAAAATACAAAAAAAATAAAATTAAGATAAGATATATCCCAGCAGCTGAGATACCTGATAAATGATACGCTGTAAGTAACTGCACACACTGATAGCCTAAACAGTGTGATAGTAGGCTACAACCAAGTGTACACAAAGAAAATATTTCTGTTGCAACCCTTTCAATAGTTACTGTACACAAAAAAACTGGAAAGTTCACCTCAATGAATACTCATAAACACAAGCTCTGTACAGAATATGCCAATTGATTTCTCAATAGAAAAAACACAAGAGAAAACCAGCAAAGGCTGTATAAATGTTGACAAGGTATACTTCAAGAGATAGGTTGCTTTAATCAGAATTTTAGGTAAGTATGGTTTGAGAAGCCTATTTTATGTAAAATATTGTGCTGATTTCAAAAAAGCACTCTTATTGACCCTACGTAAGACAAAATTGCAATTTGGACCACATTTTGGTAAAAAATTGTCATTTTTAGTCAAAATTTAATTATTTTTTTGTTGACATATGGGGGGGGGGGTCGGTCTGATGATGTGTATGTATGTTTAAAATGTAAGGAAACATATTTTAGAAGTTGCATTGATTATTAAGAATGAAGATGTTGGTCATCACTTGGATATTTTCCTACAAAAATTGACCAAAAGCGCAATTTTTGAACAAATATTGATCAAATTCTATTTCAACGCATATGGAGATTCTTGTAATGTATAAAATATTATATAGAGATCGGCAAAATATTTGGCAGAACAAAGATTTGGAACAAATTTAGATTTCTTATTTACATACTTTTAAAGGGAAATGTCTAAACATAATTAATCTACAGCTAGTAATGAATAATTTATTTGTCTATATATGATGGAGATTGCTTTACAATGTGTGCTGCATGTGAGTGGTGAGAAAGACCATGGTGAAGAAGTTACTCCATTTACTAAGCAGACATGGGAAACAGCAGGAGAGGTAGCCCTAGCCAGAAAGCAATATCAAAGAAGATCAAAATACCTTGTTATATGTGATTCCATAAATTTTGAAGGTGAACAATTACCTCCTTATGGTTTTCATGGTAGTTGTTACAGCAAATTTACAGCTTATCAGATACATTCAAAGGAAAAGAAAACAACTTATTCTGATAAAGATATTGTTGAAACAAGATCTATGGTGGAGAAATCAACAGTCGCTACTACATCCACCACTGGAGTGCTGGAGAATAAGTGTATTTTCTGCAATGGTCCAGAATGCAAACATTTCCACAGTGGTTTTGAAACATTATCATCATGTGAGACAACAGAAGGACAAGACAGCATTATAAATGCAGCAAGGCAATTGAAAGACAAACACTTCCTTCGAGAATATGAACAGATAGACTTCATAGCTAAGGAAGTTAAATACCACAATGCATGTAGAGCAAGGTATATTTCAAAGGGAACAAAGACGCAAGAAAAAGTGGAAGCTACAACATATACACATAGACGAGAAACAGCTTTCCTAATATTACTTTCATATATAAACTCTGAACTTTTTTTGAAGGAATCCTCAAAGAAATTGGTTGATGTCAATAAAACCTATATTGAATTTCTCGAAAACGAAGGGTTGGATGAACCTAATCCAGATCCATACCACCTGTTGTCCAAAATCAAGGAATTCTATGGAAGCAAGCTTCAGATTGACCAGGAAAGTAAAAAACAGGGAATATATCTCTCCATGACTAGAGATGCAATGGACAATGAAATAAAGAATGTAGCTTTGTTCCTCAGAGAAAAAATTCAACAGCTGCGTAAGAACAAACTCCCAAATCCAATTACAGTAGAAGCAATATATACTGGCCAGTGTACAAATATACCTCATGAACTACTAGAGTTTTATAGGATTATGTACACTGACTCAAAAGATGAGGCCAGTCAGAGAGTGGAGCGATATGTTGAATCATCAGATGAAGATGGTGTATTTTTAAAGCAACTAATGGAACAGTGAAGCCAGCTAAACACATACTACTTGGCATGGGTTTAAAAAGTATCACAGGTTCCAGAAAAGTACAAGAAATTGTTAATCACTTTGGCCACTGTATAGGATATCATAATGCAGAAGAATACGAGACTGATATTGCAGCTCAAATTATTGAGACAAATCGTATTCTTCCTGATGGCCTAAAAGCATGTAAAGGACTAAGTACAATATCAGCATGGGACAACTATGATGAATCAATGTATCATGACACACAGGGTATCTGTATCCAGAACGAAGTTCCTGTTATGTCACCATCACCAACTACATCAATGGCAACCATGACAGTCTCAATCATAAACTCATCATCAGCATCATCATCACCAGTATCATCTCCTTCTACTGCTATGAAGAAACAAAACAAGAGAAGTCTCAAAATACCAAATACTGAGCTTGAATCAGTTAGAAAAAAGCTTAAGATATCACATTTTAATTTTGGTATACAAACATTGGACAAGCCTGTAAATTACAATGCGTGTGTTGCCAGAGATGTTGCATGGACAATATCTTGTAAAACAAACAAACAAGTACCAATGTGGTCTGGCTGGAACTCCACAATAACTAATGATGATCTTCCTGTTCAGAAAATAGACTATTTGGCAAACATAGGAGTCCCTTCTACAAGGCATGATGTTGTGAATGAAACTATGAAAAGGAATGTTACCCTTGCTGAAGAGTGTGAGGAAGATTACATTGCAACAACCTATGATCTAGCAATAGCCAAGCCAGCTTGCCAATTGCAGGACACTATGAGACCTAAGTTTGACAATGTATTTGTCTGTTTTCGTGCATTCCATATCATGTTCCGGTATATGTCAGCAATGGGATACATCATTGATGGGTCGGGTGCAACCCATATATTAATGGAAAGTGGTGCCCTCACAAAAGGATCTCTAAATGCATTTCAATGTGGAAAACATTATAATCAGACTAGAAGAGTGCATGTACTTCTCGCAACTGCTATGCAGAGCAAACATCTGTTCTTGGCGCTTGAGAAAGCAAATGATAATTATGGGCAGTTGGTTGAAGCTCTAAAGATGGTCCAATCATCACCATCGCCTGAAAAGATGAAAGATTTAGAGGACACAGATGAGTACAAAGAATTCATGATGACCTATGCAAGATTCTGTGATGATACCAGGACTGGTAAACATGGTGTGAATGCCCAGTTTTGGAGAAATTATATTGACATGGTTAATATCTACATGTTGTTCAGTAGGGCTGTACGAACAAATGATGTTGATCTTTTTATCTTTATGCTTGGGAAAATGATTGACATTTTCTTTGCTGCAAGTCGCCATAATTATGCACGCTACATGTGTTTGTACTATCTGAAACTTTTGAACATGGATACCACCCATCCTGGTATTAGACAACAACTTGAAAGAGGTGGTCTATCTGTGAGGCTGTCAACTAATTCATTTGCAAGACAACCAGTGGACCAAGCACTAGAGAGCACAATCAATGCCGATGCAGCATCAAGACAAACTGGAATCACTGCTTTCCATCAAAGTCAAGGAGCAACTAGACGCTGGACGATTACTAGATCAGCAAGACGTACTATAGTTGGACATCTCTTTGAAAAAGCAGCAATACAGAAACATGTTAATCCCAGTCATGAAACAAGAAAATCTGAAGTGAGTAAATTTCAAAAGGATTTTGAAAGTATTTCAAACATGATTGAGACAACTATGTATCCGTTTGCCAGCTCTTTGATCAGAAACATCAAATTGTATTGTTTGGCAGATGGTAAAGAAATGCCAGATAAAGTCAAAGCTGATATGCTAAGTATGTTTGTTTTGGGGAAGAAGTGGAAAGATGAGTTTCTACAGGAATTCCTGACGGATCCTGCTAGGTTTGAAAGACCACTGCAAAGAAGAAAAGTGAGAAACTTTGCCAGTGCTGCCAAAAAGAGTAAAATACAATGTAAAGATGAAAAGGTCATTGAGCTGAAGACAACAAGAGATTTGCTGGGCAGATTAGTCTATCTTGCGTGTACCAGAAAGATTGAGCTTGAAATGGCGTTTCCTTTTCCACTGACACCAGTTCCTCTATCATTGGCCAGTATTTATGGCACAGTAAAGAAGACATCAAAGTATAAGCTCTCCAAATATCTCGAAGATATGATTGCACATGCACAACCAACAACAGTTGACACAGTTCTCTATGATGCTATGTTTATAATTCAGTCACTACCATCTGATCTGCCTCTCAGTTTTGGAAAGCTAGCAGAGTTGGTACTGAAGATATTATGTAGTGTACAAGCAAGTACAATTCACTTTGTATGTGACAGTTATGTCAAAAGTATAAAGAATGCTGAGCAACAGGCAAGAGGAGCAAATGATGGATCATTCAACATCACTGGTGCAGATCAGTTATGCCCCAAAGACTTCAGATATGCATTGAAATCTCCAAATTTTAAAACGGCACTCATCAAGTTTTTCATAGAGGAATGGAAGGACGACAATATGTATCTATCATAAAGGAAAAGTCGATTGTTGTTGCACACGAGGTGCAGTGCCTTCAGTATACAGTCACTCCAATGAGAAGTGTTCATCAAATCGAACTACCTGAATACATATGCTCATATGTGGAAGCTGATACCCGCCTGGTATACCATCTCAGCATGCTGTCTAGAGCAATACCAAGACAGAATGTTGTTGTCCGTGCTACAGACACTGATATCATGGTAAACCTGCTGTATCATGCCAGACAAGTGGATGCCGATATGTGGATGGATCTTGGACATTCAAGTAATAATACTAGAAGATATGTAAATATTACAGCACTGGCAAACCACATCGGACCAGTAGTTTGCAAATCATTGCCCGGTTACCATGCTCTGACAGGATGTGACTACACATCATCCTTTTTCAGGAAGGGAAAAGTAAACCCATTGAAGAAAGCTGTGAAGAATCCGCTTTATCTTGAATGACTAAGCATACTTGGAGAAAACATCACTTTTGCTGATGATGAAAACATTGCAGAGCAGTACGTATGTTCACTCTATGGTCAAGGGGCATTAACATCCGTCAATGAGGCCAGACTAAAAATCTTCTTACAGAAATACAGACCAACCAATCAAGAAAGTCCATTGCAGAAGATAAAGGGAATAGATGCCGGCATGCTTCCACCCTGCAAAGATGTTCTGGTTCAGAAATTGGCACAGTGTAACTATGTGGCATATCTTTGGAAGCATGCACATATACAGAATCCACTGGAGAACATCAAACCCACAGATCATGGATGGAAATATGTAAATTTCGTTTTTCTACCTGTCTGGTTTACTGGCAATCAGATGCCTTCTATGCCTTCCCAGATGATTGAACCAGAAGATATCCCAGATGAAGATCAGGATGACAATGATGATGACAATGACAGTATTGCCGATTCCGAAAGTGATGAGGACAGTGATGATGAGGATGATGATGCAGATGAATGAGTTGTGGTAAGTTTCAAAAATATAGCAACATTTATGACTAATCTTTTCCTTTAATCTCAAACCAGTGAAATATACCACAAATCACAGGTGCTGGTTATATGGTAGTAGCAAATAATTTTGTTTTCGTTGTTTCTTTCAGCTTGAAAATGATATAGCTGAACGATGTCTTCAGAGCTGTTGATATTAGATGTCAAACCCAATAGTGATGAACATTATATACAGTCATATAACAGTGTGTACTTAGTCGTAAATCATGTTTTGTTGTTTTAATTCGAATCTATATTTAACTAGAGAATGCAAAGTATTGGGTAATCTTTATGCAGGATATGTTGGTTAAAATTGTATACTGATCTTGGACAATTATTATCTCCGATTTAATTGCTAATGCTTGGTGCAAACGTTTTCATTAATAAATATATTAGAAATACAACATACTGTGTATTTGTTATTTATGTTCTGTACATCATTTGCCGAAATAATTATTTCAATCATTAAGTGTTACATATACATATATAAAAAGTCCCACATGCGGGAAAATTGGCCAAACAATAACGTTCAAACACAAAAGACTCATTTTGACTGAAACTGAACAATATATCACCATGTTGTGTCACTTCTTCAATACACATTTTGAATGCATCATATATATTAGGTGGGCCAGTGCCCTTCAAACATAAATGTATTTTGTCTTCACCATAATGGTTGAAAATAACCATTGTTTGAAAAAAATTATTATCGATCCAAATTTGTCAAAACAAATACAAATGGATAGCCAACTATGTTATCGATATAACTTATATTTTGATATTCCTTACATTTTAAACATATATACACATCATCACATGCAAAAAATACCCTAATATGAAAAAAAAAATTCAAATTTTGACTAAAAATGACCATTTTTTGACCAAAATGTGGTCTAAATTGCAATTTTGTCCCAAGTATGGTCAATAAGAGTGCTTTTTTGAAATCAGCACAGTTTTTTACATAAATTAGGCTACTCAAAACATACTTACCTAAAATTCTGATTAAAGCCATCTATCTCTTAGGGTAGTATTTTGTACTAACTCAATTGTTTTGGTAGAAGAATCACATAAATATCGCAATAACTGCTAACATATGGACACTAGATATACTAAGTAACACTGTTTTTGTGTTGTTTTGAATGAATGATAGAGAAAACTGATTTGTGATAGAAAATCACAGAAAAGCAAGAAGACATCCACAGTTTAAAGTACTCAATCTTACAATGGTCTCTCGGTAGAAAAATCACAAGAGAAACCCAATAATGTCTGCACATATGTCGGTAACGAGAAACAACGTTTTTTTAACAACCAGAAAAAAATGATGAAACGTCTGTTTGCATGAAAATACTCAAAATACAATTTTTTTCCAGATACAAACAAACCACAGAGAAACCACAATAATTTGTTGCAGTTATGGGAAATATAGACAATGATAGAATATTTTCTCGATAGAAAAATCACAGAGAAAATCTATAATTGTTGTGGTTGTATAAAAACAACAGGATATTATCTCAGTAGAATGCATGTTCTCTCCATAAAAAAACACAGAGAAAATACAACAAATTGGTACGGTCAATGTAGACAGTGATAGGATATTTAAAGCATAAAAACAAATCACAGACAAAATTAGTAGACAGGCCTACTTGACGGTGCAAGCAATAAACTCAAAATTAATATTTCATGTCACGGGCTAAGCTACTCACAGTTCACCATCTGCGACGACAAGACTTGTACGTCACTGCGTATCCGCACTAGAATTTGTCACGACTTCCGAGCTGGTCACGCGAAGACTCGCTGCCCCGTCTTCGTACCTCTGTCTCTTTTCAGTTTAGTCGCGGGCTTCGGGTTTTCAAAACAACCACTTCACTAAGTGCTTGGGTAAACTGAGATTCACACAGTTCAGGGATGCTTGGATAGAGGTAACATTAATCAGCAATACACCATAAGGCATAAACTCCGAGCAGAACCATCACGTCGGGGTCACCAATGTGGCGGACCGTACGGCACTCTCACTGCAACACGGCCCTCGCTATCCCGTAAAGTATGGGGGGTGGAGCGTAAAAATAATAAATATACAAATGGTTCGCTGGAGGATAACTTTATTCCGGTGTCTATTGTAAATACAGAATTCAGAAGTAGGTGCTGTGTCAAAGGTCAAGTAAAAAACCAAGATCAAAATTACTTAGCATGTTCATACCTCATGTTGAGTATAAATAAAACTGACATCGCATAAAAATCTCACAAAGGATCCGTTATGAATCAACAAATTACAAAAATATTACATCATATATGACCTCAAGCACTCCATAGACCAATAGGTCTAGGCTCAAAAGTGGATGGATTGAATAACTAATGAAAATAAAAAGATTAGAATGGCATCGCTTACCTATTGTAAATACAGAATTCAGAAGTAATAATAATAATAACAACCTTTATTGATATCGTATCCCTTCTGGGATCTAGATTAGAATACAATAAGGATATAAGGAACAATAAAATACATAAGTAATAATAATAATAATAATAATAAAAAAGAAATAAATAGTAATACTGTGAAAATATTATTATATAAATATTTTTTTGGTGTTATTTTGAGGCAGCTGGTAAATTGCTTTTCATGAAATTCTCTCTTTTATTGAAACAGTCGCTGATAAACTTGGCAATTGCTTGGACGGTTTCAGAATTTTTGTTATTGAGAAGTGCTTTCAGATTACCGGATAAGTTTACGTTTTCAAACAAAGCATCTCTTTCAAATTTGTACCGGTTACAATTGAAGAGGAAGTAGGTGCTGTGTCAAAGGTCAAGTGGGAAAAGTCCCTAGCCATGATCTTGACACAGAGGGCGACATGTATTGTTGTCACTGATCAAATACTTCAGGAAAACAGTATTATACCCAGCTTTTAATAACATAACAATATGCAATTTAAGAAAGAACAACAAATTAAAGAATGATACACAATGCATGTATTACCCGGCCCAAATCTGCCTGCACCTTTAACTTTCTTGGGTTTAAAGGAGTAAGTGTTACATCGTAACCACTATTGTGAAAAATTATTTCATCTATAATTTCAAAAGTAGGACTTAAAAGCTTAAATTAGGGATACAATCTGACTCAAACCTGTAATTACCTGTAATGCGGATTACCTGTAATGCGGATTACCTGTAATGCTGATTACCTGTAATGCTGATTACCTGTAATGCTGATTCTTGACTCCAGTATTGTATTATTGTGAATTGTATTTTGTAAAACAGTTGCGGTCATATATTTTTGGTAGATGATCTCTACCTTGTGACAATAGCAGAGCAGAAGAAAGGGACTGAAGAAAAGACTATAATATAAGCTTCCCACACAAAGCTCATCCCATATTTACAACACATTGTTGGCAGTGGGAAACAATTAGCACAGAAGAGGCAAACAGATAATGCCAGTGCGGACTGTAGAGCGTTTCTTTTTTAGCACTCTTTGTGAATTATGTCACAGATTGATATTTGGTGTAAACAAAAGTTACACCTATAACACCCATGTGAACTGGGTTCCTTTGAAATTTCATGAAATTTCATGAACATGCAAAATAAACAAATAAACAACAAGTACACACTGCACACATATAGTTTAACGATGCACTGTATTCCACTCGCGCAAGGGTCGGGCAGAAAATGCCAGACTCGTTACAATTAGTCGTGGATTACACGTTGTATTATTAGAAATATAGAACTAAACCAATAATGAATTCGTGATAATATTGTAATATTTTCACACAGGTAAGACCGGAAATGCCTGACTCGTTACAAGTGGTCGTTGATTACACGTTGTATTATTAGAAATATAGAACTAAGTCAATAATAAATTCGTAATAATATTGTAATATTTTCAGACAGGTAAAGGGGTCGACCGGAAATGCCTGACTCGTTACAAGTGGTCGTGTATTACACGTTGTTTTAGAAATATAGAACTAAACCAATAATAAATTCGTAATAATATTGTTATATTTTCACACAGGTAAGACCGGAAATGCCTGACTCGTTACAAGTGGTCGTGTATTACACGTTGTTTTAGAAATATAGAACTAAACCAATAATAAATTCGTAATAATATTGTTGTATTTTCACACAGGTAAGGGGTCGTCCGGAAATGCCTGACTCGTTACAATTAGTCGTGGATTACACGCTGTATTATTAGAAATATAGAACTAAACCAATAATAAATTCGTAAATATAGCTGCATAGCAGCGATGACGGGTTTCGAGCCTGCGTGGCTCATGACAAATTGCACTTGCTCGATGTGATTATTTGACGAACGCTTCATGTCTAGAATGCAAGATAGCAGACAAACTACACAACATATGGATTTGATTTCACAGGAATATGATAAACTTAATGCAAGGACAAATAGTTCATGAGTTATAGAACTTTTTCTCTTTTACTAAATCCAAGATGGCTGCCAAAGGAAGCCATTTTTAAAAATCTACTTCAGTAACTTTGTAGAGCTATCAACAGAGATACTATAAGCTAAATTGCTTTTCAAACAAGCAAGCAGTTTTTAACAAGATATTTTTTTGAGGTTTTTTGATTTTTTGTGATAAATTCAACATGGCCGCCAAAACCACTTGAATCATGGGAAATATTTCCATGAACACATAATCATCTCATTGAGCGGATGTTGTATGCCAAGTTTTGTTTAAATCTGGCAAATCGTTCATAAGTTATAGCGTGCTTTCACTTTTTACTAAATCCAAGATGGCTGCCAAAGGAAGCCATTTTTCGAAAATCTGCTTCAGTAACTTTGTAGAGCTATCGACAGAGATACTATATGCTGAATTGCTTTTCAAACAAGGAAGCAGTTTTTAACAAGATAATTTTTTGAGGTTTTTTGAATTGTTGTGATAAATTCAACATGGCCGCCAAAACCACTTGAATCATGGGAAATATTTCCATGAACACATAATCATCTCATTGAGCGGATGTTGTATGCCAAGTTTTGTTTAAATCTGGCAAATCGTTCATAAGTTATAGTGTACTTTCACTTTTTACTAAATCCAAGATGGCTGCCAAAGGAAGCCATTTTTCGAAAATCTGCTTCAGTAACTTTGTAGAGCTATCGACAGAGATACTATATGCTGAATTGCTTTTCAAACAAGGAAGCAGTTTTTAACAAGATAATTTTTTGAGGTTTTTTGAATTTTTGTGATAAATTCAACATGGCCGCCAAAACCACTTGAATCATGGGAAATATTTCCATGAACACATAATCATCTCATTGAGCGGATGTTGTATGCCAAGTTTTGTTTAAATCTGGCAAATCGTTCATAAGTTATAGTGTACTTTCACTTTTTACTAAATCCAAGATGGCTGCCAAAAGAAGCCATTTTTCGAAAATCTGCTACAGTAACTTTGTAGAGCTATCAACAGAGATACTATATGCTAAATTGATTGTCAAACAAACAAGCAGTTTTTAAGAAGATAATTTTTTGAGGTTTTTTGCAATTTTTTGATATATTCAATATGGCCGCCAAAACCACTTGAATCATGGGAAATATGTTTATGAACACATAATCATCTTATTGAAGGGATGTTGTATGCCAACTTTGGTTTAAATCTGGCAAATTGTTCATGAGTTATAGCGTACTTTCACTTTTTATTGAATCCAAGATGGCTGCCAAAGGAAGCGATTTTTCAAAAATCTGCTTCAGTCACTTTGTAGGGCTATGCCCATAGGTGCTGCAAAGCAAATGTATAATCACATGAATGAGCCATTTTTGAGAAGAAGATTTTAAAAGTTTTTTGTCAATTTTTGGAAAATCCAATATGGCGGCCAAGGTCACATGACCGCTAAAGATTTTATTGCTGATATTTGCTAGACATGAGCCAATGATGCCACACAAAAAAACCGGAAGTTCCTAGACCCTCAGAAAGTGGTGCAATTGAGCACTTCCGGTTTGTGTTCTACCTAACATGGCGGCCAGGTCATGTGACCTACATAGCTGTTTTTTGGGTATGCACCACAACTCATGGCCCTTTATCAGCATGCAAAATAGCAAATAAATTGCAGCATTATTTTTCAAGTTACAGTGCTTAGAAAAAACGGCGGAAAAATAATAAGAAATATAGCTGCATAGCAGCGATGACGGGTTTCGAGCCTGCGTGGCTCATGACAAATTGCACTTGCTCGATGTGATTATTTGACGAACGTTTCATGTCTAGAATGCAAGATAGCAGACAAACTACACAACATATGGATTTGATTTCACAGGAATATGATAAACTTAATGCAAGGACAAATAGTTCATGAGTTATAGAACTTTTTCTCTTTTACTAAATCCAAGATGGCTGCCAAAGGAAGCCATTTTTAAAAATCTACTTCAGTAACTTTGTAGAGCTATCAACAGAGATACTATATGCTAAATTGCTTTTCAAACAAGCAAGCAGTTTTTAACAAGATATTTTTTTGAGGTTTTTTGAATTTTTGTGATAAATTCAACATGACCGCCAAAACCACTTGAATCATGGGAAATATTTCCATGAACACATAATCATCTCATTGAGCGGATGTTGTATGCCAAGTTTTGTTTAAATCTGGCAAATCGTTCATAAGTTATAGTGTACTTTCACTTTTTACTAAATCCAAGATGGCTGCCAAAGGAAGCCATTTTTCAAAAATCTGCTTCAGTCACTTTGTGAAGCTATCAACAGAGATACTATATGCCGAATTGTTTTTCAAACAAGCAAGCAGTTTTTTAGAAGATAATTTTTTGAGTTTTTTGGCATTTTTGTTATAAATTCAACATGGCCGCCAAAACCACTTGAATCATGGGAAATATTTTTATGAACACATAATCATCTTATTGAAGGGATGTTGTATGCCAACTTTGGTTTAAATCTGGCAAATTGTTCATGAGTTATAGCGTACTTTCACTTTTTACTAAATCCAAGATGGCTGCCAAAGGAAGCCATTTTTCGAAAATCGGCTTCAGTAACTTTGTAGAGCTATCAACAGAGATACTATATGCTAAATAGATTGTCAAACAAGCAAGCAGTTTTTAAGATAATAATTTCTTGCGGTTTTTGGCATTTTTGTGATAAATTCAAGATGGCCGCCAAAACCACTTGAGTCATGGGAAATATTTTTATGAACACATAATCATCTTATTGAGTGGATGTTGTATGCCAAGTTTTGTCGAAATCTGGATAATTGTTCATAATTTATAGCGTAATTTCACTTTTCACTAAATCCAAGATGGCTGCCAAAGGAAGCCATTTTTCAAAAATCTGCTTCAGTACCTTTGTAGAGCTATCAACAGAGATACTATATGCTAAATTGATTGTCAACCAAGCAAGCAGTTTTTAAGAAGATAATTTTTTGAGGTTTTTTGCAATTTTTTGATAAATTCAATATGGCCGCCAATACCACTTGAATCATGGGAAATATTTTTATGAACACATAATCATCTTATCGAAGGGATGTTGTATGCCAAATTTGGTTTAAATCTGGCAAATTGTTCATGAGTTATAGCGTACTTTCACTTTTTACTAAATCCAAGATGGCTGCCAAAGGAAGCCATTTTTCAAAAATCTGCTTCAGTCACTTTGTAGGGCTATGCCCATAGGTGCTGCAAAGCAAATGTCTAATCACATGAACGAACCATTTTTGAGAAGAAGATTTTAAAAATTTTTTGTCAATTTTCACAAAATCCAATATGGCGGCCAAGGTCACATGACCGCTAAAGATTTTATTGCTGATATTTGCTAGACATGAGCCAATGATGCCACACAAAAAAACCGGAAGTTCCTAGACCCTCAGAAAGTGGTGCAATTGAGCACTTCCGGTTTGTGTTCTACCTAAGATGGCGGCCAGGTCATGTGACCTACATGGCTGGTTTTGGGGTATGCACTACAACTTATGGCCCTTCATCAGCATGCAAAATGCCTATTCAATCGCAGCATTATTTTTCAAGTTACAGTGGTTTATAAAAACGGCGGAAAAATAATAATAAGAAATATAGCTGCATAGCAGCGATGACGGGTTTCGAGCCTGCGTGGCTCATGACAAATTGCACTTGCTCGATGTGATTATTTGACGAACGTTTCATGTCTAGAATGCAAGATAGCAGACAAACTACACAACATATGGATTTGATTTCACAGGAATATGATAAACTTAATGCAAGGACAAATAGTTCATGAGTTATAGAACTTTTTCTCTTTTACTAAATCCAAGATGGCTGCCAAAGGAAGCCATTTTTAAAAATCTACTTCAGTAACTTTGTAGAGCTATCAACAGAGATACTATAAGCTAAATTGCTTTTCAAACAAGCAAGCAGTTTTTAACAAGATATTTTTTTGAGGTTTTTTGAATTTTTGTGATAAATTCAACATGGCCGCCAAAACCACTTGAATCATGGGAAATATTTCCATGAACACATAATCAGCTCATTGAGCGGATGTTGTATGCCAAGTTTAGTTTAAATCTGGCAAATTGTTTATAAGTTATAGCGTGCTTTCACTTTTTACTAAATCCAAGATGGCTGCCAAAGGAAGCCATTTTTCGAAAATCTGCTTCAGTAACTTTGTAGAGCTATCGACAGAGATACTATATGCTGAATTGCTTTTCAAACAAGGAAGCAGTTTTTAACAAGATAATTTTTTGAGGTTTTTTGAATTTTTGTGATAAATTCAACATGGCCGCCAAAACCACTTGAATCATGGGAAATATTTCCATGAACACATAATCATCTCATTGAGCGGATGTTGTATGCCAAGTTTTGTTTAAATCTGGCAAATCGTTCATAAGATATAGTGTACTTTCACTTTTTACTAAATCCAAGATGGCTGCCAAAAGAAGCCATTTTTCGAAAATCTGCTACAGTTACTTTGTAGAGCTATCAACAGAGATACTATATGCTAAATTGATTGTCAAACAAACAAGCAGTTTTTAAGAAGATAATTTTTTGAGGTTTTTTGCAATTTTTTGACAAATTCAATATGGCCGCCAAAACCACTTGAATCATGGGAAATATTTTTATGAACACATAATCATCTTATTGAAGGGATGTTGTATGCCAACTTTGGTTTAAATCTGGCAAATTGTTCATGAGTTATAGCGTACTTTCACTTTTTATTGAATCCAAGATGGCTGCCAAAGGAAGCCATTTTTCAAAAATCTGATTCAGTCACTTTGTAGGGCTATGCCCATAGGTGCTGCAAAGCAAATGTATAATCACATGAATGAGCCATTTTTGAGAAGAAGATTTTAAAAGTTTTTTGTCAATTTTTGGAAAATCCAATATGGCGGCCAAGGTCACATGACCGCTAAAGATTTTATTGCTGATATTTGCTAGACATGAGCCAATGATGCCACACAAAAAAACCGGAAGTTCCTAGACCCTCAGAAAGTGGTGCATTTGAGCACTTCCGGTTTGTGTTCTACCTAACATGGCGGCCAGGTCATGTGACCTACATAGCTGTTTTTTGGGTATGCACCACAACTCATGGCCCTTTATCAGCCTGCAAAATAGCAAATAAATTGCAGCATTATTTTTCAAGTTACAGTGCTTAGAAAAAACGGCGGAAAAATAATAAGAATAATAATAAACATAGCAATTACAATAGGGTTTCGACCCATCTGGGCTCGAAACCCTAAATATAGCTGCATAGCAGCGATGACGGGTTTCGAGCCTGCGTGGCTCATGGCAAATTGCACTTGCTCGATGAGATTATTTGACGAATGTTTCATGTCTAGAATGAAAGATAGCAGACAAACTACACAACATATGGATTTGATTTCACAGGAATATGATAAACTTAATGCAAGGACAAATAGTTCATGAGTTATAGAACTTTTTCTCTTTTACTAAATCCAAGATGGCTGCCAAAGGAAGCCATTTTTCGATAATCTACTTTAGTAACTTTGTAGAGCTATCAACAGAAATACTATATGCTAAATTGCTTTTCAAACAAGGAAGCAGTTTTTAACAAGATAATTTTTTGAGGTTTTTTGAATTTTTGTGATAAATTCAACATGGCCGCCAAAACCACTTGAATCATGGGAAATATTTTCATGAACACATAATCATCTCATTGAGCGGATGTTGTATGCCAAGTTTTGTTTAAATCTGGCAAATCGTTCATAAGTTATAGCGTACTTTCACTTTTTTACTAAATCCAAGATGGCTGCCAAAGGAAGCCATTTTTCGAAAATCGGCTTCAGTAACTTTGTAGAGCTATCAACAGAGATACTATATGCTAAATAGATTGTCAAACAAGCAAGCAGTTTTTAAGATAATAATTTCTTGAGGTTTTTTGCAATTTTTTGATAAATTCAAGATGGCCGCCAAAACCACTTGAATCATGGGAAATATTTTTATGAACACATAATCATCTTATCGAAGGGATGTTGTATGCCAACTTTGGTTTAAATCTGGCAAATTGTTCATGAGTTATAGCGTACTTTCACTTTTTACTAAATCCAAGATGGCTGCCAAAGGAAGCCATTTTTCAAAAATCTGCTTCAGTACCTTTGTAGAGCTATCAACAGAGATACTATATGCTAAATAGATTGTCAACCAAGCAAGCAGTTTTTAAGAAGATAATTTTTTGAGGTTTTTTGCAATTTTTTGATAAATTCAATATGGCCGCCAATACCACTTGAATCATGGGAAATATTTTTATGAACACATAATCATCTTATCGAAGGGATGTTGTATGCCAACTTTGGTTTAAATCTGGCAAATTGTTCATGAGTTATAGCGTACTTTCACTTTTTACTAAATCCAAGATGGCTGCCAAAGGAAGCCATTTTTCAAAAATCTGCTTCAGTCACTTTGTAGAGCTATGGCCATAGGTGCTGCAAAGCAAATGTCTAATCACATGAACGAGCCATTTTTGAGAAGAAGATTTTAAAATTTTTTTGTCAATTTTCACAAAATCCAATATGGCGGCCAAGGTCACATGACCGCTAAAGATTTTATTGCTGATATTTGCTAGACATGAGCCAATGATGCCACACAAAAAAACCGGAAGTTCCTAGACCCTCAGAAAGTGGTGCAATTAAGCACTTCCGGTTTGTGTTCTATCTAAGATGGCGGCCAGGTCATGTGACCTACATAGCTGGTTTTGGGGTATGCACCACAACTCATGGTCCTTTCTCAGCATGCAAAATGGCAAACCAATCGCAGCATTATTTTTCAAGTTACAGAACTTACAAAAAACGGCGGAAGAATAATAATAATAAATATAGCTGCATAGCAGCTATTAACGGCTTTCAAGCCTGAAGGGCCATAACACCATTCAATTTGAAAAAAAAAGTTTGAAGATTTGATTTGTGCAATGTATATACGTGTAGGTTACACGACGTTCTGGCCCAATGTCTTCATTATAGCGCTATTTCCATGTCTCTAACTTCAATAGTGCTCGATATATTATATATATGCATATTTAATGAGTTCTATGACCATATATGGTCAACAGATATGTTGGCCAATTCTCTTTTCCATTACCTTCATTATAGCGTTGGTACCCTGTCTGTACATGCAATACTGCTTGAAATATTAGAGACATGCATATTTAATGAGTTCCATGACCATATATGGTCAATGGATATGTTGGCCAATTCTCTTTTCTATTGCCTTCAATATAGTATTTGTTCCATGTTTGTACATGGAATAGCGCTTGAGAAATTAGAGACATGCATATTAAATGAGTTCTATGACCATATATGGTCAACAGATATGTTGGCCAATTTTCTTGTCCATTGCCTTCAATATATCATTGGTACCATGTTTATACTTGCAATGGTGCTTGAGATATTGGAGACATGCATATTTAATGAGTTCTATGACCATATATGGTCAACGTATATGTTGGTCAATTTTCTTGTCCATTGCCTTCGGTATACCGTTAGTTCCATGTTTGTACATGCAATAGTGCTTGAGATATTGGAGACATGCATATTTAATGAGTTATATGACCATATATGGCCATTGAACATGTTGACAATTTCTCTTGTCCAAAGCCTTCAATATAGCAATGGTTCCATGTCTGTATGTGCAATAGTGCCTGAGATATTATAGATATGCATATTTAATGAGGTATATGACCTTATATGGTCAACGAATATGTTGGCTCATTCTCTTGACCATTACCTTCAATATAGCGTTAGTTTCACGTTTGTACATGCAATAGTGCTTGAGATATAAGAGACATGCATATTTAATGAGTTCTATGACCATATATGGTCAACGAATATTTTGGCCAATTCTCTTGTCCGTTGCCTTTAACATACCGTTCGTTCCATGTTTGTACATGCAATAGTTTTTGAGATACAAGAGACATGCATATTTAATGAGTTCCAAGATGGCGGCCGAACCACGTGACTAATCGAAAATCTGTTTCAGTCACTTTTAATGGCATGACATGTAGAAGGTATATACAAATTTTCAGGCAAAATGGTACAGCCGTTTCAGAGAAGAAGTCGTTTGAAGTTGGCGGAATAATAATAATAATAATAATAATAAATATAGCTGCATTGCAGCAATGTCGGGTTTCGAGCCCACTGACTTATTAGCAGTGTTCCAAAATCAGCATCATTGACAATAATATATTATAGGAAATTGCATGGCCTTCATACTAAACATGTTGCATGTTCCTGTCTGTAACAGTGCTTAAGGTATTACAATCTTGCATATTTAATGATGTCCCATGACCATATATGGTCATCGGATGTTTTTGTCAGCTCTGTTGTGCAATAACTTCAATATTGCATTGGTTGCATTTTCCTATCTGTAACAGTGCTTGAGATATAACATTTATGCATATTTGATGAGGTCACATGACCATATGTGGTCATCACATTAGTTAGTCACATCTCTTGTTCCATAGATTCGATATTGCACAGGTTGCATGTTCCCGTCTGTAACAGTGCTTGAGTTATTACATTTATGCATATTTAATGATGTCACATGATCGTGTATGGGCATCAGATGTGTTAGTCACATATCTTGTCACATAGCTTCGATATTGCACAGTTTGTGTTTTTCTATCTGTTACTGTGTTTCAAATATAACATTTATGCATATTTGATGAGGTCACATGACCATATATGGTCATCACATTAGTTAGTCTCATCTCTTGTCCCATAGCTTCGATATTGCACAGGTTGCATGTTCCCGTCTGTAACAGTGCTTGAGTTATTACATTTATGTATATTTGATGAAGTCACATGACCATATATGGTCATGACATTAGTTAGTCACATCTCGTGTCTTATAGCTTCGATATTGCACAGGTTGCATGTCCCTATCTGTAACAGTGCTTGATATATTACATTCATGCATATTTAATGAGATCACATGACCATATATGGTCATCTTGTTTGTTAGTAGAATTTCATGTACCATCACTTCAAAATTGCACTGGTTGCATGTTCCTATCTGTAACAGTGCTTGAGATATTGCAATTATGTCTATAAAATGAGGTCACGTGACCATATAAAAGAACAAAAAAATATGAAAAAACATTCTAAAATCTTCTTATAAAAAACGGCTTATCGCCTGGACTCGATATTTTGGAATTAAATACTATGTCATATTATCTTTCAAAGTTATTCAGGGTTAGTTGATTTGTCGAAAATTATGCAAATGAGATGCAAAACAAAATTTAAAAAAATTCTAAAAAAAAAAGTCACGTGACCGCTAAAGTTTTTTTTTATGAAATTTGTAGCCCTTGTCGCACTGCTACTATCAGAAAAAATTGGAGCACTCAGACCCTCAGAAAGGTGTGCAATTCGGCATTGAAAATTTCGCCTTTAATCCAAGATGGCGGCCTGGTCATGTGACCTATGTGTCTGAACTTAGGATATGCACCAGATCTCATACAGCTTAACCATTGTGGCAAGTATTGAATTGATCGGTCCAACGGCGTTGACATAAAGCGTGACCAAAAATTTAGGCGGAAGAATAATAATAATAAATATAGCTGCGTTGCAGCAATGTCGGGTTTCGAGCCCACTGACTTATTAGCAGTGTTCCAAAATCAGCATCATTGACAATAATATATTAAAGGAAATTGCATGGCCTTCATAGTAAACATGTTGCATGTTCCTGTCTGTAACAGTGCTTAAGGTATTACAATCTTGCATATTTAATGATGTCCCATGTCCATATATGGTCATCGGATGTTTTTGTCAGCTCTGTTGTGCAATAACTTCAATATTGCATTGGTTGCATTTTCCTATCTGTAACAGTGCTTGAGATATAACATTTATGCATATTTGATGAGGTCACATGACCATATGTGGTCATCACATTAGTTAGTCACATCTCTTGTTCCATAGATTCGATATTGCACAGGTTGCATGTTCCCGTCTGTAACAGTGCTTGAGTTATTACATTTATGCATATTTAATGATGTCACATGACCGTGTTTGGGCATCAGATGTGTTAGTTACATATCTTGTCTCATAGCTTCGATATTGCACAGGTTGTGTGTTTCTATCTGTTACTGTGTTTCAAATATAACATTTATGCATATTTGATGAGGTCACATGACCATATATGGTCATCACATTAGTTAGTCACATCTCTCGTCCCATAGCTTCGATATTGCACAGGTTGCATGTTCCCCTCTGTAATAGTGCTTGAGTTATTACATTTATGCTTATTTGATGAGATCACATGACCATATATGGTCATCGGATATGTTAGTGACTTCTGTTGTGCAATAGCTTCAATATTGCACTGGTTGCATGTTCCTATCTGTAACAGTGCTTGAGATATAACATTTATGCATATTTGATGAGGTCACATGACCATATATGGTCATCGGATGTGTTAGTCACTTCTGTTGTGCAATAGCTTCAATATTGCACTGGTTGCATGTTCCTATCTGTAACAGTTCTTGAGTTATTACATTTATGCATATTTGATGAAATTACATGACCATATATGGTCATCACATTAGTTAGCCACATCTCTTGTCTCATAGCTTCGATATTGCATAGGTTGCATGTCTCTATCTGTGATTCTGCTTGATATATTACAATTATGCATATTTAATGACGTCACATGACCATATACGGTCATCACATTAGTTACTCACATCTCATGTCCCACAGCTTCGATTTTGCACAGGTTGCATGTTCATGTCTGTAACAGTGCTTGAGATAATTCAATTATGCATATTTAATGAAGTCACATGACCATATATGGTCATCACATTAGTTAGTCACATCTCGTGTCTTATAGCTTCGATATTGCACAGGTTGCATGTCCCTATCTGTAACAGTGCTTGATATATTACATTTATGCATATTTAATGAGATCACATGACCATATATGGTCATCTTGTTTGTTAGTAGAATTTCATGTACCATCACTTCAATATTGCACTGGTTGCATGTTCCTATCTGTAACAGTGCTTGAGATATTGCAATTATGTCTATAAAATGAGGTCACGTGACCATATAAAAGAACAAAAAAATATGAAAAAACATTCTAAAATCTTCTTATAAAAAACGGCTTTTCGCCTGGACATCCATATTTTGGAATTAAATACTATGTCATATGATCTTTCAAAGTTATTCAGGGTTAGTTGATTTGTCGAAAATTATGCAAATGAGATGCAAAACAAAATTTCAAAAAATTCTAAAAAAAAAAGTCACGTGACCGCTAAAGTTTTTTTTGATGAAATTTGTAGCCCTTGTCGCACTGCTACTATCATAAAAAAATTGGAGCACTCAGACCCTCAGAAAGGTGCGCAATTCGGCATTGAAAATTTCGCCTTTAATCCAAGATGGCGGCCTGGTCATGTGACCTATGTGTCTGAACTTAGGATATGCACCAGATCTCATACAGCTTTACCATTGTGGCAAGTATGGAACTGATCGGTCCAACGGTGTTGACATAAAGCGTGACCAAAAATTTAGGCGGAAGAATAATAATAATAAATATAGCTGCGTTGCAGCAATGTCGGGTTTCGAGCCCACTGACTTATTCGCAGCATTCCAAAATCAGCATCATTGACAATAATATATTAATGGAAATTGCATGGCCTTCATACTAAACATGTTGCATGTTCCTGTCTGTAACAGTGCTTAAGGTATTACAATCTTGCATATTTAATGAGGTCACATGATCATATATAGTCATCACATTAGTTAGTCACATCTCTTGACCCATTGCTTCGATATTGCACAGGTTGTGTGTTTCTATCTGTTACTGTGTTTCAAATATAACATTTATGCATATTTGATGAGGTCACATGACCATATATGGTCATCACATTAGTTAGTCACCTCTCTTGTCCCATAGCTTCGATATTGCACAGGTTGCATGTTCCCATCTGTAACAGTGCTTGATATATTACATTTATGCATATTCAATGATGTCCCATGACCATATATGGTCATTGGATGTTTTTGTCAGCTCTGTTGTGCAATAGCTTTAATATTGCACTGGTTGCATGTTCCTATCTGTAACAGTGCTTGAGATATAACATTTATGCATATTTGATGAGGTCACATGACCATATATGGTCATCGGATGTGTTAGTCACATCTGTTGTGCAATAGCTTCAATATTGCACTGGTTGCATGTTCCTATCTGTAACAGTGCTTGAGTTATTACATTTATGCATATTTGATGAAGTTACATGACCATATATGGTCATCACATTAGTTAGTCATATCTCTTGTCACATAGCTTCGATATAGCATAGGTTGCATGTCTCTATCTGTGATTCTGCTTGAGATATTACAATTATGCATATTTAATGACGGCACATGACCATATACGGTCATCACATTAGTTACTCACATCTCATATCCCATAGCTTCGATTTTGCACAGGTTGCATGTTTCTATCTGTAACAGTGCTTGAGATAATTCAATTATGCATATTTAATGAAGTCACATGACCATATATGGTCATCACATTAGTTAGTCACATCTCTTGACCCATACCTCCGATATTGCACAGGTTGCATGTAACTAACTCTTGCAGTGCTTGATATATTACATTTATGCATATTCAATGAGGTCACATGACCATATATAGTTATCTTGTTTGTTAGTAAAATTTCATGTACCATCACTTCAATATTGTACTGGTTGCATGTTCCCATCTGTAACTGTGCTTGAGTTATTACATTTATGCATATTTGATGAAGTCACATGACCATATATGGTCATCACATTAGTTAGTCACATCTCGTGTCTTATAGCTTCGATATTGCACAGGTTGCATGTCCCTATCTGTAACAGTGCTTGATATATTACATTTATGCATATTTAATGAGATCACATGACCATATATGGTCATCTTGTTTGTTAGTAGAATTTCATGTACCATCACTTCAATATTGCACTGGTTGCATGTTCCTATCTGTAACAGTGCTTGAGTTATTACATTTATGCATATTTGATGAAGTTACATGACCATATATGGTCATCACATTAGTTAGTCATATCTCTTGTCACATAGCTTCGATATAGCATAGGTTGCATGTCTCTATCTGTGATTCTGCTTGAGATATTACAATTATGCATATTTAATGACGGCACATGACCATATACGGTCATCACATTAGTTACTCACATCTCATATCCCATAGCTTCGATTTTGCACAGGTTGCATGTTTCTATCTGTAACAGTGCTTGAGATAATTCAATTATGCATATTTAATGAAGTCACATGACCATATATGGTCATCACATTAGTTAGTCACATCTCTTGACCCATACCTCCGATATTGCACAGGTTGCATGTAACTAACTCTTGCAGTGCTTGATATATTACATTTATGCATATTCAATGAGGTCACATGACCATATATAGTCATCTTGTTTGTTAGTAAAATTTCATGTACCATCACTTCAATATTGCACTGGTTGCATGTTCCCATCTGTAACTGTGCTTGAGTTATTACATTTATGCATATTTGATGAAGTCACATGACCATATATGGTCATCACATTAGTTAGTCACATCTCGTGTCTTATAGCTTCGATATTGCACAGGTTGCATGTCCCTATCTGTAACAGTTCTTGATATATTACATTTATGCATATTTAATGAGATCACATGACCATATATGGTCATCTTGTTTGTTAGTAGAATTTCATGTACCATCACTTCAATATTGCACTGGTTGCATGTTCCTATCTGTAACAGTGCTTGAGATATTGCAATTATGTCTAAAAAATGAGGTCACGTGACCATGTAAAAGAACAAAAAAATATGGAAAAACATTCTAAAATCTTCTTATAAAAAACGGCTTATCGCCTGGACTCAATATTTTGGAATTAAATACTATGTCATATGATCTTTCAAAGTTATTCAGGGTTAGTTGATTTGTCGAAAATTATGCAAATGAGATGCAAAACAAAATTTAAAAAAATTCTAAAAAAAAAAGTCACGTGACCGCTAAAGTTTTTTTTGCTGAAATTTGTAGCCCTTGTCGCACTGCTACTATCGTAAAAAAATTGGAGCACTCAGACCCTCAGAAAGGTGCGCAATTCGGCATTGAAAATTTCGCCTTTAATCCAAGATGGCGGCCTGGTCATGTGACCTATGTGTCTGAACTTAGGATATGCACCAGATCTCATACAGCTTTACCATTGTGGCAAGTATGGAACTGATCGGTCCAACGGTGTTGACATAAAGCGTGACCAAAAATTTAGGCGGAAGAATAATAATAATAATAATAATAATAATAATAATAAACGGAACAATTACAAAAGGGTTTCGACCAAATGGGCTCGAAACCCTAATAATAATAATAATAATAATAAACGGAACAATTACAATAGGGTTTCGACCAAATGGGCTCGAAACCCTAAATATAGCTGCGTTGCAGCAATGTCGGGTTTCGAGCCCACTGACTTATTAGCAGCGTTCCAAAATCAGCATCATTGACAATAATATATTAAAGGAAATTGCATGGCCTTCATACTAAACATGTTACATGTTCCTGTCTGTAACAGCGCTTAAGGTATTACAATCTCACATATTTAATGATGTCCAATGACCATATATGGTCATCTGATGTTTTTGTCAGCTCTGTTGTGCAATAACTTCAATATTGCATTGATTGCATGTTCCTATCTGCAACAGTGCTTGAGATATAACATTTATGCATATTTGATGAGGTCACATGACCATATATGGTCATCACATTAGTTAGTCACATCTCTTGTTCCATAGATTCGATATTGCACAGATTGCATGTTCCCATCTGTAATAGTGCTTGATTTATTACATTTATGCTTATTTGATGAGGTCACATGACCATAGATGGTCATCGGATATGTTAGTCACTTCTGTCGTGCAATAGCTTCAATATTGCACTGGTTGCATGTTCCTATCTGTAACAGTGCTTGAGTTATTACATTTATGCATATTTGATGAAATTACGTGACCATATATGGTCATCACATTAGTTAGCCACATCTCTTGTCTCATAGCTTCGATATTGCATAGGTTGCATGTCTCTATCTGTGATTCTGCTTGAGATATTACAATTATGCATATTGAATGACGTCACATGACCATATATGGTTATCACATTAGTTACTCACATCTCATGTCCCACAGCTTCGATTTTGCACAGGTTGCATGTTCATGTCTGTAACAGTGCTTGAGATAATTCAATTATGCATATTTAATGAAGTCACATGACCATATATGGTCATCACATTAGTTAGTCACATCTCTTGACCCATACCTTCGATATTGCACAGGTTGCATGTCCTTAACTCTTGCAGTGCTTGATATATTACATTTATGCATATTCAATGAGGTCACATGACCATATATGGTCATCTTGTTTGTTAGTAAAATTTCATGTACCCTCCCTTCAATATTGCACTGGTTGCATGTTCCCGTCTGTAACTGTGCTTGAGTTATGACATTTATGCACATTTGATGAAGTCACATGACCATATATGGTCATCACATTAGTTAGTCACATCTCATGTCTTATAGCTTCGATATTGCACAGGTTGCATGTCCCTATCTGTAACAGTGCTTGATATATTACATATATGCATATTTAATGAGATCACATGACCATATATGGTCATCTTGTTTGTTAGTAGAATTTCATGTACCATCACTTCAATATTGCACTGGTTGCATGTTCCTATCTGTAACAGTGCTTGAGATATTGCAATTATGTCTATAAAATGAGGTCACGTGACCATATAAAAGAACAAAAAAATATGAAAAAACATTCTAAAATCTTCTTATAAAAAACGGCTTTTCGCCTGGACTTCCATATTTTGTAATTAAATACTATGTCATATGATCTTTCAAAGTTATTCAGGGTTAGTTGATTTGTCGAAAATTATGCAAATGAGATGCAAAACAAAATTTCAAAAAATTCTAAAAAAAAAAGTCACGTGACCGCTAAAGTTTTTTTTGATGAAATTTGTTGCCCTTGTCGCACTGCTACTATCATAAAAAAATTGGAGCACTCAGACCCTCAGAAAGGTGCGCAATTCGGCATTGAAAATTTCGCCTTTAATCCAAGATGGCACCCTGGTCATGTGACCTATGTGTCTGAACTTAGGATATGCACCAGATCTCATACAGCTTTACCATTGTGGCAAGTATGGAACTGATCGGTCCAACGGTGTTGACATAAAGCGTGACCAAAAATTTAGGCGGAAGAATAATAATAATAATAATAAATATAGCTGCGTTGCAGCAATGTCGGGTTTCGAGCCCACTGACTTATTAGCAGCGTTCCAAAATCAGCATCATTGACAATAATATATTATAGGAAATTGCATGGCCTTCATACTAAACATGTTGCATGTTCCAGTCTAGCAACAGTGCTTAAGGTATTACAATCTTGCATATTTAATGATGTCCCATGACCATATATGGTCATCGGATGTTTTTGTCAGCTCTGTTGTGCAATAACTTCAATATTGCATTGGTTGCATTTTCCTATCTGTAAAGGTGCTTGAGATATAACATTTATGCATATTTGATGGGGTCACATGACCATATGTGGTCATCACATTAGTTAGTCACATCTTTGTTCCATAGATTCGATATTGCACAGGTTGCATGTTCCCGTCTGTAACAGTGCTTGAGTTATTACATTTATGCATATTTAATGATGTCACATGACCGTGTATGGGCATCAGATGTGTTAGTCACATATCTTGTCTCATAGCTTCGATATTGTACAGGTTGTGTGTTTCTATCTGTTACTGTGTTTCAAATATAACATTTATGCATATTTGATGAGGTCACATGACCATATATGGTCATCACATTAGTTAGTCACATCTCTTGTCCCATAGCTTCGATATTGCACAGGTTGCATGTTCCCGTCTGTAACAGTGCTTGAGTTATTACATTTATGCATATTTGATGAGGTCACATGATCATATATAGTCATCACATTAGTTAATCACATCTCTTGACCCATAGCTTCGATATAGCACAGGTTGCATGTCCCTAACTCTTACAGTGCTTGATATATTACATTTATGCATATTCCATGAGGTCACATGACCATATATGGTCATCTTGTTTGTTAGTAAAATTTCATGTACCATCACTTCAATATTGCACTGGTTGCATGTTCCTGTCTGTAACTGTGCTTGAGTTATTACATTTATGTATATTTAATGATGTCACATGACCATATATGGTCATCGGATATGTTAGTGACTTCTGTTGTGCAATAGCTTCAATATTGCACTGGTTGCATGTTCCTATCTGTAACAGTGCTTGAGATATAACATTTATGCATATTTGATGAGGTCACATGACCATATATGGTCATCGGATGTGTTAGTCACTTCTGTTGTGCAATAGCTTCAATATTGCACTGGTTGCATGTTCCTATCTGTAACAGTGCTTGAGTTATTACATTTATGCATATTTGATGAAATTACATGACCATATATGGTCATCACATTAGTTAGCCACATCTCTTGTCTCATAGCTTCGATATTGCATAAGTTGCATGTCTCTATCTGTGATTCTGCTTGAGATATTACAATTATGCATATTTAATGACGTCACATGACCATATACGATAATCACATTAGTTACTCACATCTCATGTCCCACAGCTTCGATTTTGCACAGGTTGCATGTTCATGTCTGTAACAGTGCTTGAGATAATTCAATTATGCATATTTAATGAAGTCACATGACCATATATGGTCATCACATTAGTTAGTCACATCTCTTGACCCATACCTTCGATATTGCACAGGTTGCATGTCCCTAACTCTTGCAGTGCTTGATATATTACATTTATGCATATTCAATGAGGTCACATGACCATATATGGTCATCTTGTTTGTTAGTAAAATTTCATGTACCATCACTTCAATATTGCACTGGTTGCATGTTCCCGTCTGTAACTGTGCTTGAGTTATTACATTTATGCATATTTGATGAAGTCACATGACCATATATGGTCATCACATTAGTTAGTAACATCTCGTGTCTTATAGCTTCGATATTGCACAGGTTGCATGTCCCTATCTGTAACAGTGCTTGATATATTACATTTATGCATATTTAATGAGATCACATGACCATATATGGTCATCTTGTTTGTTAGTAGAATTTCATGTACCATCACTTCAATATTGCACTGGTTGCATGTTCCTAACTGTAACAGTGCTTAAGATATTGCAATTATGTCTATAAAATGAGGTCACGTGACCATATAAAAGAACAAAAAAATATGAAAAAAACATTCTAAAATCTTCTTATAAAAAACGGCTTTTCGCCTGGACTTCCATATTTTGGAATTAAATACTATGTCATATGATCTTTCAAAGTTATTCAGGGTTAGTTGATTTGTCGAAAATTATGCAAATGAGATGCAAAACAAAATTTCAAAAAATTCTAAAAAAAAAAGTCACGTGACCGCTAAAGTTTTTTTTGATGAAATTTGTAGCCCTTGTCGCACTGCTACTATCATAAAAAAAATGGAGCACTCAGACCCTCAGAAAGGTGCGCAATTCGGCATTGAAAATTTCGCCTTTAATCCAAGATGGCGGCCTGGTCATGTGACCTATGTGTCTGAACTTAGGATATGCACCAGATCTCATACAGCTTTACCATTGTGGCAAGTATGGAACTGATCGGTCCAACGGTGTTGACATAAAGCGTGACCAAAAATTTAGGCGGAAGAATAATAATAATAATAATAATAATAATAATAATAAACGGAACAATTACAATAGGGTTTCGACCAAATGGGCTCGAAACCCTAATAATAATAAATATAGCTGCGTTGCAGCAATGTCGGGTTTCGAGCCCACTGACTTATTAGCAGCGTTCCAAAATCAGCATCATTGACAATAATATATTAAAGGAAATTGCATGGCCTTCATACTAAACATGTTACATGTTCCTGTCTGTAACAGCGCTTAAGGTATTACAATCTCACATATTTAATGATGTCCAATGACCATATATGGTCATCTGATGTTTTTGTCAGCTCTGTTGTGCAATAACTTCAATATTGCATTGATTGCATGTTCCTATCTGCAACAGTGCTTGAGATATAACATTTATGCATATTTGATGAGGTCACATGACCATATATGGTCATCACATTAGTTAGTCACATCTCTTGTTCCATAGATTCGATATTGCACAGATTGCATGTTCCCATCTGTAATAGTGCTTGATTTATTACATTTATGCTTATTTGATGAGGTCACATGACCATAGATGGTCATCGGATATGTTAGTCACTTCTGTCGTGCAATAGCTTCAATATTGCACTGGTTGCATGTTCCTATCTGTAACAGTGCTTGAGTTATTACATTTATGCATATTTGATGAAATTACGTGACCATATATGGTCATCACATTAGTTAGCCACATCTCTTGTCTCATAGCTTCGATATTGCATAGGTTGCATGTCTCTATCTGTGATTCTGCTTGAGATATTACAATTATGCATATTGAATGACGTCACATGACCATATATGGTTATCACATTAGTTACTCACATCTCATGTCCCACAGCTTCGATTTTGCACAGGTTGCATGTTCATGTCTGTAACAGTGCTTGAGATAATTCAATTATGCATATTTAATGAAGTCACATGACCATATATGGTCATCACATTAGTTAGTCACATCTCTTGACCCATACCTTCGATATTGCACAGGTTGCATGTCCTTAACTCTTGCAGTGCTTGATATATTACATTTATGCATATTCAATGAGGTCACATGACCATATATGGTCATCTTGTTTGTTAGTAAAATTTCATGTACCCTCCCTTCAATATTGCACTGGTTGCATGTTCCCGTCTGTAACTGTGCTTGAGTTATGACATTTATGCACATTTGATGAAGTCACATGACCATATATGGTCATCACATTAGTTAGTCACATCTCATGTCTTATAGCTTCGATATTGCACAGGTTGCATGTCCCTATCTGTAACAGTGCTTGATATATTACATATATGCATATTTAATGAGATCACATGACCATATATGGTCATCTTGTTTGTTAGTAGAATTTCATGTACCATCACTTCAATATTGCACTGGTTGCATGTTCCTATCTGTAACAGTGCTTGAGATATTGCAATTATGTCTATAAAATGAGGTCACGTGACCATATAAAAGAACAAAAAAATATGAAAAAACATTCTAAAATCTTCTTATAAAAAACGGCTTTTCGCCTGGACTTCCATATTTTGTAATTAAATACTATGTCATATGATCTTTCAAAGTTATTCAGGGTTAGTTGATTTGTCGAAAATTATGCAAATGAGATGCAAAACAAAATTTCAAAAAATTCTAAAAAAAAAAGTCACGTGACCGCTAAAGTTTTTTTTGATGAAATTTGTTGCCCTTGTCGCACTGCTACTATCATAAAAAAATTGGAGCACTCAGACCCTCAGAAAGGTGCGCAATTCGGCATTGAAAATTTCGCCTTTAATCCAAGATGGCACCCTGGTCATGTGACCTATGTGTCTGAACTTAGGATATGCACCAGATCTCATACAGCTTTACCATTGTGGCAAGTATGGAACTGATCGGTCCAACGGTGTTGACATAAAGCGTGACCAAAAATTTAGGCGGAAGAATAATAATAATAAATATAGCTGCGTTGCAGCAATGTCGGGTTTCGAGCCCACTGACTTATTAGCAGCGTTCCAATATCAGCATCATTGACAATAATATATTAAAGGAAACTGCATGGCCTTCATACTAAACATGTTACATGTTCCTGTCTGTAACAGTGCTTAAGGTATTACAATCTTGCATATTTAATGATGTCCCATGACCATATATGGTCATCGGATGTTTTTGTCAGCTCTGTTGTGCAATAACTTCAATACTGCATTGGTTGCGTTTTCCTATCTGTAACAGTGCTTGAGATATAACATTTATGCATATTTGATGAGGTCACATGACCATATGTGGTCATCACATTAGTTATAAACATCTCTTGTTCCATAGATTCTATATTGCACAGGTTGCATGTTCCCGTCTGTAACAGTGCTTGAGTTATTACATTTATGCATATTTGATGAGGTCACATGATCATATATAGTCATCACATTAGTTAGTCACATCTCTTGACCCATAGCTTCGATATTGCACAGGTTGCATGTCCCTAACTCTTACAGTGCTTGATATATTACATTTATGCATATTCAATGAGGTCACATGACTATATATGGTCATCTTGTTTGTTAGTAGAATTTCATGTACCATCACTTCAATATTGCACTGGTTGAATGTTCCCGTCTGTAACTGTGCTTGAGTTATTACATTTATGCATATTTGATGAAGTCACATGACCATATATGGTCATCACATTAGTTAGTCTCATCTCGTGTCTTATAGCTTCGATATTGCACAGGTTGCATGTCCCTATCTGTAACAGTGCTTGATATATTACATTTATGCATATTTAATTAGATCACATGGCCATATATGGTCATCTTGTATGTTAGTAGAATTTCATGTACCATCACTTCAATATTGCACTGGTTGCATGTTCCTATCTGTAACAGTGCTTGAGATATTGCAATTATGTCTATAAAATGAGGTCACGTGACCATATAAAAGACCAACAAAATATGAAAAAACATTCTAAAATCTTCTCCTAAAAAACGGCTTATCGCCTGTACTTCATATTTTGGAATTAAATACTATGTCATATGATCTTTCAAAGTTATTCAGGGTTAGTTGATTTGTCGAAAATTATGCAAATGAGATGCAAAACAAAATTAAAAAAAATTCTAAAAAAAAAGTCACGTGACCGCTAAAGTTTTTTTTGATGAAATTTGTAGCCCTTATCGCACTGCTACTATCATAAAAAAATTGGAGCACTCAGACCCTCAGAAAGGTGCGCAATTCGACATTGAATATTTTGCCTTTAATCCAAGATGGCGGCCTGGTCATGTGACCTATGTGTCTGAACTTAGGATATGCACCAGATCTCATACAGCTTTACCATTGTGGCAAGTATGGGACTGATCGGTCCAACGGTGTTGACATAAAGCGTGACCAAAAATTTAGGCGGAAGAATAATAATAATAATAATAATAATAATAATAATAAACGGAACAATTACAAAAGGGTTTCGACCAAATGGGCTCGAAACCCTAATAATAATAATAATAAATATAGCTGCGTTGCAGCAATGTCGGGTTTCGAGCCCACTGACTTATTAGCAGCGTTCCAAAATCAGCATCATTGACAATAATATATTAAAGGAAATTGCATGGCCTTCATACTAAACATGTTACATGTTCCTGTCTGTAACAGTGCTTAAGGTATTACAATCTCGCATATTTAACTATGTCCCATGACCATATACGGTCATCTGATGTTTTTGTCAGCTCTGTTGTGCAATAACTTCAATATTGCATTGGTTGCATGTTCCTATCTGTAACAGTGCTTGAGATATAACATTTATGCATATTTGATGAGGTCACATGACCATATATGGTCATCACATTAGTTAGTCACATCTCTTGTTCCATAGATTCGATATTGCACAGGTTGCATGTTCCCGTCTGTAATAGTGATTGAGTTATTACATTTATGCTTATTTGATGAGGTCACATGACCATATATGGTCAACGGATATGTTAGTGACTTCTGTTGTGCAATAGCTTCAATATTGCACTGGTTGCATGTTCCTATCTGTAACAGTGCTTGAGATATAACATTTATGCATATTTGATGAGGTCACATGACCATATATGGTCATCGGATGTGTTAGTCACTTCTGTTGTACAATAGCTTCAATATTGCACTGTTTGCATGCTCCTATCTGTACCAGTGCTTGAGTTATTACATTTATGCATATTTGATGAAATTACATGACCATATATGGTCATCACATTAGTTAGCCACATCTCTTGTCTCATAGCTTCGATATTGCATAGGTTGCATGTCTCTATCTGTGATTCTGCTTGAGATATTACAATTATGCATATTTAATGACGTCACATGACCATATACGGTCATCACATTAGTTACTCACATCTCATGTCCCACAGCTTCGATTTTGCACAGGTTGCATGTTCATGTCTGTAACAGTGCTTGAGATAATTCAATTATGCATATTTAATGAAGTCACATGACCATATATGGTCATCACATTAGTTAGCCACATCTCTTGACCCATACCTTCGATATTGCACAGGTTGCATGTCCCTAACTCTTGCAGTGCTTGATATATTACATTTATGCATATTCAATGAGGTCACATGACCATATATGGTCATCTTGTTTGTTAGTAAAATTTCATGTACCATCACTTCAATATTGCACTGGTTGCATGTTCCCGTCTGTAACTGTGCTTGAGTTATTACATTTATGCATATTTGATGAAGTCACATGACCATGTATGGTCATCACATTAGTTAGTCACATCTCGTGTCTTATAGCTTCGATATTGCACAGGTTGCATGTCCCTATCTGTAACAGTGCTTGATATATTACATTTATGCATATTTAATGAGATCACATGACCATATATGGTCATCTTGTTTGTTAGTAGAATTTCATGTACCATCACTTCAATATTGCACTGGTTGCATGTTCCTATCTGTAAAAGTGCTTGAGATATTGCAATTATGTCTATAAAATGAGGTCACGTGACCATATAAAAGAACAAAAAACATGAAAAAACATTCTAAAATCTTCTTATAAAAAACGGCTTTTCGCCTGGACTTCCATATTTTGGAATTAAATACTATGTCATATGATCTTTCAAAGTTATTCAGGGTTAGTCGATTTGTCGAAAATTATGCAAATGAGATGCAAAACAAAATTTAAAAAAATTCTAAAAAAAAAAGTCACGTGACCGCTAAAGTTTTTTTTGATGAAATTTGTAGCCCTTGTCGCACTGCTACTATCATAAAAAAATTGGAGCACTCAGACCCTCAGAAAGGTGCGCAATTCGGCATTGAAAATTTCGCCTTTAATCCAAGATGGCGTCCTGGTCATGTGACCTATGTGTCTGAACTTAGGATATGCACCAGATCTCATACAGCTTTACCATTGTGGCAAGTATGAAACTGATCGGTCCAACGGTGTTGACATAAAGCGTGACCAAAAATTTAGGCGGAAGAATAATAATAATAATAATAATAATAATAATAATAAACGGAACAATTACAATAGGGTTTCGACCAAATGGGCTCGAAACCCTAATAATAAACGGAACAATTACAATAGGGTTTCGACCAAATGGGCTCGAAACCCTAATAATAAACTTAACAAAAACAATAGGCTTTCAAGCCTGAAGGGACTTGAAAGCCTAAATATAGCTGCATAGCAGCAATGACGGGTTTCGAGCCTGCATGGCTGATGGCAAATTGCACTTGCTCGATGTGCTTATTTGACGAACGTTTCATGTCTAGAATGCAATGTTCTTAACAAGTCCTCTGGTATTTTGGTTTATGAACAACACTGGAATCAACAGACATAACCATTGATAGTCATCTGTCCAATGTTATTCATAATAAAGATTTTTTTGGAGGTATTTTGCATTTTTGTGATAAATTCAAGATGGCCGCCTAAACTACTTGAATCATGGGGAATTTTTTCATGTACACATAATCATATTAAACGGATGTTGTATGCCAACTTTGGTTTGAATCTGGCAAATTGTTCATGAGTTATAGCGTAATTTCACTTTTCACTAAATTTAAGATGGCTGCCAAAGGAAGCCATTTTTCAAAAATCTGTTTCAGTGACTTTGTAGAGCTATCAACAGAGATACTATATGCTACATTGCATGTCAAACAAGCGGGTAGTTTTTATGAAAATGATTTTTTGATTTTTTTTTTACATTTTTTGGATAAATTCAAGATGGCAGCCAAAACCACTTGAATCGTGGGAAATATTTTCATGAACACATAATCACCGCATTGATCGGATGTTGTATGTCAACTTTGGTTTCAATCTGGCAAATTGTTCATGACTTATAGCGTAATTTCACTTTTTACTAAATCCAGGATGGCTGCTAAAGAAAGCCATTTTTCAAAAATCTGCTTCATTACCTCTTTAGAGCTATCAACATAGGTGCTGCAAAGCAAATTTCTAATCATAGAAATGAGCCATTTTTAAAAAGTAGATTTTTAATATTTTTTGTCATTTTCAGAAAATCCAATATGGCGGCCAAGGTCACATGACCGTTAAAGATTGTATTGATGATATTTGCTAGACATGACTCTTTCTGTAGTTTACTGTTTGTCATAGTAATTTAAATCAAGCATGTTGTTTTCTGGCTGGTTAACATAGCGGCGATGGTAGTGATTTCATTATACACTTTCTTTCTTTATTGGATGAATTAATTTCTTGTGACTCACTAATCCGGCAATGTGTGTATTTAAATAACAAGGTTCACCGTCAGGATGTTCACATTTGAAATAGCCTGAAAACATTTTAAATACTAAAATATAACGCATGTCATTCAGCTTAGAATATGAGGCTTCATTGCGGAGATGTATTAAGAAGTTACTGCGGCCTGGCTGCCATAGAGGGCGCACATTATACTAGAAGTGCATGTAACCACGACCTACAGTCGTTTTTTAAACTGTTAATTGTCGCACCATAAACAAAACATTTTAAATATTTTCTTGCACATGTGCCCCAGTTTTCGCATTCTATCTTGTACTTAGTTTAATAACTTATAATTATTATTATATATATGTTGTAAAATTATGTTGTCAGTATGATACCAGAGACGTCTAAGTCATGTCAAGTTCTGGTTATAAAATTAATATGTATAATATGTTGTTTACATCTATGTGGGCGAGTCCCAGGACAGAGTATGCCCGGTATAAACTGTCATATCATAACAGTTACCAAAAAAAACGACGGTCTAGCAGTGACAGACGCGTACTTTAATTTTGATCAAATTACAACACATGTATAGTCTTAGTATAAACCGTACATAAATCATGTCATGTACTCGATAAAACATCGTTTATATTTACAGCCTCTACAAGTATATATAACTTTAATTCGTGTACAAAATATGCACATTTTTGCATTTGAACACGATTAAAATAAAGGCATAACATTTCCACAAATCAATCTGAAAAAAACTAGGTGTGATCTGATTTCGTAAATGTTATTGCACTAGTAATTACTAGTATAACCATGAAACTGGTTTATAGTTCCATGGTATAACTAAGAATGTTGGACTTGGACAACGACCCGTTTCTCAGGCCGTGACTGTGAAAACTATATAGCGCCACCAGACGGTCGAAGTTTATATGCTGCGCTTTCGTTTTGGTGAGTACATGTTTATTTTATGATCGGAGATTCAAATGTTGAATATTGATAATATATGACAATATATGTTACTATAAGTGAACGTATCCGAAATGTAAAGGTCTAGTAGTCGCATTCTCAGGTCCAGTTTTCGGTTTAAGATATTAAATATGATAGATTTTGTGCATTTTCTAGTCATTTATCGTGTAAAACAATCATGGCGTCGCCCAGTCATGTCGACCGGAAGTGCGTGCATCGTGTTCAACTTCTGAAAGCATTGCACATGTCTAATAAATTTGGAAATTTAGAAAGTCACAGACGTGTCATTTGAGCGGCACAAACAAACAAAGACATTATTTTACAGCTCTAATGGGTGAAATAATTGAACAATGTCGCTATTTTATAGTGTCGATTATTTAGAAAGGTCAAACCTCAATTCCCAAAACTAGCAATGTATGAGGTAACCCGAATCTCTGGCCCGACCCCTGGCCAATGAGTTATTAATTTACATGTTTTTCTCACATATTTTTATATATTTAACGCCACTAGCCAATGTACGTAAAACGCGGAAGTGAATTGGCCGACAAGTTACCATGACTCGACAGTAATATAGAGACATTTCGCGATGGGCGTCTTTCGTGGTCGGTAATGTTTACGAAAATTTTTGTTCAATATTTGGTAAAACTGGCTTGGCAGTTCTCATCACCAAATAGACAATGTCACAGCCTTTCGGCCACTTTTCCAACAAATCCAAAATCACTAGATAATTTTGTTTACTTTACAATTGTACTATGATTACATTTGTTGATAATTTTAATGCATATTACTTGTACACCCTCAAAAATACCCTCAGGATAAGAGAATTTAGTATATAGCCTTGACAAAAAAGCAATATTTTTCCTTGTCTTATTGAATTTTTTTTCGTTCTGTGTAACTGTATGTGGAAATCCTAATAAGATTCAATGTTCAGTTCACAACTAACAGTTTTGCAATATTAGAGGTTGTGAACTTGTCCATAGAAGCCGCAAACTGCAATTTTGTTTACAAAAAGTGTGTTTACTTACATTTATTTTGTATTTTTTTATACTTGGCAGTTTTTTTTTTGTTTTTTGTTGTAGATTGTTTGTTTTGTGTTCTTGGAGTTTTGGTCGGTAATGTTTACGAAAATTTTTGTTCAATATCTTGTAAAACTGGCTTGGCAGTTCTCATCACCAAATAGACAATGTCACAGCCTTTCGGCCACTTTTCCAACAAATCCAAAATCACTAGATAATTTTGTTTACTTTACAATTGTACTATGATTACATTTGTTGATAATTTTAATGCATATTACTTGTACACCCTCAAAAATACCCTCAGGATAAGAGAATTTAGTATATAGCCTTGACAAAAAAGCAATATTTTTCCTTGTCTTATTGAATTTTTTTTCGTTCTGTGTAACTGTATGTGGAAATCCTAATAAGATTCAATGTTCAGTTCACAACTAACAGTTTTGCAATATTAGAGGTTGTGAACTTGTCCATAGAGGCCGCAAACTGCAATTTTGTTTACAAAAATTGTGTTTACTTACATTTATTTTGTATTTTTTTATACTTGGCAGTTTTGTTTTTGTTTTTTGTTGTAGATTGTTTGTTTTGTGTTCTTGGAGTTTTGTACAAAAATCAACGGTTAAATAAATATATTATTTCCACTTTGCAGTATATTGTACACAGTACTTGTATGCTTTGTTCTCCAGCATAAATCAGATTGTAATGTAAGCATGAGATTGTAATGTAAATTTAGTTCATTAATGTTGTACGTTGACGCTTTCTCTGGGACCTCGAGTTCAGGCCCATTTACTTACTTGTTGTCAGTGTCTGACTGGTATATACAAAATATGACCAAGTAAATGTGAGAATACTAAAAGAAGAAACCTAAAAATATAATTTTACACATCGAAATTGAGAATCGCAAGTGTAGACATATAGCATAGAAATAAACACTAAATACATCTATCCCAGCCAGCAATTGAATCATCAATCGGCATGAGTGATGTAAATGGTATTTCCATCTATTTTCTTATATTCCTCCACCATATTAAAACGCTCAAGTGAATGTTGTCAAATTCGCGAGTGTGCATATTTTCGTACAGTGGCGTGAACATTGCTACAATCAAAGACGCGCAGAACAGGAAGTCCATTCTGTGCTAGTACCATTGCCAATTTTTGGAAATAGTAGGAAATTGTTAAAATTGCCCGATTGGCATATCAAAATCCTGTATTGAAACAGAACATATTCTATATTCTCTAAAAATAACATTGTTATGTCTTTAGACTCACAACGAAACCAAAACAAAGGAAACATTCCGATCTAAACTACCTGCGTCCTTGAAAATGAGTCTTATCGCCATTGCGTTTCTGAGCAAAAATATGTTGATGTCAAAAACGACCGATTTTCGCCAAATCTTCTATGATTTTTTGATAATATCATTAATTCAGTCCAGCGGTTAGATAGATTATTTATTAGAGACGCTCGTGAAACAAAATTGATGAGGTAAATCACTCTGGGGACGAAAAAAATTGGCGATAAAAGCCAAGGGGATGAGGGACTGAATTTCAAAAAACATATTTTATATGTATGCCATTCAATTTGGCCTGAGCCAGAGATTGGCTAGTGGTGTTAAATATATAAAAATATGTGAGAAAAACATGTAAATGGCTCATTGGCCAGGGGGCCAATTCAATTTGGCCGGGGACCCATTGGCCGGGGGCCAGAGATTCAGGGTTACCCCAATGTTTGTGTTAACAATTTCAAAACCTGGAGTCATCCGGTTCTTTGCACATGTGTTTTTTACCAAATTTTCTTGCTGGTCCTTAATTGCTATTTTTGTTATTTGTGGGTATGTTGCATTGATATTTCAATCGTCTTGTGTGTACTTGACTATCTAATGGTTGATTTTGAGCCTATTGCTTGGATACCATACATATAGGTACCTCAGGTATACCTATCTGAGATTTGTTCAATTCATGATGATATCTAATTTTGAACAGCTAACATCGGGGCTATCTCAGCTGACAGGCTGCTTGTAAGTCCCCGTTCGGACGTAGTCCGAAAACGGGGAATTATGTTTTGCCCTGTGTGCGTCCGTGCGTCTGTGATCACCTGTATCTCGAACATGCATGGGTCGATTAAGTTCAAACTTCACTCATACATCACACATTATATGGGACATATGCACATGCATTTTTTTCATGATCCGATTAAAGATAGCCGAATAGCGGCCATTTTAAGGCCGAAAATGCATCAAAATCGCACATTTTCACCATTCCGGACCCGGATCTCAGTTATGCATGGACGGATTTTGTTCAAATTTGTTACATACATTAAACATAATAGGAGCTTGATGCACGTCATTTTTGGGGGGGGGATCGGGCTTGAAATGGCCGACTGGCGGCCATTTTGTTTTAAAGAATTCAGTTCTGGATCCGTATCTGAGACATGCCTGGATTGATCGAGTTCAAACTTCACACACACACAAGGTACATTATGTCACAAATATGTATATGCATTTGTTTCATGATCTCATTAACGATAGCCAAATGGCGGCTGCTTTAAGGCTGAAAATGCATTGAAATCGCACATTTTCACCATTCCGGACCCGGATCTCAGTTATGCATGGACAGATTTTGTTCAAATTTGGTACATACATTAAACATAATAGGACGTTGATGCACGTCATTTTTTTTTCGGATCAAGTTCGAAATGGCCGACTGGCGGCCATTTTGTTTTAAAGATTTCAGTTCTGGATCCGTATCCGAGACATGTCTGGATTGATCAAGTTCAAACTTCACACACACATGGTAAATCATGTCACAAATAGATATGTGCATTTGTTTCATGATCCGCTTAACAATAGCTGAATGATGGCCATTTTAAGGCAGAAAATGCATCAAAATCACGTATTTTCACAATTCCGGAACCGGATCTCAGTCATGCATGGATGGATTTTGTTCAGATTTAGTGCATATATTAAACATAATATAAGCTTGATGCATACCAATTTTTCTTCGGATCAAGTTCAAAATGGCCAACTGGCGGCCATTTTGTTTTAAAGAATTTAGTTTTCGATCCATATTTTGGACATGCCTGGACAGATCAAGTTCAAACTTCACATCATACATATGCCTGTGCATTTGGGCTAGTCCTTTTAAGGTCAAAAATTGCACATTTTCACCATACCGGAACTGAGTCTTAGTCATGCGTGGGCAAATTTACTTAAAATTTTTGTTTGGATTGTGTTAAAATTGGCTGACTGGTGGCTATTTTGTTTTACTGAATGCAGTTCAACATCCATATTGTTGCTGCTTTGAATGTATATGTCACTCAAATATGAACGGAACGGGGACGTGTCATTGACAATGACTTGTTTTATTTTGTATTGTGACCTTTGACCTATAGTACTAACTGCATGTTGCGGTTTCAGCCACTGGTCAAGTTAATGACCCCTTGTCAATAATCATTGGTTGTAATGATTTGCTATTTCATGTTTCCTGAAATCAACCTGAATCAATTAACAGGGCGAACAATTTTTTAAATAATTTGTAGCGAAGAGTGAATAGTTTAGTGAATAGAGATTCAGTGAATATTTTTTATTATGTTTATTAAAGAGTTGTTTGTTACACTTTCCTGTGTAGGTTTGCCATTTATCTGTATTAATACCAATAATTGCTGTGTTGACCGTCACATTACTATAATAATTGTAAATTCACTATGTTGCATAATTTAACAGTTCTCTATATTTCACTTGCAGTCTATAACAATCTATTCCTGTATATTGAAAGGTAAGATATGTCTAGGCATGAAAGTTGAATTTGTTATGATCTATACCTTATATAGTTTTATAATTTGGTTAAAAATTATGTATCAAACATGTGCACATTTTTTTAGCCGTTAATAATGAAGTGTGAATTCTGGATATATGCTTATATACTGCTCAGTATGTATTGATACTTATACACATTATTACTACATGTCAGCATTATGGTAAATATATCAAAGTTCACATGATTTGTGGGAGTTAGTGCTATATGTAGATCATTTTGTCACTCAACTGGGGAATTGATATATATATATATGTGTCAATTTTTCTAGCCTATGCATACATATCTGGACCAATCAGGTTTTTAGTTTAGTAATTCAATAGACATTCTAAGCAGTAAATAAAGTTCTATAGTGTTCTAATTCAAGAAAGCTGTATGTCCACAATTTTTAGGTAGCATATTTTTGAAATCAACCATTTTTTACAACCAGATCTCATTCACACAAACACTTAGATCATGTTTGAACATGTTTAGGGGTAGATATGAGTGTATGTTTAGCTCTTTATTAACAACTGTATAAACTTCAAAAATCATAAACACAGACATCAGACCTATGTACATGCATTTGTGTGATGATCCAATTCAAGACAGCTGTGTGGTATTTAACTGTGAAGGAAAAAACTCACAATGCAAGTTTGCAATTTATCTCACTGTTTTGCTTGCAAATTAGCAGTATTGCTAATGAAATTAACACAGGTAGCATCTGTATTTTAATAACAATGTACCTATCTCTTGTAGGTAAAAACAGTGCTCAATTTAGCAAATATATTAAATAAATCACTCGTATTTTGACAATTGTATCTTTCAGATGCCTCGAAAGAAAGGATGGAAGAGAGGTGAAGCTCTGAAGAAGAGGTTGGCCTTGGGTAGAAACCCACCAACCAATGTCCTTCGGGATCAAAGCGATATTGTCCTTCGGGATCAAAGCGATACTGTCCTTCGGGATCAAAGCGATACTGTCCTTCGGGATCATAATAAATCAGAAAGTATTGTCCTTCGGGATCATAATGAATCAGAAAGTACTGTCCTTCGGGATCATAGCAATACTGTCCTTCGGGATCATAGCAATACTGTCCTTCGGGATCATAGCAATACTGTCCTTCGGGATCATAGCAATAATGTCCTTCGGGATCATAGCAATACTGTCCTTCGGGATCATAGCAATACTGTCCTTTGGGATCATAATGAATCAGAAAGTATTGTCCTTCGGGATCAGAATGAATCAGAAAGTATTGTCCTTCGGGATCAGAATGAATCAGAAAGTATTGTCCTTCGGGATCAGAATGAATCTGTAAGTATTATCTTTCGGGATCAGAACGAGTCGCAAATTAGTGCTGGAAGTATTTTTAATAAAGTACATGATGAAGAAACAAATAATGTTGCAGAGAGTTTCTCATTAGAGCAATTTCATTTGTTAAATGATTCAGTTGGAAATGTTAATGATCAGACAACAGGTAATAAGTTCATGCTAAAAACTTCAGTACAAGGAAGCTTTCATCAAGGTCATCATCAATTTCTAGATAACAGTGGAAAACAGTGTGTTGCAAATAGCTTAGTTTCTATGATATTCAGTCAAATCAAATGTGTAGATTCATGGGATTCGGAAGATTTGGATATAATACTGCAAACTGGTAATGAATTGTATGGCTTTTTACAACAGTCTACAACTGTTAATTCAGAACTGTTATTAGTGACAGAATTACCACAAACAGTTGATTTATTTGACACCCAGTTTACTTTGAGTGTTGGTGACTCATTATTTGGTATTATTGGTGAAAGTGATGATGAGAACACATTTCTTACACCATTTGACAATGCTCTTGATATATCATTAACTGAATATAATTCATGCTTTGTCATATTTGGTGGAGCAGCATTTGCTGTGATCAAGAATGATGGATTTTATTGGATCTTTGATTCACATTCAAGAAATTCCAAAGGCATGGTAGCACCTGATGGATTAAGCATAGCAATCCAGTTCAGTAGTATTGAGATGGTGTATAAACATTGTTGTGATCTTGCTGTATCCATGCATGTGCATGAAAATGAACAGTTTGAAGTTACGGGTATAAATGTTAATGCTGAAAAGTGTCATGTTATTGACACTGAAACTCAGTCAGATAATGAAGTGGAGTTAGTTGAATCAGATCATACACCTTTTTTATATCAACCCTTGTCCTCTGAGATGCGTCAAAGATTGTGCACTGAACTTAGTTTACAAAATGAAAGAGAAAGATTTGGGTTTCATACTGAAACTTTTGAAATGGGTGAACCATGTAAAACCAAATCTATCCAAGGGGATGGTAATTGTTTTTTCCGGGCTTTGTCATATGTACTATCTGGAAGTGAGGATAACCACATGCGAATCAGATTTGCCATTGTAAATCATCTAAAGAAGAATAACCCTGTGTTTTACCCCTTTTTAAGACCAGGCCATGTGTCTGTTGATGATTACATTATAGCATCAGGTATGCAATATGCTCAAACATGGGCAACAGAAGTTGAAATACTTGGAGCTGCTGATCTATTAAGAACAGATATTTGCACATTTAGCCGAGGTAAATGGATTAAATATTCCAACTATCAGCTTAACAAGAGTGTATCCAATAATGGAAAAGCAATATACTTAAAACACGCTATGGAAATACATTATGAAGTGGTTGAATGTGTCAAGCATGCTGGTGATGTGTTGTGTGACTGCTCCCAGAGCAACATTATAGAACAAGACAGGGTGTCAAAAATTGGAACGAAAAAAAGACGTTTAGAAAGCACAGAAACTAATATTGGAGCAACAATGAAATTATTTAAAAATGATAGCAATATAGAGTCAGATGATGCACCAAACACTTTAACTAAACAACCAAAAATTACAAAATCTCAGGGCAGACGTGCCTACCTTAAATGTTTGAAAGAATATGTTCAAAGAAAACGAAGTGCTAAACAAACTGGGCAACATGTGGCTAAAAAACGTAAACTAGAGAAAGAGCAAAAGCGATATTACAATGATAACAGTTTTTGCCAAAGAAAAAAAAAGAACATGATTCAACATTATGCGAATAATAAGTCTCACAGGGAAGCTGTGAAGACAAGAAGCACTACAAAATATAAATATGACGAAATGCACAGGGAGTCTATAAAAACTAGAAGCATTACTAAATATAAAGAAGATGAATTACACAGGGATTCTGTGAAATCTAGAAGCATTGCTAAATATAAATATAATCCGTCGCACAGAGAAGCTGTGAAGGAAAGGAGTACTACAACATATAAAAAGAATGAACAGCATAGAAAAGATCTTTTAAATAGAATAACCACCAAGAGATTAATAGAATCAAATAAGAAACAATATTTTAGAAATGTATTGGCTATGTTTAGAAATGAAATTGCCAATGGTCCAGATTTTGTCTGTGCAGTATGCCATCGGCGACTTTTCAGAAATCAAGTTATTCACTGTAAAAAAGAGGTGTACACCAAAAAAGGTGGAAATGTTGCATTAATTGCAGATAAGTGTATTACCGAAGATTATCTACACAAATGTAGCAGTGTGTGTTCTAGTGATAGTGAATGTTTATATTTGAAAAATGGACAGTGTAAATTATGGATTTGTTTTACTTGTCAAAGAAAAATCCTTAGTGGTAAAATTCCATGTGAAGCAGTTACCAACAATCTTAATCTGAAGCCTATTCCAGATGAATTAAAATGCTTAAACTCCCTTGAACAACATTTGGTGGCATTGCACATACCTTTTATGAAAATGTTGGCTTTACCAAAAGGTGGACAGAATGGTGTTCATGGACCTGTTGTATGTGTCCCTTCTAGCATTGATAAAGCTACATCCATTTTACCAAGATGTGAATCAGATGACCAAATGATAAAAGTAAAACTGAAGCGGAAACTAACATACAAGGGCCATTATCAGTATCACTTTGTAAATGAGGCTCATATAAAAAATGCATTAGTATATCTGCAGAAGAACAATAAATGGTATAGTGATGTTTGTTTTAACAAAGATTGGGTTAATCCTTTAGCAAAAATTGAAGAAGAAATTGAAACACCAGATAGCGAAGATAGTGCCTCAAAACATTCTGAAGAAAAAAATAGAGATTTTGAGGACAATGAAGAAGAAAAAGATGGATTACTTTTAGATACATGTCTTCAACCAGTTGATGTTGGACCCGAAGTTCTTGATCAACCTTCTGATGAAATATCTTGTATTGCCCCTGCTGAAGGAAATAGTCCAGTTAAAATGTTAATGGATGAGGGTAATGAAGCAAAGTCTTTTCCTGTATTGTATCCTGAAGGATCACCAACATTTCATGACAAACGCAGTGAAAAAATAACATTGTCAAGATATCTGCATACTCGTTTGATGAATGCAGATGGTAGATTTGCAAAAAATACAGATTTTATATTTTATGCTCAGTATTTGTCAGAAGTACAACAAGTTGTCTCAAATGTGTCTATTGCCTTACGCAAAGGTTCTGGTAAAGCAGGTGGTCAATCTGTAACAGCTGCAACTTTAACAAATTCACAATCATTGACTGACATTCTTAAGCACAATGAGGGATACAAGTTTTTGAAACCCATCCGTGGAACACCCCCTTTTTGGCAAAGTGCACAGAAAGATTTATTTGCAATGTTAAGACAGCTTGGTATACCTACATGGTTTTGTTCATTTTCATCTGCTGACACGAGATGGCCTGAAATAATTGAATGTATTCTTCGAGAAGAAGGTGATACACGAAGTTTTGAAGAGCTTGATTGGTCTGAAAAATGTTCTGTATTAAGAAGCAACCCTGTAACTGCAGCTCGAATGTTTGAACACAGATTCCACTCTTTTTTGAAACAGGTAATAATGTCACCTGCAGCACCTATTGGCGAAATAGTAGATTATTTTTACCGTGTTGAATTTCAGCAACGTGGTTCTCCTCATACACATTGTCTTTTCTGGGTAAAGGATGCACCAATTATTGATAAAGATGATGATGAAGAAGTAACAGCTTTTGTGGACAAATATGTCACTTGTGAAATGCCATCTCCGGAACAAGATGAAGAACTTAATGAGATTGTGAATAGTGTACAAAAACACAGTACAAGACATTCAAAAACTTGCAGAAAACTTGGTACTACTTGTAGATTTAATTTCCCACGCCCACCTTCAGGAAAAACCTTTATTGTTCAAACTGATGGAGACAAATCTAATGACAAAGAAGAGAAAACAATTGAAACTGATGATGTCATACAGAATTATGTTGATAGTGAATCAGAATATCAAGAAACAGACCAAAAAAATGAGATGACTAAAGATACAGCCATGGCAATTCTGACAAAAATCTGGAATATACTACTCAATTCTGAAAAGAACTTCACATCTGTTTCATCCTTGTTTGCGTACATTGAATTAACCCAAGAAAACTTCGAGAAAGCGTCTAGCGTGTTGACAAAGAAAACAAGCATAGTTTTAAAACGCCAACCTTCTGATGTTTGGGTAAATCAATATAACAAAGATCTTCTGAGATGCTGGAATGCAAATATGGACATACAATATATTGTGGATGCCTACAGTTGTGTTGTGTACATTATTAGCTACATTTCAAAAGCAGAACGAGAAATGGGATTGTTGTTAGATCATGCACAGAGGGAAGCATCAAAAGAAGGGAATATGGATGCAAAACTTGCAATGAAAAAAATTGGAGGTGTATATCTTCACAACCGTGAGTTGAGTGCTCAGGAGGCTGTATACAGAGTTTGTAATTTAAGGTTAAAAGAATGCTCAAGAAAAGTACAATTTATTCCTACAGGCGATACTCCAATTAAAATGAGTCTTCCACTAGCAATTTTAAAGAGCATGAGTAAAGGCGGAGATCTCAACAATGAAAACATTTGGATGACAAGTATGCTTGATCGTTATAAGAATAGACCAAATGAAATTAATACCATGTGTCTTGCAAGTTTTGCTTCTGAATACAGAATTGTACCTACATCAGAGGTAGAAAGAAAAAGAAATATTGATAACAATAAAGTTATTAAACTTAATAATGGTCTAGGTTTTATGCAAAAGAGAACAAGAACTGATCCTGCAGTTGTTAGATATGCAAGATTTTCAGTAACTAAGCAACCAGAGAAGCATTATCAAAGTATATTGCAACTTTTTCTACCATACAGGGCTGAATGCCAGTTGAAACCTAAACAATTCCATTCATTTGAAGAGTTTTATCAAACTGGTGCTGTGAAATACAAGAACAATTGGCCTGAAAGAGTTAAATCTATAGTTGACAGAAATAAAGCAATGTTTGAGAAAGATGTTGATGTTATTGATGCAGCTGAGCAAATGCTTGAGTCATGCCCTCTTTTAGAAGATGCATGGGCACAAATTCACCCAGAGTCCGAGAAGGAAAGATTAGAATGTTTAGAATCAGTTAGTACGAATTCGGTATCTAATGAATCAGAAAGTGAAGATTCAATTCCAGACTTGTTGCACAAAGATAAAAAAGACGTTTGTAAAGAAGTATATAGTCAGTGTGGAATGTCCAAAGATGAGGCTAAAATATTGATGAGATCACTTAATGATAAACAGCGTGATATATTCTACACTGTTCGACAATGGTGTTTAGATAAAGCTAATGGCAAGAATGTTGCACCATTTCACATGTTCTTAAGTGGAGGAGCAGGAACAGGAAAATCTCATGTTATCAAAGCTGTGTATTATGAGGCTTCAAGAATTCTTGCTCGTATTCTACCAAATCCAGATGATATTTCTGTTCTGTTGACAGCACCGACCGGTGTAGCTGCGTTCAACATAAATGCAACCACTGTCCATAGTACTTTCTCAATAGCAGTTGATGCCAAATTGCCATATCAACCACTAGGACAAGATACATTAACCACCATTCGTTCCAAACTAAGTAGTCTGCAGATTCTTATTATTGATGAAATTTCAATGGTTGACAAGAAGTTGCTTTGTTATATACATGGGAGATTAAGGCAAATCAAACAGACTGGTGACTATTCACCATTTGGAAATGTTTCTGTGATTGCTGTAGGCGATTTTTATCAATTACCACCTGTAAAAGGAAAAGCTTTATATGTTAGTAGCGAAGGTATGGATCTGTGGAATGATTATTTCGCCATTGCTGAATTAACAGATGTAGTAAGGCAGCAAGATCAACAGTTTGCTGAGGCATTAAATAGCGTCAGAACACGAAGAAAATCTGATGAATTACCAGCAAATGTTGTGAACATGTTTCGTCTGTGTGAAACTGGTGAAGAGTACAATGGTATGCATATATTTGCAACAAATAAAGATGTGGATCTATGTAATATAAACATGCTTCATTTAACATGTTCAAACCCCATATGTATTAATGCTCAAGACTTTTCTAGAAATACTAAAACTAAAAAACTAGAACAGAGAGAGAGGAACTATGTCAAAGTCTACAATACAAACTTGGCAAAGACGGTTACTTTGGCTATAAATGCTCGTGTGATGTTAATTAAAAACATTGATGTATCTGATGGTCTAGTAAATGGTGTTTTTGGCAAAATTGCACATATTTCTTTTGAAGACAATAACATATTTCCATCCTGTATATATGTAGTGTTTGATAATGTGAAGGTTGGTACTAAACTACGCAGTAAATCTGGAAGCTTCTCTGTATTATCACCAAATAGCACACCTATAAAACCATCAGAGGACAGAGTAAACAATGGTGGAGGCATTAGAAGACAATATCCATTAAAGCTAGCTTATGCATGCACTATACACAAAGTACAAGGATTAACAGTAGAGAAAGCTGTAGTATCATTGAATAAAATATTTTCTCCAGGGCAAGCTTATGTAGCCTTGAGTAGAGTTAAGTCATTAGATGGCCTTATTATTCAAGATTTCAAGGAATCGAGTATGTATTGCAATGAAAAGATTGAATCAGCTCTATTAAGCATGCCAAAATACTTGACGTCAAAATCAGTGTCAGACAGGGTTTGCCAATGTACTATCTTGCTATACAATGTTGAAGGATTATTATCTCATTTTGAAGACATCAAATGCGATAAAAGACTTGTTAATGTTGATTTTATGTGTTTGACAGAAACCTGGCTACTGGATGGGCAACTATATAGTGAATTAGAATTAAAAGATTTTGATTTTCATCACAAACCACGGTCATTATCTTATGATACATCTAATGAGATAACATCAGATTTGAAACAACAGGCACATGGAGGTGTAGCAGTTTATTCTAGCATTCATAAAAGTACTGAATTCCTCAAGCTACATGTGTCTAATTTGGAGTACTTAGCTTTTTATGTGAAAGACTTATGTGTGTCAGTAGCTGTTATATATAGACCGCGGTCATATAAAGCTGATGTGTTTAGAGAAAACCTATTGTGTCTGGTTAGTGAAATGAGTAAAATATCTGCAAGTAACATTATTATTGGTGATTTCAACGAAAATATACTTGTGTCTTCCAGTGTGCAGAACATTTTGGAAAAGCAAGGATTCAAACAATGTGTAGCCTTACCAACTACAGAAAGTGGAACGTTGATTGACCATGTATACATTAAAAACGCTGACATTCTTAATGTTGAAGTTATACAAACATATTATGGGTTCCATGATGCTGTGAATATTCAGTTCTGAAAGTATCAATATTTTGGTACACTCAACCTGGACTTATTATTATTGAAATTCCAATTTCCTACCTTCATATGGATGTCAACATTGCTACAACTGGAATGCTAGAATTACACTTAAGTGATGAGTCTATTATAGGGAAAAATATTCCAATGTATTTAGATATTCAGATTCTCTCCCTATGTTTACTGCGCGAATAGCATTACAGGGCGTGAAAGTAAAACTAAGGGACACGCCCACCCACCCCACTCCACTTCACTCATTATAGGATTGGGAGGGGGCACTTACTGACATGGATATTTCGCTAACTTATTTTTTATAACAAAAAATAATTTTGAATGTTTTTTTTAACAGAGGAGATAGTTGCAGTTACGTGACATTTATTTATTGTATCCATTTTATGTTAAATTGTTTTGCTGATCAATGTAATGATGTTGCCCACCATGATGTCATTGTTTAAACGTGCTTAGTATAGGTCGTTATGCAAGATATATAATGTAATTAACGACTTTGAATATATAATCTATATTGTGAGGTCTAATAATTTCAGGAAAGCAGTAACGTAATTGCAACTTTACTTTAAAACATCATTTATAATTTCAATTATTCACACAGTATCCATCAAGTGCCCCCCTCCCAATACAAATATAATTTATCTATACTACTCAAAACAATCTAGGAAACACTAGCTTCTGAAATTATATATTGTTTAATGTTATGTAACTGTTATATTCACACAACCTTACATGTTTGGTTTGGGTTCCAATATAGGAAAATTTAATATAGCAATGAAATTGAAAAGTTTATCATAAACCTGCTCGAAATGCATGTTATGTTGTCACACATTCTATAAGCATGACACCTCGTCATTAATAATTTGAGCATGGAAGTGGACTAATAATAACTGTGACACCTATATTTTTCAAAACTTTTCAACAGTACAGAAATGACTAAGGTTAAGCCACCCATTTGCAACAACTTTAGATGAGAGTGATACCATCTTGTCACAGGTTTTAACAGCCAAACTATGGCCATCAATGTCAAATTCAGCGCCTTTGGAACATAAATCATACCAAAGTGAATGACCAAACCAAGTCAATGATCTCATGGATGATGTGATCGAAATATCATTTCATACAGACTGATGAATACTTCATCGATACCACAGTAGAATAGTATAATCACTTAATGTGATGACAGCATTATGATACAAGTTGATTAATGTCTCCCCTCTCCATATAACATATAAGCCTGCTGGACAACGAATATATGCTGTAGAAGTTTAGAATGGTAAACCGAGCCACATGTCAATACTGGTTCCCTTGCAGAACGAGTATATCCAGAATCACAATGTGGTTTTAGTTCAGGTTCCTCCACCATAGACATGACCTTTTCTGGGAGACAACTCCAGGAAAAGTGCAGTGAAAAGCGACAACCTTTATACTTGGCTTTTGTTGACCTTACCAACCTTCAACCTGGTAAGTCGCTGTGGCTTATTCAGTCTTCTTCAGTGCATAGGCTGCCCACCAAAGCTTCTAAGCCTCATCAAGTCTTTCCATACAGACATGAAAGGCACTGTCAGCTTCGACGAGGATTCATCTGAACCATTCGACATTTGCAGCGGTGTTAAGCAAGGATGCATGCTCGCTCCAGACTCTTCAGGATCTTCTTCTTTCTCCTTCTGTACTATGCCTTTGACTCTTCATCTGACAATGTCAACATCCACACCAGGCACGATGGAAAACTCTTCAACTGGTCTCGGCTCCGGGCTAAGTCCAAGATCACATGTGTTCCTCTCAGAGAAATTTTGTTTGCTGATGATGCTGCTCTTGCGAGTCACGCCCACGACAGTCTTCAACAACTTATGGATCGCGTTTCTAAAGCCTGCAAAGGGTTCGCGCTCACAATCAGCATTAAAAAGACAGAGGTAATGGAAAAGGACCCTCAAATACCACCCTCCATTCAAATCGATGTTTCGCAGTTGGCTGTGGTCGACAACTTGAGATACTTGGGCTCAAACATCTCTCAGAACCTGTCCCTTGATGCAGATAAATGCTCGTATGGACAAGGGACGTCTTTCAAAGAACTTGCTGTACGGTCAACTAGAAGAAGGAGCATGCCCAGTTGGTCGGCCACGCCTTTGGTTTTGTAAAAGAGACCCCAAGGCTACTCACATAGACAGACAGTCATGGGAGATAACAGCCGATGACTGCTCAGCATGGAGACAAGCAGTCAGCATGGGCATCCAGGGCGTGGAGGAGGACAGACACGGAAGACAGTGATAGAAGTGACTGAGGAGTGAAGCATCTACCAGCTCACTCGACAACTCAGTTTTATTCTGCGGGGACTGTCACTCAAGGATTGAGCTCTACAGCCACCACAGTGCAACCCATCATCTTCCTAGACGGACGGGGGCCAACGACAAGAATACTGGACAAAACTTTCTAATTGGATCAATTTGGTATTCATTTAATATGAACCCAATTAACTATTCATAGAATTTACTGTCGTGTGATGGATAAACTGTTCATATTATCGTGTATGTGTTGTACATTGTTGTATCACCAATTATAATACATTCATTTTTTATAATTTTCATTCCTGTGGAATGTGCTATCATAACATGCATTTTGATCTGATTTATTGTAGTTGTAACTGGAAAAAAAGAAATCATGTTTGAATCAGGCTATTTCAGTGTCCCCTAAACTATTTTGAGTACTTTAGTTATCGTTTTTCTGGGATGTAAATTAGTCCTTATTTCTTTTAGCCGAATTATTATCAGAAATACACAATATATATAGGTAAAATAAATGAAACTTTAATATGGTTAGAACAATGTCTTCAAAGCAACGAAATGTAAAGATTCATTTTTAATCCTGTAGCCTTGTTGTTTCTCAATGTTATGTTAAACATATTTTCACAGAAGAAATCCGAGCATGCGTTCTCTGAATTTGTGCACTCATATTTGCCATATATATTCTGAATATGTAACCATATATTATATAGTTAGTGAAGTACTAGGAGCGTCTATTATAGTGTCAGTAAAAAAATTATTTGTGCGTATGTATACATCAGAACGTTAAAAACATGAAATCTGACATGATAGACATAGTTATCTAAGAAAGACAATGAATACCGCATCATCTGCATTGTATTGATTTTATAATCATGTAACTGTAGATATATTCTAGTGTTGTTGAATATACATGATTTCACTATAATTTTAATGTTCCATTAGATTTTGAAAACCAGTTTCTTTTTGTTTCACATTACGAACTTAGCTAATGAGCTTCTTTACTGATATATAATGTCATTTGCTTATTTAGATGACTGTATTATATATACCCTAAACCACATGTAATAGTTTTTGTACATATTGTTATTGATGTTGCAAAATAAATGACTCATTATTGAAATAACAAAACTAAGTGATTTACTCAGTTATATGTTAAGGAATCTCCGAAGCAAATGTTTCTTATAGTACTGTACCCTGGCTTGACAAACACAATGAATGCATGACACAATTATGCCAATAGATGCATATGCATACTAAAAACTATTCAGGATATTATAATTGTGCATATTTGACGAACCACATAACCATATCCATCTAATCGGTTTCCCACATATTGTGCCATATTTATTTTCAATCTCCCTTCTCTATATACAATGGTTTTCATAACATTAGGTTCAGGCACACTTAATGAATAATATACTGTTGACTAACATGTTTGCAAATATATCTATATATCCACTGGGAATGACAGTCCTTATTCTGTGATACTTTTGGTTAATAAAAATGATTATTTTCGTTATTTTCATATCATCATCATTAAAAGTACATTCGAGACGTTATAAATATATAAGGATAAAATATGCAAAATATCGTATAAATAGTATTTCATTCATATGCTGTAGGGCATTTCTAGTTGACATTAAATTCACGAACATGATCAACTCACTACATGCTATATGTCGTAACAATAGTTTTAGGAAGCTTTGTTGTTTTAACTAAATGCAAGATGGCAGACAAACTACACAATATATGGATTTGATTTCACAGGAATATGTTAAACTTAATGCAAGAATTCCACATACCAAATTTTGTATCAGTCTGGCAAATAGTTCATGAGTTATAGAACTTTTTCTCTTTTACTAAATCCAAGATGGCTGACAAAGGAAGCCATTTTTCAAAAATCTGCTTCAGTAACTTTGTAGAGCTTTCAACAGAGATACTATATGCTGAATTGCTTTTCAAACAAGCAAGCAGTTTTTAAGAAGATAATTTTTTGAGGTTTTTTCATTTTTGTGATAAATTCAACATGGCCACCAAAACCACTTGAATCATGGGAAATATTTTCATGAACACATAATCATCTTATTGAGCGGATGTTGTATGCCAAGTTTTGTTTAAATCTGGCAAATTGTTCATAAGTTATAGCATAATGTCACTTTTTACTAAATCCAAGATGGCTGCCAAATAAAGCCATTTTTCAAAAATCTGCTTCAGTAACTTTGTAGAGCTTTCAACAGAGATACTATATGCTGAATTGCTTTTCAAACAAGCAAGCAGTTTTTAAGAAGATAATTTTTTGAGGTTTTTTTTCATTTTTGTGATAAATTCAACATGGCCGCCAAAAACACTTGAATCATGGGAAATATTTTCATGAACACATAATCATCTTATTGAACACATGTTTTATGCCAACTTTAATTTCAATCGGGCTAATTGTTCATGAGTTATAGCGTACTTTCACTTTCGAAATAATCCAAAATGGCTGCCAAAGGAAGCCATTTTTCAAAAATCGGCTTCAGTCACTTTGTAGAGCTATGGCCATAGATGCTGCAAAGCAAATGTCTAATCACATGAATGAGCCATTTTTGAGAAGAAGATTTTAAAAGTTTTTTGTCAATTTTCAGAAAATCCAATATGGCGGCCAAGGTCACATGACCGCTAAAGATTTTATTGCTGATATTTGCTAGACATGAGCCAATGATGCCACACACAAAAACCGGAAGTTCCTAGACCCTCAGAAAGTGGTGCAATTGAGCACTTCCGGTTTGTGTTGTACCTAAGATGGCGGCCAGGTCATGTGACCTACATAGCTGGTTTTGGGGTATGCACCACAACTCATCGCCCTTTATCAGCATGCAAAATGGCAAATCAATCGCTGCATTATTTTTCAAGTTACAGTGGTTACAAAAAACGGCGGAAAAATAATAATAATAAACATAGCAATTACAATAGGGTTTCGCCCCATAGGGCTCGAAACCCTAATAATAATAATAAATATAGCTGCATAGCAGCGATGACGGGTTTCGAGCCTGCGTGGCTCATGGCAAATTGCACTTGCTCGATGTGATTATTTGACGAACGTTTCATGTCTAGAATGCAAGATAGCAGACAAACTACACAACATATGGATTTGATTTCACAGGAATATGATAAACTACAAGGACAAATGCAAGGACAAATAGTTCGTGAGTTATAGAACTTTTTCTCTTTTACTAAATCAAAGAGGGCTGCCAAAGGAAGCCATTTTTAAAAATCAACTTCAGTAACTTTGTAGAGCTATCAACAGGGATACTATATGCCAAATTGCTTATCAAACAAGCAAGCAGTTTTTAACAAGATAATTTTTTTGAGGTTTTTTGAATTTTTGTGATAAATTCAACATGGCCGCCAAAACCACTTGAATCATGGGAAATATTTTTATGAACACATAATCATCTTATTGAAGGGATGTTGTATGCCAACTTTGGTTTCAATCTGGCAAATTGTTCATGAGTTATAGCGTAATTTCACTTTTTACTAAATCCAAGATGGCTGCCAAAGAAAGTCATTTTTCAAAAATCTGATTCAGTAATTTTGTAGAGCTATCAAGAGAGATAATATATGCTAAATTGATTGTCAAACAAGCAAGCAGTTTTTAAGAAGATATTTTTTTGAGATTTTTTGCATTTTTTTGATAAATTCAAGATGGCGGCCAAAACCACTTGAATCATGGGAAATATTTTTATGAACACATAATCAACTTATTGAAGGGATGTTGTATGCCAAGTTTTGTTTAAATCTGGCAAATCGTTCATAAGTTATAGCGTACTTTCACTTTTTACTAAATCCAAGATGGCTGCCAAAGGAAGCCATTTTTCGAAAAACTGCTACAGTAACTTTGTAGAGCTATCAACAGAGATACTATATGCTAAATAGATTGTCAAACAAGCAAGCAGTTTTTAAGATAATAATTTCTTGAGGTTTTTGGCATTTTTGTGATAAATTCAAGATGGCCGCCAAAACCACTTGAGTCATGGGAAATATTTTTATGAACACATAATCATTTTATTGAGTGGATGTTGTATGCCAAGTTTTGTCGAAATCTGGAAAATTTTTCATAATTTATAGCGTAATTTCACTTTTCACTAAATCTAAGATGGCTGCCAAAGGAAGCCATTTTTCAAAAATCTGCTTCAGTACCTTTGTAGAGCTATCAACAGAGATACTATATGCTAAATTGATTGTCAACCAAGCAAGCAGTTTTTAAGAAGATAATTTTTTGAGGTTTTTTGCAATTTTTTGATAAATTCAATATGGCCGCCAAAACCACTTGAATCATGGGAAATATTTTTATGAACACATATATAATCATCTTATTGAAGGAATGTTGTCTGCCAAGTTTTGTTTAAATCTGGCAAATTGTTCATAAGTTATAGCGTACTTTCACTTTTTACTAAATCCAAGATGGCTGCCAAAGGAAGCCATTTTTCAAAAATCTGCTTCAGTCACTTTGTAGAGCAATGGCCATAGGTGCTGCAAAGCAAATGTCTAATCACATGAACGAGCCATTTTTGAGAAGAAGATTTTAAAAGTTTTTTGTCAATTTTCACAAAATCCAATATGGCGGCCAAGGTCACATGACCGCTAAAGATTTTATTACTGACATTTGTTAGACATGAGCCAATGATGCCACACAAAAAAACCGGAAGTTCATAGACCCTCAGAAAGTGGTGCAATTAAGCACTTCCGGTTTGTGTTCTACCTAAGATGGCTGCCAGGTCATGTGACCTACATGGCTGGTTTTGGGATATGCACCACAACTCATGGCCCTTCATCAGCATGCAAAATGCCTAATCAATCGCAGCATTATTTTTCAAGTTACAGTGATTTATAAAAACGGCGGAAAAATAATAATAAATATAGCTGCATAGCAGCGATGACGGGTTTCGAGCCTGCGTGGCTCATGACAAATTGCACTTGCTCGATGTGATTATTTGACGAACGTTTCATGTCTAGAATGCAAGATAGCAGACAAACTACACAACATATGGATTTGATTTCACAGGAATATGATAAACTTAATGCACGGACAAATAGTTCATGAGTTATAGAACTTTTTCTCTTTTACTAAATCCAAGATGGCTGCCTAAGGAAGCCATTTTTAAAAATCTACTTCAGTAACTTTGTAGAGCTATCAACAGAGATACTATATGCTAAATTGCTTTTCAAACAAGCAAGCAGTTTTTAACAAGATATTTTTTTGAGGTTTTTTGAATTTTTGTGATAAATTCAACATGGCCGCCAAAACCACTTGAATCATGGGAAATATTTCCATGAACACATAATCATCTCATTGAGCGGATGTTGTATGCCAAGTGTTGTTTAAATCTGGCAAATTGTTCATAAGTTATAGCGTGCTTTCACTTTTTACTAAATCCAAGATGGCTGCCAAAGGAAGCCATTTTTCGAAAATCTGCTTCAGTAACTTTGTAGAGCTATGGACAGAGATACTATATGCTGAATTGCTTTTCAAACAAGGAAGCAGTTTTTAACAAGATAATTTTTTGAGGTTTTTTGAATTTTTGTGATAAATTCAACATGGCCGCCAAAACCACTTGAATCATGGGAAATATTTCCATGAACACATAATCATCTCATTGAGCGGATGTTGTATGCCAAGTTTTGTTTAAATCTGGCAAATCGTTCATAAGTTATAGTGTACTTTCACTTTTTACTAAATCCAAGATGGCTGCCAAAAGAAGCCATTTTTCGAAAATCTGCTTCAGTAACTTTGTAGAGCTATCAACAGAGATACTATATGCTAAATTGATTGTCAAACAAACAAGCAGTTTTTAAGAAGATAATTTTTTGAGGTTTTTTGCAATTTTTTGATAAATTCAATATGGCCGCCAAAACCACTTGAATCATGGGAAATATTTTTATGAACACATAATCATCTTATTGAAGGGATGTTGTACGCCAACATTGGTTTAAATCTGGCAAATTGTTCATGAGTTATAGCGTACTTTCACTTTTTATTAAATCCAAGATGGCTGCCAAAGGAAGCCATTTTTCAAAAATCTGCTTCAGTCACTTTGTAGGGCTATGCCCATAGGTGCTGCAAAGCAAATGTATAATCACATGAATGAGCCATTTTTGAGAAGAAGATTTTAAAATTTTTTTGTCAATTTTCGGAAAATCCAATATGGCGGCCAAGGTCACATGACCGCTAAAGATTTTATTGCTGATATTTGCTAGACATGAGCCAATGATGCCACACAAAAAAACCGGAAGTTCCTAGACCCTCAGAAAGTGGTGCAATTGAGCACTTCCGGTTTGTGTTCTATCTAAGATGGCGGCCAGGTCATGTGACCTACATAGCTGGTTTTGGGGTATGCACCACAACTCATGGCCCTTTATCAGCATGCAAAATGGCAAATCAATCGCAGCATTAGTTTTCAAGTTACAGAACTTACAAAAAACGGCGGAAAAATAATAATAATAAATATAGCTGCATAGCAGCGATGACGGGTTTCGAGCCTGCGTGGCTCATGACAAATTGCACTTGCTCGATGTGATTATTTGACGAACGTTTCATGTCTAGAATGCAAGATAGCAGACAAACTACACAACATATGGATTTGATTTCACAGGAATATGATAAACTTAATGCAAGGACAAATAGTTCATGAGTTATAGAACTTTTTCTCTTTTACTAAATCCAAGATGGCTGCCAAAGGAAACCATTTTTAAAAGTCTACTTCAGTAACTTTGTAGAGCTATCAACAGAGATACTATATGCTAAATTGCTTTTCAAACAAGCAAGCAGTTTTTAACAAGATATTTTTTGAGGTTTTTTGAATTTTTGTGATAAATTCAACATGGCCGCCAAAACCACTTGAATCATGGGAAATATTTCCATGAACACATAATCATCTCATTGAGCGGATGTTGTATGCCAAGTTTTGTTTAAATCTGGCAAATCGTTCATAAGTTATAGCGTGCTTTCACTTTTTACTAAATCCAAGATGGCTGCCAAAGGAAGCCATTTTTCGAAAATCTGCTTGAGTAACTTTGTAGAGCTATCGACAGAGATACTATATGCTGAATTGCTTTTCAAACAAAGAAGCAGTTTTTAACAAGATAATTTTTTGAGGTTTTTTGAATTTTTGTGATTAATTCAACATGGCCGCCAAAACCACTTGAATCATGGGAAATATTTCCATGAACACATAATCATCTCATTGAGCGGATGTTGTATGCCAAGTTTTGTTTAAATCTGGCAAATCGTTCATAAGTTATAGTGTACTTTCACTTTTTACTAAATCCAAGATGGCTGCCAAAAGAAGCCATTTATCGAAAATCTGCTACAGCAACTTTGTAGAGCTATCAACAGAGATACTATATGCTAAATTGATTGTCAAACAAACAAGCAGTTTTTAAGAAGATAATTTTTTGAGGTTTTTTGCAATTTTTTGATAAATTCAATATGGCCGCCCAAAACCACTTGAATCATGGGAAATATTTTTATGAACACATAATCATCTTATTGAAGGGATGTTGTATGCCAACTTTGGTTTAAATCTGGCAAATTGTTCATGAGTTATAGCGTACTTTCACTTTTTACTAAATCCAAGATGGCTGCCAAAGGAAGCCATTTTTCAAAAATCTGCTTCAGTCACTTTGTGAAGCTATCAACAGAGATACTATATGCCGAATTGTTTTTCAAACAAGCAAGCAGTTTTTAAGAAGTTAATTTTTTGAGTTTTTTGGCATTTTTGTGATAAATTCAACATGGCCGCCAAAACCACTTGAATCATGGGAAATATTTTTATGAACACATAATCATCTTATTGAAGGGATGTTGTATGCCAACTTTGGTTTAAATCTGGCAAATTGTTCATGAGTTATAGCGTACTTTCACTTTTTTACTAAATCCAAGATGGCTGCCAAAGGAAGCCATTTTTCAAAAATCTGCTTCAGTCACTTTGTGAAGCTATCAACAGAGATACTAAATGCCGAATTGTTTTTCAAACAAGCAAGCAGTTTTTAAGAAGATAATTTTTTTAGTTTTTTGGCATTTTTGTGATAAATTCAACATGGCCGCCAAAACCACTTGAATCATGGGAAATATTTTTATGAACACATAATCATCTTATTGAAGGGATGTTGTATGCCAACTTTGGTTTAAATCTGGCAAATTGTTCATGAGTTATAGCGTACTTTCACTTTTTACTAAATCCAAGATGGCTGCCAAAGGAAGCCATTTTTCAAAAATCTGCTTCAGTCACTTTGTGGAGCTATGGCCATAGGTGCTGCAAAGCAAATGTATAATCACATGAATGAGCCATTTTTGAGAAGAAGATTTTAAAAGTTTTTTGTCAATTTTCGGAAAATCCAATATGGCGGCCAAGGTCACATGACCGCTAAAGATTTTATTGCTGATATTTGCTAGACATGAGCCAATGATGCCACACAAAAAAACCGGAAGTTCCTAGACCCTCAGAAAGTGGTGCAATTGAGTACTTCCGGTCTGTGTTCTACCTAAAATGGCGGCCAGGTCAGGTGACCTACATAGCTGGTTTTGGGATATGCACCACAACTCATGGCCCTTTATCAGAATGCGAAATGGCAAGTCAATCGCAGCATTATTTTTCAAGTTACAGTGGTTACAAAAAACGGCGGAAAAATAATAATAATAAACATAGCAATTACAAAAGGGTTTCGCCCCATAGGGCTCGAAACCCTAATAATAATCAAAGCAATTACAATAGGGTTTCGCCCCATAGGGCTCGAAACCCTAATAATAATCAAAGCAATTACAATAGGGTTTCGCCCCATAGGGCTCGAAACCCTAAATATAGCTGCATAGCAGCGATGACGGGTTTCGAGCCTGCGTGGCTCATGGCAAATTGCACTTGCTCGATGTGATTATTTGACGAATGTTTCATGTCTAGAATGAAAAATAGCAGACAAACTACACAACATGTGGATTTGATTTCACAGGAATATGATAAACTTAATGCAAGGACAAATAGTTCATGAGTTATAGAACTTTTTCTCTTTTACTAAATCCAAGATGGCTGCCAAAGGAAGCCATTTTTCGATAATCTAATTTAGTAACTTTGTAGAGCTATCAACAGAGATACTATGTGCTAAATTGCTTTTCAAACAAGGAAACAGTTTTTAACAAGATAATTTTTTGAGGTTTTTTGAATTTTTGTGATAAATTCAACATGGCCGCCAAAACCACTTGAATCATGGGAAATATTTTCATGAACACATAATCATCTCATTGAGCGGATGTTGTATGCCAAGTTTTATTTAAATCTGGCAAATCGTTCATAAGTTATAGCGTACTTTCACTTTATACTAAATCCAAGATGGCTGCCAAAGGAAGCAATTTTTCGAAAATCGGCTTCAGTAACTTTGTAGAGCTATCAACAGAGATATTAAATAGATTGTCAAACAAGCAAGCAGTTTTTAAGATAATAATTTCTTGAGGTTTTTGGCATTTTTGTGATAAATTCAAGATGGCCGCCAAAACCACTTGAGTCATGGGAAATATATTTATGAACACATAATCATCTTATTGAGTGGATGTTGTATGCCAAGTTTTGTCGAAATCTTGAAAATTGTTCATAATTTATAGCGTAATTTCACTTTTCACTAAATCCAAGATGGCTGCCAAAGGAAGCCATTTTTCAAAAATCTGCTTCAGTACCTTTGTAGAGCTATCAACAGAGATACTATATGCTAAATTGATTGTCAACCAAGCAAGCAGTTTTTAAGAAGATAATTTTTTGAGGTTTTTGCAATTTTTTGATAAATTCAATATGGCCGCCAAAACCACTTGAATCATGGGAAATATTTTTATGAACACATAATCATCTTATAGAAGGGATGTTGTATGCCAACTTTGGTTTAAATCTGGCAAATTGTTCATGAGTTATAGCGTACTTTCACTTTTTACTAAATCCAAGATGGCTGCCAAAGGAAGCCATTTTTCAAAAATCTGCTTCTGTCACTTTGTAGAGCTATGGCCATAGGTGCTGCAAAGCAAATGTCTTATCACATGAACGAGCCATTTTTGAGAAGAAGATTTTAAAATTTTTTTGTCAATTTTCACAAAATCCAATATGGCGGCCAAGGTCACATGATCGCTAAAGATTTTATTGCTGATATTTGCTAGACATGAGCCAATGATGCCACACAAAAAAACCGGAAGTTCCTAGACCCTCAGAAAGTGGTGCAATTGAGCACTTCCGGTTTGTGTTCTACCTAAGATGGCGGCCAGGTCATGTGACCTACATGGCTGGTTTTGGGGTATGCACCACAACTTATGGCCCTTCATCAGCATGCAAAATGCCTATTCAATCGCAGCATTATTTTTCAAGTTACAGTGGTTTATAAAAACGGCGGAAAAATAATAATAATAAATATAGCTGCATAGCAGCGATGACGGGTTTCGAGCCTGCGTGGCTCATGGCAAATTGCACTTGCTCGTTGTGATTATTTGACGAATGTTTCATGTCTAGAATGAAAGATAGCAGACAAACTACACAACATATGGATTTGATTTCACAGGAATATGATAAACTTAATGCAAGGACAAATAGTTCATGAGTTATAGAACCTTTTCTCTTTTACTAAATCGAAGATGGCTGCCAAAGGAAGCCATTTTTCGATAATCTACTTCAGTAACTTTGTAGAGCTATCAACAGAGATACTATATGCTAAATTGCTTTTCAAACAAGGAAGCAGTTTTTAACAAGATAATTTTTTGAGGTTTTTTGAATTTTTGTGATAAATTCAACATGGCCGCCAAAACCACTTGAATCATGGGAAATATTTTCATGAACACATAATCATCTCATTGAGCGGATGTTGTATGCCAAGTTTTGTTTAAATCTGGCAAATCGTTCATAAGTTATAGCGTACTTTCACTTTTTTACTAAATCCAAGATGGCTGCCAAAGGAAGCCATTTTTCGAAAATCGGCTTCAGTAACTTTGTAGAGCTATCAACAGAGATACTATATGCTAAATAGATTGTCAAACAAGCAAGCAGTTTTTAAGATAATAATTTCTTGAGGTTTTTGGCATTTTTGTGATAAATTCAAGATGGCCGCCAAAACCACTTGAGTCATGGGAAATATTTTTATGAACACATAATCATCATATTGAGTGGATGTTGTATGCCAAGTTTTGTCGAAATCTGGAAAATTGTTCATAATTTATAGCGTAATTTCACTTTTCACTAAATCCAAGATGGCTGCCAAAGGAAGCCATTTTTCAAAAATCTGCTTCAGTACCTTTGTAGAGCTATCAACAGAGATACTATATGCTAAATTGATTGTCAACCAAGCAAGCAGTTTTTAAGAAGATAATTTTTTGAGGTTTTTTGCAATTTTTTGATAAATTCAATATGGCCGCCAATACCACTTGAATCATGGGAAATATTTTTATGAACACATAATCATCTTATCGAAGGGATGTTGTATGCCAACTTTGGTTTAAATCTGGCAAATTGTTCATGAGTTATAGCGTACTTTCACTTTTTACTAAATCCAAGATGGCTGCCAAAGGAAGCCATTTTTCAAAAATCTGCTTCAGTCACTTTGTAGAGCTATGGCCATAGGTGCTGCAAAGCAAATGTCTAATCACATGAACGAGCCATTTTTGAGAAGAAGATTTTAAAATTTTTTTGTCAATTTTCACAAAATCCAATATGGCGGCCAAGGTCACATGACCGCTAAAGATTTTATTGCTGATATTTGCTAGACATGAGCCAATGATGCCACACAAAAAAACCGGAAGTTCCTAGACCCTCAGAAAGTGGTGCAATTGAGCACTTCCGGTTTGTGTTCTACCTAAGATGGCGGCCAGGTCATGTGACCTACATGGCTGATTTTGGGGTATGCACCACAACTCATGGCCCTTCATCAGCATGCAAAATGCCTAATCAATCGCAGCATTATTTTTCAAGTTACAGTGCTTTAAAAAACGGTGGAAAAATAATAAGAATAATAATAATAAATATAGCTGCTTTGCAGCAATGTCGGGTTTCGAGCCCACTGACTTATTAGCAGCGTTCCAAAATCAGCATCATTGACAATAATATATTATAGGAAATTGCATGGCCTTCATACTAAACATGTTGCATGTTCCTGTCTGTAACAGTGCTTAAGGTATTACAATCTTGCATATTTAATGATGTCCATGACCATATATGGTCATCGGATGTTTTTGTCAGCTCTGTTGTGCAATAACTTCAATATTGCATTGGTTGCATTTTCCTATCTGTAACAGTGCTTGAGATATAACATTTATGCATATTTGATGAGGTCACATGACCATATGTGGTCATCACATTAGTTAGTCACATCTCTTGTTCCATAGATTCGATATTGCACAGGTTGCATGTTCCCGTCTGTAACAGTGCTTGAGTTATTACATTTATGCATATTTAATGATGTCACATGACCGTGTATTGGCATCAGATGTGTTAGTCACATATCTTGTCTCATAGCTTCGATATTGCACAGGTTGTGTGTTTCTATCTGTTACTGTGTTTCAAATATAACATTTATGCATATTTGATGAGGTCACATGACCATATATGGTCATCACATTAGTTAGTCACATCTCTTGTCCCATAGCTTCGATATTGCACAGGTTGCATGTTCCTATCTGTAAAGGTGCTTGATATATTACATTCAGGCATATTTAATGAGATCACATGACCATATATGGTCATCTTGTTTGTTAGTAGAATTCCATGTACCATCACTTCAAAATTGCACTGGTTGCATGTTCCCGTCTGTAACTGTGCTTGAGTTATTACATTTATGCATATTTGATGAAGTCACATGACCATATATGGTCATCACATGAGTTAGTCACATCTCGTGTCTTATAGCTTCGATATTGCACAGGTTGCATGTCCCTATCTGTAACAGTGCTTGATATATTACATTTATGCATATTTAATGAGATCACATGACCATATATGGTCATCTTGTTTGTTAGTAGAATTTCATGTACCATCACTTCAATATTGCACTGGTTGCATGTTCCTATCTGTAACAGTGCTTGAGATATTGCAATTATGTCTAAAAAATGAGGTCACGTGACCATGTAAAAGAATAAAAAAATATGGAAAAACATTCTAAAATCTTCTTATAAAAAACGGCTTATCGCCTGGACTCAATATTTTGGAATTAAATACTATGTCATATGATCTTTCAAAGTTATGCAGGGTTGGTTGATTTGTCGAAAATTATGCAAATGAGATGCAAAACAAAATTTAAAAAAATTCTAAAAAAAAAAGTCACGTGACCGCTAAAGTTTTTTTTGATGAAATTTGTAGCCCTTGTATCACTGCTACTATCATAAAAAAAATTGGAGCACTCAGACCCTCAGAAAGGTGCGCAATTCGGCATTGAAAATTTCGCCTTTAATCCAAGATGGCGGCCTGGTCATGTGACCTATGTGTCTGAACTTAGGATATGCACCAGATCTCATACAGCTTTACCATTGTGGCAAGTATGAAACTGATTGGTCCAACGGTGTTGACATAAAGCGTGTCCAAAAATTTAGGCGGAAGAATAATAATAATAAATATAGCTGCGTTGCAGCAATGTCGGGTTTCGAGCCCACTGACTTATTAGCAGCATTCCAAAATCAGCATCATGGACAATAATATATTAAAGGAAATTGCATGGCCTTCATACTAAACATGTTACATGTTCCTGTCTGTAACAGTGCTTAAGGTATTACAATCTTGCATATTTAATGATGTCACATGACCATATATGGTCATCGGATGTTTTTGTCAGCTCTGTTGTGCAATAACTTCAATATTGCATTGGTTGCATGTTCCTATCTGTAAAAGTGCTTGAGATATAACATCTATGCATATTTGATGAGGTCACATGATCATATATGGTCATCACATTAGTTAGTCACATCTCTTGTTCCATAGATTCGATATTGCACAGGTTGCATATTCCCGTCTGTAATAGTGCTTGAGTTATTACATTTATGCTTATTTGATGAGGTCACATGACCATATATGGTCAACGGATATGTTAGTTACTTCTGTTGTGCAATAGCTTCAATATTGCACTGGTTGCATGTTCCTATCTGTAACAGTGCTTGAGATATAACATTTATGCATATTTGATGAGGTCACATGACCATATATGGTCATCAGATGTGTTAGTCACTTCTGTTGTGCAATAGCTTCAATATTGCACTGGTTGCATGTTCCTATCTGTAACAGTGCTTGAGTTATTACATTTATGCATATTTAATGAAGTCACATGACCATATATGGTCATCACATTAGTTAGTCACATCTCTTGACGCATACCTCCGATATTGCACAGGTTGCATGTCCCTAACTCTTGCAGTGCTTGATATATTACATTTATGCATATTCAATGAGGTCACATGACCATATATTGTCATCTTGTTTGTTAGTAAAATTTCATGTACCATCACTTCAATATTGCACTGGTTGCATGTTCCCGTCTGTAACTGTGCTTGAGTTATTACATTTATGCATATTTGATGAAGTCACATGACCATATATGGTCATCACATTAGTTAGTCACATCTCGTGTCTTATAGCTTCGATATTGCACAGGTTGCATGTCCCTATCTGTAACAGTGCTTGATATATTACATTTATGCATATTTAATGAGATCACATGACCATATATGGTCATCTTGTTTGTTAGTAGAATTTCATGTACCATCACTTCAATATTGCACTGGTTGCATGTTCCTATCTGTAACAGTGCTTGAGATATTGCAATTATGTCTATAAAATGAGGTCACGTGACCATATAAAAGAACAAAAAAATATGAAAAAACATTCTAAAATCTTCTTATAAAAAACGGCTTTCCGCCTGGACTTCCATATTTTGGAATTATATATTATGTCATATGATCTTTCAAAGTTATTCAGGGTTAGTTGATTTGTCGAAAATTATGCAAATGAGATGCAAAACAAAATTTCAAAAAATTCTAAAAAAAAAAGTCACGTGACCGCTAAAGTTTTTTTTGATGAAATTTGTAGCCCTCGTCACACTGCTACTATCATAAAAAAATTGGAGCACTCAGACCCTCAGAAAGGTGCGCAATTCGGCATTGAAAATTTCGCCTTTAATCCATGATGGCGGCCTGGTCATGTGACCTATGTGTCTGAACTTAGGATATGCACCAGATCTCATACAGCTTTACCATTGTGGCAAGTATGGAACTGATCGGTCAAACGGTGTTGACATAAAGCGTGACCAAAAATTTAGGCGGAAGAATAATAATAATAAATATAGCTGCGTTGCAGCAATGTCGGGTTTCGAGCCCACTGACTTATTAGCAGCGTTCCAAAATCAGCATCATTGACAATAATATATTAAAGGAAATTGCATGGCCTTCATACTAAACATGTTGCATGTTCCTGTCTGTTACAGTGCTTAAGGTATTACAATCTTGCATATTTAATGATGTCCCATGACCATATATGGTCATCGGATGTTTTTGTCAGCTCTGTTGTGCAATAACTTCAATATTGCATTGGTTGCATTTTCCTATCTGTAACAGTGCTTGAGATATAACATTTATGCATATTTGATGAGGTCACATGACCATATGTGGTCATCACATTAGTTAGTCACATCTCTTGTTCCATAGATTCGATATTGCACAGGTTGCATGTTCCCGTCTGTAACAGTGCTTGAGTTATTACATTTATGCATATTTAATGATGTCACATGACCGTGTTTGGGCATCAGATGTGTTAGTTACATATCTTGTCTCATAGCTTCGATATTGCACAGGTTGTGTGTTTCTATCTGTTACTGTGTTTCAAATATAACATTTATGCATATTTGATGAGGTCACATGACCATATATGGTCATCACATTAGTTAGTCACATCTCTTGTTCCATAGATTCGATATTGTACAGGTTGCATGTTCCCGTCTGTAATAGTGCTTGAGTTATTACATTTATGCTTATTTGACGAGGTCACATGACCATATATGGTCATCGGATATGTTAGTGACTTCTGTTGTGCAATAGCTTCAATATTGCACTGGTTGCATGTTCCTATCTGTAACAGTGCTTCAGATATAACATTTATGCATATTTGATGAGGTCACATGACCATATATGGTCATCGGATGTGTTAGTCACATCTGTTGTGCAATAGCTTCAATATTGCACTGGTTGCATGTTCCTATCTGTAACAGTACTTGAGTTATTACATTTATGCATATTTGATGAAATTACATGACCATATATGGTCATCACATTAGTTAGCCACATCTCTTGTCTCATAGCTTCGATATTGCATAGGTTGCATGACTCTATCTGTGATTCTGCTTGAGATATTACAATTATGCATATTTAATGACGTCACATGACCATATACGGTCATCACATTAGTTACTCACATCTCATGTCCCACAGCTTCGATTTTGCACAGGTTGCATGTTTATGTCTGTAACAGTTCTTGAGAGAATTCAATTATGCATATTTAATGAAGTCACATGACCATATATGGTCATCACATTAGTTAGCCACATCTGTTGACCCATACCTTCGATATTGCACAGGTTGCATGTCCCTAACTCTTGCAGTGCTTGATATATTATATTTATGCATATTCAATGAGGTCGCATGACCATATATGGTCATCTTGTTTGTTAGTAAAATTTCATGTACCATCACTTCAATATTGCACTGGTTGCATGTTCCCGTCTGTAACTGTGCTTGAGTTATTACATTTATGCATATTTGATGAAGTCACATGACCATATATGGTCATCACATTAGTTAGTCACATCTCGTGTCTTATAGCTTCGATATTGCACAGGTTGCATGTCCCTATCTGTAACAGTGCTTGATATATTACATTTATGCATATTTAATGAGATCACATGACCATATATGGTCATCTTGTTTGTTAGTAGAATTTCATGTACCATCACTTCAATATTGCACTGGTTGCATGTTCCTATCTGTAACAGTGCTTGAGATATTGCAATTATGTCTATAAAATGAGGTCACATGACCATATAAAAGAACAAAAAAATATGAAAAAACATTCTAAAATCTTCTTATAAAAAACGGCTTATCGCCTGGACTCGATATTTTGGAATTAAATACTATGTCATATGATCTTTCAAAGTTATTCAGGGTTAGTTGATTTGTCGAAAATTATGCAAATGAGATGCAAAACAAAATTTAAAAAAATTCTAAAAAAAAAAGTCACGTGACCGCTAAAGTTTTTTTTGATGAGATTTGTAGCCCTTGTCGCACTGCTACTATCATAAAAAAATTGGAGCACTCAGACCCTCAGAAAGGTGCGCAATTCGTCATTGAAAATTTCGCCTTTAATCCAAGATGGCGGCCTGGTCATGTGACCTACGTGTCTGAACTTAGGATATGCACCAGATCTCATATAGCTTTACCATTGTGGCAAGTATTGAATTGATCGGTCCAACGGCGTTGACATAAAGCGTGACCAAAAATTTAGGCGGAAGAATAATAATAATAATAATAATAATAATAATAATAAACGGAACAATTACAAAAGGGTTTCGACCAAATGGGCTCGAAACCCTAATAAATATAGCTGCGTTGCAGCAATGTCGGGTTTCGAGCCCACTGACTTATTAGCAGCGTTCCAAAATCAGCATCATTGACAATAATATATAATAGGAAATTGCATGGCCTTCATACTAAACATGTTGCATGTTCCTGTCTGTAACAGTGCTTAAGGTATTACAATCTTGCATATTTAATGATGTCCCATGACCATATATGGTCATCGGATGTTTTTGTCAGCTCTGTTGTGCAATAACTTCAATATTGCATTGGTTGCATTTTCCTATCTGTAACAGTGCTTGAGATGTAACATTTATGCATATTTAATGATGTCCCATGACCATATATGGTCATCGGATGTTTTTGTCAGCTCTTGTGTGCAATAACTTCAATATTGCATTGGTTGCATTTTCCTATCTGTAACAGTGCTTGAGATGTAACATTTATGCTTATTTGATGAGGTCACATGACCATATATGGTCATCGGATGTTTTTGTCAGCTCTGTTGTGCAATAACTTCAATATTGCATTGGTTGCATTTTCCTATCTGTAACAGTGCTTGAGATGTAACATTTATGCTTATTTGATGAGGTCACATGACCATATATGGTCATCGGATATGTTAGTGACTTCTGTTGTGCAATAGCTTCAATATTGCACTGGTTGCATGTTCCTATCTGTAACAGTGCTTGAGATATAACATTTATGCATATTTGATGAAGTTACATGACCATATATGGTCATCACATTAGTTAGTCACATCTCTTGTTCCATAGATTCGATATTGCATAGGTTGCATGTCCCTAACTCTTGCAGTGCTTGATATATTACATTTATGCATACTTAATGAGATCACATGACCATATATGGTCATCTTGTTTGTTAGTAAAATTTCATGTACCATCACTTCAATATTGCACTGGTTGCATGTTCCCGTCTGTAACTGTGCTTGAGTTATTACATTTATGCATATTTGATGATGTCACATGACCATATATGGTCATCACATTAGTTAGTCACATCTCGTGTCATAGCTTCGATATTGCACAGGTTGCATGTTCCTATCTGTAACAGTGCTTGATATATTACATTTATGCATATTTAATGAGATCACATGACCATATATGGTCATCTTGTTTGTTAGTAGAATTTCATGTACCATCACTTCAATATTGCACTGTTGCATGTTCCTATCTGTAACAGTGCTTGGGATATTGCAATTATGTCTAAAAAATTAGGTCACGTGACCATGTAAAAGAACAAAAAAATATGAAAAAACATTCTAAAATCTTCTTATAAAAAACGGCTTATCGCCTGGACTCCATATTTTGGAATTAAATACTATGTCATATGATCTTTCAAAGTTATTCAGGGTTAGTTGATTTGTCGAAAATTATGCAAATGAGATGCAAAACAAAATTTCAAAAAATTCTAAAAAAAAAGTCACGTGACCGCTAAAGATTTTTTTTATGAAATTTGTAGCACTTGTCCCACTGCTGCTATCATAAAAAAATTGTAGCACTCAGACCCTCAGAAAGCTGCGCAATTTGGCATTGAAAATTTCGCCTTTATTTCAAGATGGCGGCCTGGCCATGTGACATATGTGTCTGAACTTAGGCTATGCACTAGATCTCATCCAGCTTTACCATTGTGGCAAGTACTGAGCTGATCGGTCCAACAGCGTTGACATAAAGTGTGACCGAAAAACGGCGGAAGAATAATAATAATAAATATAGCTGCATAGCAGCAATGACCGGTTTTCAAGACCATGGCACATGGCCAAGTCACATGCAATGCATGGCCAGGTATGACTGTTTGCAATAGCCCCCAAAATTAACGTTGGTCCCATGTTTGTATATGTGATAGTGTCCAAGATATTATTGCCATGCATATGTAATGAGTTATTTGACCATATATAGTCATCAGGTATGTTTGTCAATTCTCTTGTCCAATGACTTCAATATAGCATTGGTTTCATGTTCCTACCTGCAACAGTGCCTAAGATATTAGAGGCATGCATATTTAATGAGTTCTATGACCATATATGGTCGTCTCATATGTTGGACAATTCTCTTGTCCAATGTCTTCAGTATAGGTTTGGGTACATGTCCCTATCTTTAAAAGTGCTCGAGATATTATGGATATGCATATTTAATGAGTTTTATGACCATATATGGTCATCGAATATGTTGGTCAATTCTTTTGTCCAATTTCTTCAATATAGCATTGGTTCCATGTTTGTACTTGCAATAGTGCCTGAGATAATAGAGACATGCATATTTAATGAGTTGCATGACCATATATGGTCATCCAATATTTTGGTCAATTCTCTTGTCCAATGTCTTCAATATAGCGTTAGTTCCATGTTTGTATATACAATAGTTCTCAATATATGTCAATTCAATATGTATCGTATATGGGCCCTCCCCCCTTTCCCATAATGCAACATTGCTGACTATTTTATATAAAATGTGAAAAATATTCATAAATCAACTGCTCCAAAACTACTGGTCGCACTTGCATGATTCTTTGATCAATCTGTAGTATGTATGATGTTCTTCAAAATTATGGCGTGGAATTTTGATACGATCAAAATTATGCAAATGAGATGCAAAACAATATTTCAGAAAATTCTAGAAAAAAAAGTCACATGACCGTTCAACTTTTTTTTCATGAAATACGTAGCTCTAGGGCCAATGCTTCTTTTAAGCAAAAGTTTGAGACTCCTAGACCCTCAGAAAGGTGTTTAAATGAGCATGCCATTTTTCGCCTTAAATTCAAAATGGCCGCCGTACCACGTGACCAATATGCATCATCTTAGGATATGCACTAGATCGCATCAAACTTAACAAACGTATGAAAAAATTTTCCAGATATGTGCAACGGTGTTCGAATGGCGCTTAGCGAAAAATCTGGCGGAATAATAATAATAATAATAAAAAACATAACAATTACAAAAGGTTTCCAAGACATGTGTCTTGAAAACCTAATAAAAAACATAACAATTACAAAAGGTTTCCAAGACATGTGTCTTGAAAACCTAATAAACGGAACAATTTCAATAGGGTTTCGACCAAATGGGCTCGAAACCCTAATTAATGAAGTCACATGACCATATATGGTCATCACATTAGTTAGTCACATCTCTTGACCCATACCTCCGATATTGCACAGGTTGCATGTAACTAACTCTTGCAGTGCTTGATATATTACATTTATGCATATTCAATGAGGTCACATGACCATATATAGTCATCTTGTTTGTTAGTAAAATTTCATTTACCATCACTTCAATATTGCACAGGTTGCATGTTCCCGTCTGTAACTGTGCTTGAGTTATTACATTTATGCATATTTGATGAAGTCACATGACCATATATGGTCATCACATTTGTTAGTCACATCTCGTGTCTTATAGCTTCGATATTGCACAGGTTGCATGTCCCTATCTGTAACAGTGCTTGATATATTACATTTATGCATATTTAATGAGATCACATGACCATATATGTTCATCTTGTTTGTTAGTAGAATTTCATGTACCATCACTTCAATATTGCACTGGTTGCATGTTCCTATCTGTAACAGTGCTTGGGATATTGCAATTATGTCTAAAAAATGAGGTCACGTGACCATGTAAAAGAACAAATAAATATGGAAAAACATTCTAAAATCTTCTTATAAAAAACGGCTTATTGCCTGGACTCAATATTTTGGAATTAAATACTATGTCATATGATCTTTCAAAGTTATTCAGGGTTAGTTGATTTGTCGAAAATTATGCAAATGAGATGAAAAACAAAATTTAAAAAAATTCTAAAAAAAAAAGTCACATGACCGCTAAAGTTTTTTTGATGAAATTTGTAGCCCTTGTCGCACTGCTACTATCATAAAAAAATTGGAGCACTCAGACCCTCAGAAAGGTGCGCAATTCGGCATTGAAAATTTCGCCTTTAATCCAAGATGGCGGCCTGGTCATGTGACCTATGTGTCTGAACTTAGGATATGCACCAGATCTCATACAGCTTTACAATTGTGGCAAGTATTGACCTGATCGGTCCAACGGCGTTGACATAAAGTGTGACCGAAAAACGGCGGAAGAATTTTCCTATCTGTAACAGTGCTTGAGATGTAACATTTATGCTTATTTGATGAGGTCACATGACCATATATGGTCATCGGATGTTTTTGTCAGCTCTGTTGTGCAATAACTTCAATATTGCATTGGTTGCATTTTCCTATCTGTAACAGTGCTTGAGATGTAACATTTATGCTTATTTGATGAGGTCACATGACCATATATGGTCATCGGATATGTTAGTGACTTCTGTTGTGCAATAGCTTCAATATTGCACTGGTTGCATGTTCCTATCTGTAACAGTGCTTGAGATATAACATTTATGCATATTTGATGAAGTTACATGACCATATATGGTCATCACATTAGTTAGTCACATCTCTTGTTCCATAGATTCGATATTGCATAGGTTGCATGTCCCTAACTCTTGCAGTGCTTGATATATTACATTTATGCATACTTAATGAGATCACATGACCATATATGGTCATCTTGTTTGTTAGTAAAATTTCATGTACCATCACTTCAATATTGCACTGGTTGCATGTTCCCGTCTGTAACTGTGCTTGAGTTATTACATTTATGCATATTTGATGATGTCACATGACCATATATGGTCATCACATTAGTTAGTCACATCTCGTGTCATAGCTTCGATATTGCACAGGTTGCATGTTCCTATCTGTAACAGTGCTTGATATATTACATTTATGCATATTTAATGAGATCACATGACCATATATGGTCATCTTGTTTGTTAGTAGAATTTCATGTACCATCACTTCAATATTGCACTGTTGCATGTTCCTATCTGTAACAGTGCTTGGGATATTGCAATTATGTCTAAAAAATTAGGTCACGTGACCATGTAAAAGAACAAAAAAATATGAAAAAACATTCTAAAATCTTCTTATAAAAAACGGCTTATCGCCTGGACTCCATATTTTGGAATTAAATACTATGTCATATGATCTTTCAAAGTTATTCAGGGTTAGTTGATTTGTCGAAAATTATGCAAATGAGATGCAAAACAAAATTTCAAAAAATTCTAAAAAAAAAGTCACGTGACCGCTAAAGATTTTTTTTATGAAATTTGTAGCACTTGTCCCACTGCTGCTATCATAAAAAAATTGTAGCACTCAGACCCTCAGAAAGCTGCGCAATTTGGCATTGAAAATTTCGCCTTTATTTCAAGATGGCGGCCTGGCCATGTGACATATGTGTCTGAACTTAGGCTATGCACTAGATCTCATCCAGCTTTACCATTGTGGCAAGTACTGAGCTGATCGGTCCAACAGCGTTGACATAAAGTGTGACCGAAAAACGGCGGAAGAATAATAATAATAAATATAGCTGCATAGCAGCAATGACCGGTTTTCAAGACCATGGCACATGGCCAAGTCACATGCAATGCATGGCCAGGTATGACTGTTTGCAATAGCCCCCAAAATTAACGTTGGTCCCATGTTTGTATATGTGATAGTGTCCAAGATATTATTGCCATGCATATGTAATGAGTTATTTGACCATATATAGTCATCAGGTATGTTTGTCAATTCTCTTGTCCAATGACTTCAATATAGCATTGGTTTCATGTTCCTACCTGCAACAGTGCCTAAGATATTAGAGGCATGCATATTTAATGAGTTCTATGACCATATATGGTCGTCTCATATGTTGGACAATTCTCTTGTCCAATGTCTTCAGTATAGGTTTGGGTACATGTCCCTATCTTTAAAAGTGCTCGAGATATTATGGATATGCATATTTAATGAGTTTTATGACCATATATGGTCATCGAATATGTTGGTCAATTCTTTTGTCCAATTTCTTCAATATAGCATTGGTTCCATGTTTGTACTTGCAATAGTGCCTGAGATAATAGAGACATGCATATTTAATGAGTTGCATGACCATATATGGTCATCCAATATTTTGGTCAATTCTCTTGTCCAATGTCTTCAATATAGCGTTAGTTCCATGTTTGTATATACAATAGTTCTCAATATATGTCAATTCAATATGTATCGTATATGGGCCCTCCCCCCTTTCCCATAATGCAACATTGCTGACTATTTTATATAAAATGTGAAAAATATTCATAAATCAACTGCTCCAAAACTACTGGTCGCACTTGCATGATTCTTTGATCAATCTGTAGTATGTATGATGTTCTTCAAAATTATGGCGTGGAATTTTGATACGATCAAAATTATGCAAATGAGATGCAAAACAATATTTCAGAAAATTCTAGAAAAAAAAGTCACATGACCGTTCAACTTTTTTTTCATGAAATACGTAGCTCTAGGGCCAATGCTTCTTTTAAGCAAAAGTTTGAGACTCCTAGACCCTCAGAAAGGTGTTTAAATGAGCATGCCATTTTTCGCCTTAAATTCAAAATGGCCGCCGTACCACGTGACCAATATGCATCATCTTAGGATATGCACTAGATCTCATCAAACTTAACAAACGTATGAAAAAATTTTCCAGATATGTGCAACGGTGTTCGAATGGCGCTTAGCGAAAAATCTGGCGGAATAATAATAATAATAATAAAAAACATAACAATTACAAAAGGTTTCCAAGACATGTGTCTTGAAAACCTAATAAAAAACATAACAATTTCAAAAGGTTTCCAAGACATGTGTCTTGAAAACCTAATAAACGGAACAATTTCAATAGGGTTTCGACCAAATGGGCTCGAAACCCTAATTAATGAAGTCACATGACCATATATGGTCATCACATTAGTTAGTCACATCTCTTGACCCATACCTCCGATATTGCACAGGTTGCATGTAACTAACTCTTGCAGTGCTTGATATATTACATTTATGCATATTCAATGAGGTCACATGACCATATATAGTCATCTTGTTTGTTAGTAAAATTTCATTTACCATCACTTCAATATTGCACAGGTTGCATGTTCCCGTCTGTAACTGTGCTTGAGTTATTACATTTATGCATATTTGATGAAGTCACATGACCATATATGGTCATCACATTTGTTAGTCACATCTCGTGTCTTATAGCTTCGATATTGCACAGGTTGCATGTCCCTATCTGTAACAGTGCTTGATATATTACATTTATGCATATTTAATGAGATCACATGACCATATATGTTCATCTTGTTTGTTAGTAGAATTTCATGTACCATCACTTCAATATTGCACTGGTTGCATGTTCCTATCTGTAACAGTGCTTGGGATATTGCAATTATGTCTAAAAAATGAGGTCACGTGACCATGTAAAAGAACAAATAAATATGGAAAAACATTCTAAAATCTTCTTATAAAAAACGGCTTATTGCCTGGACTCAATATTTTGGAATTAAATACTATGTCATATGATCTTTCAAAGTTATTCAGGGTTAGTTGATTTGTCGAAAATTATGCAAATGAGATGAAAAACAAAATTTAAAAAAATTCTAAAAAAAAAAGTCACATGACCGCTAAAGTTTTTTTGATGAAATTTGTAGCCCTTGTCGCACTGCTACTATCATAAAAAAATTGGAGCACTCAGACCCTCAGAAAGGTGCGCAATTCGGCATTGAAAATTTCGCCTTTAATCCAAGATGGCGGCCTGGTCATGTGACCTATGTGTCTGAACTTAGGATATGCACCAGATCTCATACAGCTTTACAATTGTGGCAAGTATTGACCTGATCGGTCCAACGGCGTTGACATAAAGTGTGACCGAAAAACGGCGGAAGAATTTTCCTATCTGTAACAGTGCTTGAGATGTAACATTTATGCTTATTTGATGAGGTCACATGACCATATATGGTCATCGGATGTTTTTGTCAGCTCTGTTGTGCAATAACTTCAATATTGCATTGGTTGCATTTTCCTATCTGTAACAGTGCTTGAGATGTAACATTTATGCTTATTTGATGAGGTCACATGACCATATATGGTCATCGGATATGTTAGTGACTTCTGTTGTGCAATAGCTTCAATATTGCACTGGTTGCATGTTCCTATCTGTAACAGTGCTTGAGATATAACATTTATGCATATTTGATGAAGTTACATGACCATATATGGTCATCACATTAGTTAGTCACATCTCTTGTTCCATAGATTCGATATTGCATAGGTTGCATGTCCCTAACTCTTGCAGTGCTTGATATATTACATTTATGCATACTTAATGAGATCACATGACCATATATGGTCATCTTGTTTGTTAGTAAAATTTCATGTACCATCACTTCAATATTGCACTGGTTGCATGTTCCCGTCTGTAACTGTGCTTGAGTTATTACATTTATGCATATTTGATGATGTCACATGACCATATATGGTCATCACATTAGTTAGTCACATCTCGTGTCATAGCTTCGATATTGCACAGGTTGCATGTTCCTATCTGTAACAGTGCTTGATATATTACATTTATGCATATTTAATGAGATCACATGACCATATATGGTCATCTTGTTTGTTAGTAGAATTTCATGTACCATCACTTCAATATTGCACTGTTGCATGTTCCTATCTGTAACAGTGCTTGGGATATTGCAATTATGTCTAAAAAATTAGGTCACGTGACCATGTAAAAGAACAAAAAAATATGAAAAAACATTCTAAAATCTTCTTATAAAAAACGGCTTATCGCCTGGACTCCATATTTTGGAATTAAATACTATGTCATATGATCTTTCAAAGTTATTCAGGGTTAGTTGATTTGTCGAAAATTATGCAAATGAGATGCAAAACAAAATTTCAAAAAATTCTAAAAAAAAAGTCACGTGACCGCTAAAGATTTTTTTTATGAAATTTGTAGCACTTGTCCCACTGCTGCTATCATAAAAAAATTGTAGCACTCAGACCCTCAGAAAGCTGCGCAATTTGGCATTGAAAATTTCGCCTTTATTTCAAGATGGCGGCCTGGCCATGTGACATATGTGTCTGAACTTAGGCTATGCACTAGATCTCATCCAGCTTTACCATTGTGGCAAGTACTGAGCTGATCGGTCCAACAGCGTTGACATAAAGTGTGACCGAAAAACGGCGGAAGAATAATAATAATAAATATAGCTGCATAGCAGCAATGACCGGTTTTCAAGACCATGGCACATGGCCAAGTCACATGCAATGCATGGCCAGGTATGACTGTTTGCAATAGCCCCCAAAATTAACGTTGGTCCCATGTTTGTATATGTGATAGTGTCCAAGATATTATTGCCATGCATATGTAATGAGTTATTTGACCATATATAGTCATCAGGTATGTTTGTCAATTCTCTTGTCCAATGACTTCAATATAGCATTGGTTTCATGTTCCTACCTGCAACAGTGCCTAAGATATTAGAGGCATGCATATTTAATGAGTTCTATGACCATATATGGTCGTCTCATATGTTGGACAATTCTCTTGTCCAATGTCTTCAGTATAGGTTTGGGTACATGTCCCTATCTTTAAAAGTGCTCGAGATATTATGGATATGCATATTTAATGAGTTTTATGACCATATATGGTCATCGAATATGTTGGTCAATTCTTTTGTCCAATTTCTTCAATATAGCATTGGTTCCATGTTTGTACTTGCAATAGTGCCTGAGATAATAGAGACATGCATATTTAATGAGTTGCATGACCATATATGGTCATCCAATATTTTGGTCAATTCTCTTGTCCAATGTCTTCAATATAGCGTTAGTTCCATGTTTGTATATACAATAGTTCTCAATATATGTCAATTCAATATGTATCGTATATGGGCCCTCCCCCCTTTCCCATAATGCAACATTGCTGACTATTTTATATAAAATGTGAAAAATATTCATAAATCAACTGCTCCAAAACTACTGGTCGCACTTGCATGATTCTTTGATCAATCTGTAGTATGTATGATGTTCTTCAAAATTATGGCGTGGAATTTTGATACGATCAAAATTATGCAAATGAGATGCAAAACAATATTTCAGAAAATTCTAGAAAAAAAAGTCACATGACCGTTCAACTTTTTTTTCATGAAATACGTAGCTCTAGGGCCAATGCTTCTTTTAAGCAAAAGTTTGAGACTCCTAGACCCTCAGAAAGGTGTTTAAATGAGCATGCCATTTTTCGCCTTAAATTCAAAATGGCCGCCGTACCACGTGACCAATATGCATCATCTTAGGATATGCACTAGATCTCATCAAACTTAACAAACGTATGAAAAAATTTTCCAGATATGTGCAACGGTGTTCGAATGGCGCTTAGCGAAAAATCTGGCGGAATAATAATAATAATAATAAAAAACATAACAATTACAAAAGGTTTCCAAGACATGTGTCTTGAAAACCTAATAAAAAACATAACAATTACAAAAGGTTTCCAAGACATGTGTCTTGAAAACCTAATAAACGGAACAATTTCAATAGGGTTTCGACCAAATGGGCTCGAAACCCTAATTAATGAAGTCACATGACCATATATGGTCATCACATTAGTTAGTCACATCTCTTGACCCATACCTCCGATATTGCACAGGTTGCATGTAACTAACTCTTGCAGTGCTTGATATATTACATTTATGCATATTCAATGAGGTCACATGACCATATATAGTCATCTTGTTTGTTAGTAAAATTTCATTTACCATCACTTCAATATTGCACAGGTTGCATGTTCCCGTCTGTAACTGTGCTTGAGTTATTACATTTATGCATATTTGATGAAGTCACATGACCATATATGGTCATCACATTTGTTAGTCACATCTCGTGTCTTATAGCTTCGATATTGCACAGGTTGCATGTCCCTATCTGTAACAGTGCTTGATATATTACATTTATGCATATTTAATGAGATCACATGACCATATATGTTCATCTTGTTTGTTAGTAGAATTTCATGTACCATCACTTCAATATTGCACTGGTTGCATGTTCCTATCTGTAACAGTGCTTGGGATATTGCAATTATGTCTAAAAAATGAGGTCACGTGACCATGTAAAAGAACAAATAAATATGGAAAAACATTCTAAAATCTTCTTATAAAAAACGGCTTATTGCCTGGACTCAATATTTTGGAATTAAATACTATGTCATATGATCTTTCAAAGTTATTCAGGGTTAGTTGATTTGTCGAAAATTATGCAAATGAGATGAAAAACAAAATTTAAAAAAATTCTAAAAAAAAAAGTCACATGACCGCTAAAGTTTTTTTGATGAAATTTGTAGCCCTTGTCGCACTGCTACTATCATAAAAAAATTGGAGCACTCAGACCCTCAGAAAGGTGCGCAATTCGGCATTGAAAATTTCGCCTTTAATCCAAGATGGCGGCCTGGTCATGTGACCTATGTGTCTGAACTTAGGATATGCACCAGATCTCATACAGCTTTACAATTGTGGCAAGTATTGACCTGATCGGTCCAACGGCGTTGACATAAAGTGTGACCGAAAAACGGCGGAAGAATAATAATAATAAATATAGCTGCGTTGCAGCAATGTCGGGTTTCGAGCCCACTGACTTATTAGCAGCGTTCCAAAATCAGCATCATTGACAATAATATATTAAAGGAAATTGCATGGCCTTCATACTAAACATGTTGCATGTTCCTGTCTGTAACAGTGCTTAATGTATTACAATCTTGCATATTTAATGATGTCCCATGACCATATATGGTCATCGGATGTTTTTGTCAGCTCTGTTGTGCAATAACTTCAATATTGCATTGGTTGCATTTTCCTATCTGTAACAGTGCTTGAGATATAACATTTATGCATATTTGATGAGGTCACCTGACCATATATGGTCATCACATTAGTTAGTCACATCTCTTGTTCCATAGATTCGATATTGCACAGGTTGCATATTCCCGTCTGTAATAGTGCTTGAGTTATTACATTTATGCTTATTTGATGAGGTCACATGACCATGTGTGGTCATCACATTAGTTAGTCACATCTCTTGTTCCATAGATTCGATATTGCACAGGTTGCATGTTCCCGTCTGTATCAGTGCTTGAGTTATTACATTTATGCATATTTAATGATGTCACATGACCGTGTATGAGCATCAGATGTGTTAGTCACATATCTTGTCTCATAGCTTCGATATTGCACAGGTTGTGTGTTTCTATCTGTTACTGTGTTTCAAATATAACATTTATGCATATTTGATGAGGTCACATGACCATGTGTGGTCATCGGATATGTTAGTGACTTCTGTTGTGCAATAGCTTCAATATTGCACTGGTTGCATGTTCCTATCTGTAACAGTGCTTGAGATATAACATTTATGCATATTTGATGAGGTCACATGACCATATATGGTCATCGGATGTGTTAGTCACTTCTGTTGTGCAATAGCTTCAATATTGCACTGGTTGCATGTTCCTATCTGTAACAGTGCTTGAGTTATTACATTTATGCATATTTGATGAAATTACATGACCATATATGGTCATCACATTAGTTAGCCACATCTCTTGTCTCATAGCTTCGATATTGCATAGGTTGCATGTCTCTATCTGTGATTCTGCTTGAGATATTACAATTATGCATATTTAATGACGTCACATGACCATATACGATAATCACATTAGTTACTCACATCTCATGTCCCACAGCTTCGATTTTGCACAGGTTGCATGTTCATGTCTGTAACAGTGCTTGAGATAATTCAATTATGCATATTTAATGAAGTCACATGACCATATATGGTCATCACATTAGTTAGTCACATCTCTTGACCCATACCTTCGATATTGCACAGGTTGCATGTCCCTAACTCTTGCAGTGCTTGATATATTACATTTATGCATATTCAATGAGGTCACATGACCATATATGGTCATCTTGTTTGTTAGTAAAATTTCATGTACCATCACTTCAATATTGCACTGGTTGCATGTTCCCGTCTGTAACTGTGCTTGAGTTATTACATTTATGCATATTTGATGAAGTCACATGACCATATATGGTCATCACATTAGTTAGTAACATCTCGTGTCTTATAGCTTCGATATTGCACAGGTTGCATGTCCCTATCTTTAACAGTGCTTGATATATTACATTTATGCATATTTAATGAGATCACATGACCATATATGGTCATCTTGTTTGTTAGTAGAATTTCATGTACCATCACTTCAATATTGCACTGGTTGCATGTTCCTAACTGTAACAGTGCTTAAGATATTGCAATTATGTCTATAAAATGAGGTCACGTGACCATATAAAAGAACAAAAAAATATGAAAAAACATTCTAAAATCTTCTTATAAAAAACGGCTTTTCGCCTGGACTTCCATATTTTGGAATTAAATACTATGTCATATGATCTTTCAAAGTTATTCAGGGTTAGTTGATTTGTCGAAAATTATGCAAATGAGATGCAAAACAAAATTTCAAAAAATTCTAAAAAAAAAAGTCACGTGACCGCTAAAGTTTTTTTTGATGAAATTTGTAGCTCTTGTCGCACTACTACTATCATAAAAAAATTGGAGCACTCAGACCCTCAGAAAGGTGCGCAATTCGGCATTGAAAATTTCGCCTTTAATCCAAGATGGCGGCCTGGTCATGTGACCTATGTGTCTGAACTTAGGATATGCACCAGATCTCATACAGCTTTACCATTGTGGCAAGTATGGAACTGATCGGTCCAACGGTGTTGACATAAAGCGTGACCAAAAATTTAGGCGGAAGAATAATAATAATAAATATAGCTGCGTTGCAGCAATGTCGGGTTTCGAGCCCACTGACTTATTAGCAGCGTTCCAAAACCAGCATCATTGACAAGAATATATTAATGGATTTGCATGGCCTTCATACTAAACATGTTACATGTTCCTGTCTGTAACAGTGCTTAATGTTTTACAATCATACATATTTAATGATGTCACATGACCATATATGGACATCGGATGTGTCGGTCACTTCTGTTGTGCAATAACTTCAATATTGCACTGGTTGCATGTTCCTATCTGTAACAGTGCTTGAGTTATTACATTTATGCATATTTGATGAAGTTACATGACCATATATGGTCATCACATTAGTTAGTCATATCTCTTGTCACATAGCTTCGATATAGCATAGGTTGCATGTCTCTATCTGTGATTCTGCTTGAGATATTACAATTATGCATATTTAATGACGGCACATGACCATATACGGTCATCACATTAGTTACTCACATCTCATATCCCATAGCTTCGATTTTGCACAGGTTGCATGTTTCTATCTGTAACAGTGCTTGAGATAATTCAATTATGCATATTTAATGAAGTCACATGACCATATATGGTCATCACATTAGTTAGTCACATCTCTTGACCCATACCTCCGATATTGCACAGGTTGCATGTAACTAACTCTTGCAGTGCTTGATATATTACATTTATGCATATTCAATGAGGTCACATGACCATATATAGTCATCTTGTTTGTTAGTAAAATTTCATGTACCATCACTTCAATATTGCACTGGTTGCATGTTCCCATCTGTAACTGTGCTTGAGTTATTACATTTATGCATATTTGATGAAGTCACATGACCATATATGGTCATCACATTAGTTAGTCACATCTCGTGTCTTATAGCTTCGATATTGCACAGGTTGCATGTCCCTATCTGTAACAGTTCTTGATATATTACATTTATGCATATTTAATGAGATCACATGACCATATATGGTCATCTTGTTTGTTAGTAGAATTTCATGTACCATCACTTCAATATTGCACTGGTTGCATGTTCCTATCTGTAACAGTGCTTGAGATATTGCAATTATGTCTAAAAAATGAGGTCACGTGACCATGTAAAAGAACAAAAAAATATGGAAAAACATTCTAAAATCTTCTTATAAAAAACGGCTTATCGCCTGGACTCAATATTTTGGAATTAAATACTATGTCATATGATCTTTCAAAGTTATTCAGGGTTAGTTGATTTGTCGAAAATTATGCAAATGAGATGCAAAACAAAATTTAAAAAAATTCTAAAAAAAAAAGTCACGTGACCGCTAAAGTTTTTTTTGCTGAAATTTGTAGCCCTTGTCGCACTGCTACTATCGTAAAAAAATTGGAGCACTCAGACCCTCAGAAAGGTGCGCAATTCGGCATTGAAAATTTCGCCTTTAATCCAAGATGGCGGCCTGGTCATGTGACCTATGTGTCTGAACTTAGGATATGCACCAGATCTCATACAGCTTTACCATTGTGGCAAGTATGGAACTGATCGGTCCAACGGTGTTGACATAAAGCGTGACCAAAAATTTAGGCGGAAGAATAATAATAATAATAATAATAATAATAATAATAAACGGAACAATTACAAAAGGGTTTCGACCAAATGGGCTCGAAACCCTAAATATAGCTGCGTTGCAGCAATGGCGGGTTTCGAGCCCACTGACTTATTAGCAGCATTCCAAAATCAGCATCATCGACAAGAATATATTAAATGATTTGCATGGCCTTCATACTAAACATGTTACATGTTCCTGTCTGTGACAGTGCTTAATGTTTTACAATCATGCATATTTAATGACGTCACATGACCATATATGGTCATCACATTAGTTAGTCACATCTTGTGTCTTATAGCTTCGATATTGCACAGGTTGCATGTCCCTATCTGTAACAGTGCTTGATATATTACATTTATGCATATTTAATGAGATCACATGACCATATATGGTCATCTTGTTTGTTAGTAGAATTTCATGTACCATCACTTCAATATTGCACTGGTTGCATGTTCCTATCTGTAACAGTGCTTGAGATATTGCAATTATGTCTATAAAATGAGGTCACGTGACCATATAAAAGAACAAAAAAATATGAAAAAACATTCTAAAATCTTCTTATAAAAAACGGCTTTTCGCCTGGACTTCCATATTTTGAAATTAAATACTATGTCATATGATCTTTCAAAGTTATTCAGGGTTAGTTGATTTGTCGAAAATTATGCAAATGAGATGCAAAACAAAATTTAAAAAAATTCTAAAAAAAAAAGTCACGTGACCGCTAAAGTTTTTTTTGATGAAATTTGTAGCCCTTGTCGCACTGCTACTATCATAAAAAAATTGGAGCACTCAGACCCTCAGAAAGGTGCGCAATTCGGCATTGAAAATTTCGCCTTTAATCCAAGATGGCGGCCTGGTCATGTGACCTATGTGTCTGAACTTAGGATATGCACCAGATCTCATACAGCTTTACCATTGTGGCAAGTATGGAACTGATCGGTCCAACGGTGTTGACATAAAGCGTGACCAAAAATTTAGGCGGAAGAATAATAATAATAATAATAATAAATATAGCTGCGTTGCAGCAATGTCGGGTTTCGAGCCCACTGACTTATTAGCAGCGTTCCAAAATCAGCATCATTGACAATAATATATTAAAGGAAATTGCATGGCCTTCATACTAAACATGTTGCATATTCCTGTCTGTAACAGTGCTTAATGTATTACAATCTTGCATATTTAATGATGTCCCATGACCATATATGGTCATCGGATGTTTTTGTCAGCTCTGTTGTGCAATAACTTCAATATTGCATTGGTTGCATTTTCCTATCTGTAACAGTGCTTGAGATATAACATTTATGCATATTTGATGAGGTCACATGACCATATGTGGTCATCACATTAGTTAGTCACATCTCTTGTTCCATAGATTCGATATTGCATAGGTTGCATGTTCCCGTCTGTAACAGTGCTTGAGTTATTACATTTATGCATATTTAATGATGTCACATGATCGTGTATGGGCATCAGATGTGTTAGTCACATATCTTGTCTCATAGCTTCGATATTGCACAGGTTGTGTGTTTCTATCTGTTACTGTGTTTCAAATATAACATTTATGCATATTTGATGAGGTCACATGACCATATATGGTCATCACATTAGTTAGTCACATCTCTTGTCCCATAGCTTCGATATTGCACAGGTTGCATGTTCCCGTCTGTAACAGTGCTTGAGTTATTACATTTATGCATATTTAATGATGTCACATGACCGTGTATGGGCATCAGATGTGTTAGTCACATATCTTGTCTCATAGCTTTGATATTGCACAGGTTGTGTGTTTCTATCTGTTACTGTGTTTCAAATATAACATTTATGCATATTTGATGAGGTCACATGACCATATATGGTCATCAGATGTGTTAGTCACTTCTGTTGTGCAATAGCTTCAATATTGCACTGGTTGCATGTTCCTATCTGTAACAGTGCTTGAGTTATTACATTTATGCATATTTGATGAAGTCACATGACCATATATGGTCATCACATTAGTTAGTCACATCTCGTGTCTTATAGCTTCGATATTGCACAGGTTGCATGTCCCTATCTGTAACAGTGCTTGATATATTACATTCATGCATATTTAATGAGATCACATGACCATATATGGTCATCTTGTTTGTTAGTAGAATTTCATGTACCATCACTTCAAAATTGCACTGGTTGCATGTTCCTATCTGTAACAGTGATTGAGATATTGCAATTATGTCTATAAAATGAGGTCACGTGACCATATAAAAGAACAAAAAAATATGAAAAAACATTCTAAAATCTTCTTATAAAAAACGGCTTATCGCCTGGACTCGATATTTTGGAATTAAATACTATGTCATATGATCTTTCAAAGTTATTCAGGGTTAGTTGATTTGTCGAAAATTATGCAAATGAGATGCAAAACAAAATTTAAAAAAATTCTAAAAAAAAAAGTCACGTGACCGCTAAAGTTTTTTTTGATGAGATTTGTAGCCCTTGTTGCACTGCTACTATCATAAAAAAATTGGAGCACTCAGACCCTCAGAAAGGTGCGCAATTCGGCATTGAAAATTTCGCATTTAATCCAAGATGGCGGCCTGGTCATGTGACCTATGTGTCTGAACTTAGGATATGCACCAGATCTCATACAGCTTTACAATTGTGGCAAGTATGAAACTGATTGGTCCAACGGTGTTGACATAAAGCGTGTCCAAAAATTTAGGCGGAAGAATAATAATAATAATAATAATAATAATAATAATAAACGGAACAATTACAAAAGGGTTTCGACCAAATGGGCTCGAAACCCTAATAATAATAATAAACGGAACAATTACAAAAGGGTTTCGACCAAATGGGCTCGAAACCCTAATAATAATAATATAGCTGCGTTGCAGCAATGTCGGGTTTCGAGCCCACTGACTTATTAACAGCGTTCCAAAATCAGCATCATTGACAATAATATATTAAAGGAAATTGCATGGCCTTCACTATAAACATGTTGCATATTCCTGTCTGTAACAGTGCTTGAGATATAACATTTATGCATATTTGATGAGGTCACATGACCATATGTGGTCATCACATTAGTTAGTCACATCTCTTGTTCCATAGATTCGATATTGCACAGGTTGCATGTTCCCGTCTGCAAAAGTGCTTGAGTTATTACATTTATGCATATTTAATGATGTCACATGACCGTGTATGGGCATCAGATGTGTTAGTCACATATCTTGTCTCATAGCTTCGATATTGCACAGGTTGTGTGTTTCTATCTGTTACTGTGTTTCAAATATAACATTTATGCATATTTGATGAGGTCACATGACCATATATGGTCATCACATTAGTTAGTCACATCTCTTATTCCATAGATTCGATATTGCACAGGTTGCATGTTCCCGTCTGTAATAGTACTTGAGTTATTACATTTATGCTTATTTGATGAGGTCACATGACCATATATGGTCATCGGATATGTTAGTGACTTCTGTTGTGAAATAGCTTCAATATTGCACTGGTTGCATGTTCCTATCTGTAACAGTGCTTGAGATATAACATTTATGCATATTTGATGAAATTACATGACCATATATGGTCATCACATTAGTTAGCCACATCTCTTGTCTCATAGCTTCGATATTGCATAGGTTGCATGTCTCTATCTGTGATTCTGCTTGAGATATTACAATTATGCATATTTAATGACGTCACATGACAATATACGGTCATCACATTAGTTACTCACATCTCATGTCCCACAGCTTCGATTTTCCACAAGTTGCATGTTCATGTCTGTAACAGTGCTTGAGATAATTCAATTATGCATATTTAATGAAGTCACATGACCATATATGGTCATCACATTAGTTAGTCACATCTCTTGACCCATACCTTCGATATTGCACAGGTTGCATGTCCCTAACTCTTGCAGTGCTTGATATATTACATTTATGCATATTTAATGAGGTCACATGACCATATATGGTCATCTTGTTTGCTAGTCAAATTTTATGTACCATCACTTCAATATTGCACTGGTTGCATGTTCCCGTCTGTAACTGTGCTTGAGTTATTACATTTATGCATATTTGATGAAGTCACATGACCATATATGGTCATCACATTAGTTAGTCACATCTCGTGTCTTATAGCTTCGATATTGCACAGGTTGCATGTCCCTATCTGTAGCAGTGCTTGATATATTACATTTATGCATATTTAATGAGATCACATGACCATATATGGTCATCTTGTTTGTTAGTAGAATGTCATGTACCATCACTTCAATATTGCACTGGTTGCATGTTCCTATCTGAAACAGTGCTTGAGATATTGCAATTATGTCTATAAAATGTGGTCACGTGACCATATAAAAGAACAAAAAAATATGAAAAAACATTCTAAAATCTTCTTATAAAAAACGGCTTTTCGCCTGGACTTCCTTATTTTGGAATTAAATACTATGTCATATGATCTTTCAAAGTTATTCAGGGTTAGTTGATTTGTCGAAAATTATGCAAATGAGATGCAAAACAAAATTTCAAAAAATTCTAAAAAACAAAGTCACGTGACCGCTAAAGTTTTTTTTGATGAAATTTGTAGCCCTTGTCGCACTGCTACTATCATAAAAAAATTGGAGCACTCAGACCCTCAGAAAGGTGCGCAATTCGGCATTGAAAATTTCGCCTTTAATCCAAGATGGCGGCCTGGTCATGTGACCTATGTGTCTGAACTTAGGATATGCACCAGATCTCATACAGCTTTACCATTGTGGCAAGTATGGAACTGATCGGTCCAACGGTGTTGACATAAAGCGTGACCAAAAATTTAGGCGGAAGAATAATAATAATAATAATAATAATAATAATAATAAACGGAACAATTACAAAAGGGTTTCGACCAAATGGGCTCGAAACCCTAATAATAATAAACGGAACAATTACAATAGGGTTTCGACCAAATGGGCTCGAAACCCTAAATATAGCTGCGTTGCAGCAATGTCGGGTTTCGAGCCCACTGACTTATTAGCTGCGTTCCAAAATCAGCATCATTGACAATAATATATTATAGGAAATTGCATGGCCTTCATACTAAACATGTTGCATGTTCCTGTCTGTAACAGTGCTTAAGGTATTACAATCTTGCATATTTAATGATGTCCCATGACCATATATGGTCATCGGATGTTTTTGTCAGCTCTGTTGTGCAATAACTTCAATATTGCATTGGTTGCATTTTCCTATCTGTAACAGTGCTTGAGATATAACATTTATGCTTATTTGATGAGGTCACATGACCATATGTGGTCATCACATTAGTTAGTCACATCTCTTGTTCCATAGATTCGATTTTGCACAGGTTGCATGTTCATGTCTGTAACAGTGCTTGAGATAATTCAATTATGCATATTTAATGAAGTCTCATGACCATATATAGTCATCACATTAGTTAGCCACATCTCTTGACCCATACCTTCGATATTGCACAGGTTGCATGTCCCTAACTCTTTCAGTGCTTGATATATTACATTTATGCATATTCAATGAGGTCACATGACCATATATGGTCATCTTGTTTGTTAGTAAAATTTCATGTACCATCACTTCAATATTGCACTGGTTGCATGATCCCGTCTGTAACTGTGCTTGATATATTACATTTATGCATATTTAATGATGTCCCATGACCATATATGGTCATCGGATGTTTTTGTCAGCTCTGTTGTGCAATAACTTCAATATTGCATTGGTTGCATTTTCCTATCTGTAACAGTGCTTGAGATATAACATTTATGCATATTTGATGAGGTCACATGACCATATATGGTCATCACATTAGTTAGTCACATCTCGTGTCTTATAGCTTCGATATTGCACAGGTTGCATGTCCCTATCTGTAACAGTGCTTGATATATTACATTTATGCATATTTAATGATGTCCCATGACCATATATGGTCATCGGATGTTTTTGTCAGCTCTGTTGTGCAATAACTTCAATATTGCATTGGTTGCATTTTCCTATCTGTAACAGTGCTTGAGATATAACATTTATGCATATTTGATGAGGTCACATGACCATATGTGGTCATCACATTAGTTAGTCACATCTCTTGTTCCATAGATTCGATATTGCACAGGTTGCATGTTCCCGTCTGTAACAGTGCTTGAGTTATTACATTTATGCATATTTAATGATGTCACATGACCGTGTATGGGCATCAGATGTGTTAGTCACATATCTTGTCTCATAGTTTCGATATTGCACAGGTTGTGTGTTTCTATCTGTTACTGTGTTTCAAATATAACATTTATGCATATTTGATGAGGTCACATGACCATATATGGTCATCACATTAGTTAGTCACATCTCTTGTCCCATAGCTTCGATATTGCACAGGTTGCATGTTCCCGTCTGTAACAGTGCTTGAGTTATTACATTTATGCATATTTGATGAGGTCACATGATCATATATAGTCATCACATTAGTTAGTCACATCTCTTGACCCATAGCTTCGATATTGCACAGGTTGCATGTCCCTAACTCTTACAGTGCTTGATATATTACATTTATGCATATTCAATGAGGTCACATGACCATATATGGTCATCTTGTTTGTTAGTAAAATTTCATGTACCATCACTTCAATATTGCACTGGTTGCATGTTCCCGTCTGTAACTGTGCTTGAGTTATTACATTTATGCATATTTGATGAAGTCACATGACCATATATGGTCATCACATTAGTTAGTCACATCTCGTGTCTTATAGCTTCGATATTGCACAGGTTGCATGTCCCTATCTGTAACAGTGCTTGATATATTACATTTATGCATGTTTAATGAGATCACATGACCATATATGGTCATCTTGTTTGTTAGTAGAATTTCATGTACCATCACTTCAATATTGCACTGGTTGCATGTTCCTATCTGTAACAGTGCTTGAGATATTGAAATTATGTCTATAAAATGAGGTCACGTGACCATATAAAAGAACAAAAAAATATGAAAAAACATTCTAAAATCTTCTTATAAAAAACGGCTTATCGCCTGGACTCAATATTTTGGAATTAAATACTATGTCATATGATCTTTCAAAGTTATTCAGGGTTAGTTAATTTGTCGAAAATTATGCAAATGAGATGTAAAACAATATTTAAAAAAATTCTAAAAAAAAAGTCACGTGACCGCTAAAGTTTTTTTTATGAAATTTGTAGCCCTTACCACACTGCTGCTATCATAAAAAAATTGGAGCACTCAGACCCTCAGAAAGGTGCGCAATTCGGCATTGAAAATTTCGCCTTTAATCCAAGATGGCGGCCTGGTCATGTGACCTATGTGTCTGAACTTAGGATATGCACCAGATCTCATATAGCTTTACCATTGTGGCATGTATTGAATTGATCGGTCCAACGGCGTTGACATAAAGCGTGACCAAAAATTTAGGCGGAAGAATAATAATAATAATAATAATAATAATAAACGGAACAATTACAAAAGGGTTTCGACCAAATGGGCTCGAAACCCTAAATATAGCTGCGTTGCAGCAATGTCGGGTTTCGAGCCCACTGACTTATTAGCAGCATTGCAAAATCAGCATCATTGACAATAATATATTAAAGGAAATTGCATGGCCTTCATACTAAACATGTTGCATGTTCCTGTCTGTAACAGTGCTTGAGATATAACATTTATGCATATTTGATGAGGTCACATGACCATATGTGGTCATCACATTAGTTAGTCACATCTCTTGTTCCATAGATTCGATATTGCACAGGTTGCATGTTCCCGTCTGTAACAGTGCTTGAGTTATTACATTTATGCATATTTAATGATGTCACATGACCGTGTTTGGGCATCAGATGTGTTAGTTACATATCTTGTCTCATAGCTTCGATATTGCACAGGTTGTGTGTTTCTATCTGTTACTGTGTTTCAAATATAACATTTATGCATATTTGATGAGGTCACATGACCATATATGGTCATCACATTAGTTAGTCACATCTCTTGTTCCATAGATTCGATATTGCACAGGTTGCATGTTCCCGTCTGTAATAGTGCTTGAGTTATTACACTTATGCTTATTTGATGAGGTCACATGACCATATATGGTCATCGGATATGTTAGTGACTTCTGTTGTGCAATAGCTTCGATATTGCACTGGTTGCATGTTCCTATCTGTAACAGTGCTTGAGATATAACATTTATGCATATTTGATGAAGTTACATGACCATATATGGTCATCGGATGTGTTAGTCACTTCTGTTGTGCAATAACTTCGATATTGCACTGGTTGCATGTTCCTGTCTGTAACAGTGCTTGAGATATTGCAATTATGCATATTTGATGAGGTCACATGACCATATATGGTCATCAGATGTGTTAATCACTTCTGTTGTGCAATAGCTTCAATATTGCACTGGTTGCATGTTCCTATCTCTAACAGTGTTTGAGTTACTACATTTATGCATATTTGATGAAGTTACATGACCATATATGGTCATCACATTAGTTAGTCACATCTCTTGTCTCATAGCTTCGATATTGCATATGTTGCATGTCTCTATTTGTGATTCTGCTTGAGATATTACAATTATTCATATTTAATGACGTCACATGACCATATACGGTCATCTCATTAGTTACTCACATCTCATGTCCCATAGCTTCGATTTTGCACAGGTTGCATGTTCATGTCTGTAACAGTGCTTGAGTTATTTCATGTATGCATATTTGATGAAGTTACATGACCATATATGGTCATCACATTAGTTAGTCACATCTCTTGTCTCACAGCTTCGATATTGCACAGGATGCATGTCCCTAACTCTTACAGTGCTTGATATATTACATTTAATCATATTCAATGAGGTCACATGACCATATATGGTCATCTTGTTTGTTAGTAAAATTTCATGTACCATCACTTCAATATTGCACTGGTTGCATGTTCCCGTCTGTAACTGTGCTTGAGTTATTACATTTATGCATATTTGATGAAGTCACATGACCATATATGGTCATCACATTAGTTAGTCACATCTCGTGTCTTATAGCTTCGATATTGCACAGGTTGCATGTCGCTATCTGTAACAGTGCTTGATATATTACATTTATGCATATTTAATGAGATCACATGACCATATATGGTCATCTTGTTTGTTAGTAGAATTTCATGTACCATCACTTCAATATTGCACTGGTTGCATGTTCCTATCTGTAACAGTGCTTGAGATATTGCAATTATGTCTATAAAATGAGGTCACGTGACCATATAAAAGAACAAAAAAAATATGAAAAAACATTCTAAAATCTTCTTCTAAAAAACGGCTTATCGCCTGGACTTCATATTTTGGAATTAAATACTATGTCATATGATCTTTCAAAGTTATTCAGGGATAGTTGATTAGTCGAAAATTATGCAAATGAGATGCAAAAGAAAATTAAAAAAATTCTAGAAAAAAATTAGTCACGTGACCGCTAAAGTTTTTTTGGATGAAATTTGTAGCCCTTGTCGCACTGCTACTATCATAAAAAAATTGGAGCACTCAGACCCTCAGAAAGGTGCGCAATTCGGCATTGAAAATTTCGCCTTTAATCCAAGATGGCGGCCTGGTCATGTGACCTATGTGTCTGAACTTAGGATATGCACCAGATCTCATACAGCTTTACCATTGTGGCAAGTATGGAACTGATCGGTCCAACGGTGTTGACATAAAGCGTGACCAAAAATTTAGGCGGAAGAATAATAATAATAAATATAGCTGCGTTGCAGCAATGTCGGGTTTCGAGCCCACTGACTTATTAGCAGCGTTCCAAAATCAGCATCATTGACAATAATATATTAAAGGAAATTGCATGGCCTTCATACTAAACATGTTGCATGTTCCTGTCTGTTACAGTGCTTAAGGTATTACAATCTTGCATATTTAATGATGTCCCATGACCATATATGGTCATCGGATGTTTTTGTCAGCTCTGTTGTGCAATAACTTCAATATTGCATTGGTTGCATTTTCCTATCTGTAACAGTGCTTGAGATATAACATTTATGCATATTTGATGAGGTCACATGACCATATGTGGTCATCACATTAGTTAGTCACATCTCTTGTTCCATAGATTCGATATTGCACAGGTTGCATGTTCCCGTCTGTAACAGTGCTTGAGTTATTACATTTATGCATATTTAATGATGTCACATGACCGTGTTTGGGCATCAGATGTGTTAGTTACATATCTTGTCTCATAGCTTCGATATTGCACAGGTTGTGTGTTTCTATCTGTTACTGTGTTTCAAATATAACATTTATGCATATTTGATGAGGTCACATGACCATATATGGTCATCACATTAGTTAGTCACATCTCTTGTTCCATAGATTCGATATTGTACAGGTTGCATGTTCCCGTCTGTAATAGTGCTTGAGTTATTACATTTATGCTTATTTGACGAGGTCACATGACCATATATGGTCATCGGATATGTTAGTGACTTCTGTTGTGCAATAGCTTCAATATTGCACTGGTTGCATGTTCCTATCTGTAACAGTGCTTCAGATATAACATTTATGCATATTTGATGAGGTCACATGACCATATATGGTCATCGGATGTGTTAGTCACATCTGTTGTGCAATAGCTTCAATATTGCACTGGTTGCATGTTCCTATCTGTAACAGTACTTGAGTTATTACATTTATGCATATTTGATGAAATTACATGACCATATATGGTCATCACATTAGTTAGCCACATCTCTTGTCTCATAGCTTCGATATTGCATAGGTTGCATGACTCTATCTGTGATTCTGCTTGAGATATTACAATTATGCATATTTAATGACGTCACATGACCATATACGGTCATCACATTAGTTACTCACATCTCATGTCCCACAGCTTCGATTTTGCACAGGTTGCATGTTTATGTCTGTAACAGTTCTTGAGAGAATTCAATTATGCATATTTAATGAAGTCACATGACCATATATGGTCATCACATTAGTTAGCCACATCTGTTGACCCATACCTTCGATATTGCACAGGTTGCATGTCCCTAACTCTTGCAGTGCTTGATATATTATATTTATGCATATTCAATGAGGTCGCATGACCATATATGGTCATCTTGTTTGTTAGTAAAATTTCATGTACCATCACTTCAATATTGCACTGGTTGCATGTTCCCGTCTGTAACTGTGCTTGAGTTATTACATTTATGCATATTTGATGAAGTCACATGACCATATATGGTCATCACATTAGTTAGTCACATCTCGTGTCTTATAGCTTCGATATTGCACAGGTTGCATGTCCCTATCTGTAACAGTGCTTGATATATTACATTTATGCATATTTAATGAGATCACATGACCATATATGGTCATCTTGTTTGTTAGTAGAATTTCATGTACCATCACTTCAATATTGCACTGGTTGCATGTTCCTATCTGTAACAGTGCTTGAGATATTGCAATTATGTCTATAAAATGAGGTCACATGACCATATAAAAGAACAAAAAAATATGAAAAAACATTCTAAAATCTTCTTATAAAAAACGGCTTATCGCCTGGACTCGATATTTTGGAATTAAATACTATGTCATATGATCTTTCAAAGTTATTCAGGGTTAGTTGATTTGTCGAAAATTATGCAAATGAGATGCAAAACAAAATTTAAAAAAATTCTAAAAAAAAAAGTCACGTGACCGCTAAAGTTTTTTTTGATGAGATTTGTAGCCCTTGTCGCACTGCTACTATCATAAAAAAATTGGAGCACTCAGACCCTCAGAAAGGTGCGCAATTCGTCATTGAAAATTTCGCCTTTAATCCAAGATGGCGGCCTGGTCATGTGACCTACGTGTCTGAACTTAGGATATGCACCAGATCTCATATAGCTTTACCATTGTGGCAAGTATTGAATTGATCGGTCCAACGGCGTTGACATAAAGCGTGACCAAAAATTTAGGCGGAAGAATAATAATAATAATAATAATAAATATAGCTGCGTTGCAGCAATGTCGGGTTTCGAGCCCACTGACTTATTAGCAGCGTTCCAAAATCAGCATCATTGACAATAATATATTATAGGAAATTGCATGGCCTTCATACTAAACATGTTGCATGTTCCTGTCTGTAACAGTGCTTAAGGTATTACAATCTTGCATATTTAATGATGTCCCATGACTATATATGGTCATCGGATGTTTTTGTCAGCTCTGTTGTGCAATAACTTCAATATTGCATTGGTTGCATTTTCCTATCTGTAACAGTGCTTGAGATATAACATTTATGCATATTTGATGAGGTCACCTGACCATATATGGTCATCACATTAGTTAGTCACATCTCTTGTTCCATAGATTCGATATTGCACAGGTTGCATGTTCCCGTCTGTAACAATGCTTCAGTTATTACATTTATGCATATTTAATGATGTCACATGACCGTGTATGGGCATCAGATGTGTTAGTCACATATCTTGTCTCATAGCTTCGATATTGCACAGGTTGTGTGTTTCTTTCTGTTACTGTGTTTCAAATATAACATTTATGCATATTTGATGAGGTCACATGACCATATATGGTCATCACATTAGTTAGTCACATCTCTTGTTCCATAGATTCGATATTGCACAGGTTGCATGTTCCCGTCTGTAATAGTGCTTGAGTTATTACATTTATGCTTATTTGATGAGGTCACATGACCATATATGGTCATCGGATATGTTAGTGACTTCTGTTGTGCAATAGCTTCAATATTGCACTGGTTGCATGTTCCTATCTGTAACAGTGCTTGAGATATAACATATATGCATATTTGATGAAGTCACATGACCATATATGGTCATCGGATGTGTTAGTCACTTCTGTTGTGCAATAGCTTCAATATTGCACTGGTTGCATGTTCCTATCTGTAACAGTGCTTGAGTTATTACATTTATGCATATTTGATGAAATTACATGACCATATATGGTCATCGCATTAGTTAGCCACATCTCTTGTCTCATAGCTTCGATATTGCATAGGTTGCATGTCTCTATCTGTGATTCTGCTTTAGATATTACAATTATGCATATTTAATGACGTCACATGACCATATACGGTCATCACATTAGTTACTCACATCTCATGTCCCACAGCTTCGATATTGTACAGGTTGCATGTCCCTAACTCTTGCAGTGCTTGATTTATTACATTTATGCATACTCAATGAGGTCACATGACCATATATGGTCATCTTGTTTGTTAGTAAAATTTCATGTACCATAATTTCAATATTGCACTGGTTGCATGTTTCTATCTGTAACAGTGTTTGAGATATTACATTTATGCATATTTGATGAAGTCACATGACCATATATGGTCATCACATTAGTTAGTCACATCTCGTGTCTTATAGCTTCGATAATGCACAGGTTGCATGTCCCTATCTGTAACAGTGCTTGATATATTACATTTATGCATATTTAATGAGATCACATGACCATATATGGTCATCTTGTTTGTTAGTAGAATTTCATGTATCATCACTTCAATATTGCACTGGTTGCATGTTCCTATCTGTAACAGTGCTTGAGATATTGCAATTATGTCTATAAAATGAGGTCACGTGACCATATAAAAGAACAAAAAAATATGAAAAAACATTCTAAAATCTTCTTATAAAAAACGGCTTTTCGCCTGGACTTCCATATTTTGGAATTAAATACTATGTCATATGATCTTTCAAAGTTATTCAGGGTTAGTTGATTTGTCGAAAATTATGCAAATGAGATGCAAAACAAAATTTAAAAAAATTCTAAAAAAAAAAGTCACGTGACCGCTAAAGTTTTTTTTGATGAGATTTGTAGCCCTTGTCGCACTGCTACTATCATAAAAAAATTGGAGCACTCAGACCCTCAGAAAGGTGCGCAATTCGGCATTGAAAATTTCGCCTTTAATCCAAGATGGCGGCCTGGTCATGTGACCTATGTGTCTGAACTTAGGATATGCACCAGATCTCATAAAGCTTTACCATTGTGGCAAGTATGGAACTGATCGGTCCAACGGTGTTGACATAAAGCGTGACCAAAAATTTAGGCGGAAGAATAATAATAATAATAATAATAATAATAAACGGAACAATTACAAAAGGGTTTCGACCAAATGGGCTCGAAACCCTAATAATAATAATAAACGGAACAATTACAAAAGGGTTTCGACCAAATGGGCTCGAAACCCTAATAATAATAAATATAGCTGCGTTGCAGCAATGTCGGGTTTCGAGCCCACTGACTTATTAGCAACGTTCCAAAATCAGCATCATTGACAATAATATATTAAAGGAAATTGCATGGCCTTCATACTAAACATGTTACATGTTCCTGTCTGTAACAGTGCTTAAGGTATTATAATCTCGCATATTTAATTATGTCCCATGACCATATATGGTCATCTGATGTTTTTGTCAGCTCTGTTGTGCAATAACTTCAATATTGCATTGGTTGCATTTTCCTATCTGTAACAGTGCTTGAGATATAACATTTATGCATATTTGATGAGGTCACATGACCATATATGGTCATCACATTAGTTAGTCACATCTCTTGTTCCATAGATTCGATATTGCACAGGTTGCATGTTCCCGTCTGTAATAGTGATTGAGTTATTACATTTATGCTTATTTGATGAGGTCACATGACCATATATGGTCATCGGATATGTTAGTGACTTCTGTTGTGCAATAGCTTCAATATTGCACTGGTTGCATGTTCCTATCTGTAACAGTGCTTGAGATATAACATTTATGCATATTTGATGAGGTCACATGACCATATATGGTCATCGGATGTGTTAGTCACTTCTGTTGTGCAATAGCTTCAATATTGCACTGGTTGCATGTTCCTATCTGTAACAGTGCTTGAGTTATTACATTTATGCATATTTGATGAAATTACATGACCATATATGGTCATCACATTAGTTAGCCACATCTCTTGTCTCATAGCTTCGATATTGCATAGGTTGCATGTTCATGTCTGTAACAGTGCTTGAGATAATTCAATTATGCATATTTAATGAAGTCACATGACCATATACGGTCATCACATTAGTTACTCACATCTCATGTCCCACAGCTTCGATTTTGCACAGGTTGCATGTTCATGTCTGTAACAGTGCTTGAGATATTGCAATTATGTCTATAAAATGAGGTCACGTGACCATATAAAAGAACAAAAAAATATGAAAAAACATTCTAAAATCTTCTTATAAAAAACGGCTTTTCGCCTGGACTTCCATATTGTGGAATTAAATACTATGTCATATGATCTTTCAAAGTTATTCAGGGTTAGTTGATTCGCCGAAAATTATGCAAATGAGATGCAAAACAAAATTTAAAAAAATTCTAAAAAAAAAAGTCACGTGACCGCTAAAGTTTTTTTTGATGAAATTTGTAGCCCTTGTCGCTCTGCTACTATCATAAAAAAAATGGAGCACTCAGACCCTCAGAAAGGTGCGCAATTCGGCATTGAATATTTCGCCTTTAATCCAAGATGGCGGCCTGGTCATGTGACCTATGTGTCTGAACTTAGGATATGCACCAGATCTCATACAGCTTTACCATTGTGGCAAGTATGAAACTGATCGGTCCAACGGTGTTGACATAAAGCGTGACCAAAAATTTAGGCGGAAGAATAATAATAATAATAATAATAATAATAATAATAAACGGAACAATTACAAAAGGGTTTCGACCAAATGGGCTCGAAACCCTAATAAACGGAACAATTACAATAGGGTTTCGACCAAATGGGCTCGAAACCCTAATAATAATAAATATAGCTGCATAGCAGCAATCACCGGTTTTCAAGACCATGGCACATGGCCAAGTCACATGCAATGCATGGCCATGTATGACTGTTTGCAATAGCCCTCAAAATTAACGTTGGTTCCATGTTTGTATATGTGATAGTGTCCGAGATATTATAGCCATGCATATTTAATGAGTTCCATGACCATATATGGTCATCATCTATGTTGGTCAATTCTTTTGTCCAATGTCTTCAATATAACATTGGTTCCATGTTTGTGTTTGCAATAGTGCCTGAGATATTAGAGACATGCATATTTAATGAGTTCTATGACCATATATAGTCATCAGGTATGTTTGTCAATTATCTTGTCCAATGTCTTCAATATAGCATTGGTTCAATGTTCCTACTTGTAACAGTGCCTAAGATATTAGAGACATGCATATTTAATGAGTTCTATGACCATATATGGTCATTTAAAATGTTGGTCAATTCTTTTGTCCAATGCCTTCAGTATAGGTTTGGGTACATGTCTCTATCTTTAAAAGTGCTCGAGATATTATGGATATGCATATTAAATGAGTTCTATGACCATATATGGTCATCGAATGTGTTGGTCAATCCTTTTGTCCAATGTCTTCAATATAACATTGGTTCCATGTTTGTGATTTCAATAGTGCCTGAGATATTAGAGACATGCATATTTAATGAGTTCTATGACCATATATGGTCATCGAATATGTTGGTCAATTCTTTTGTCCAATGTCTTCAATATAGCGTTGATTCCATGTTTGTACTTGCAATAATGCCTGAGATATTAGAGACACGCATATTTAATAAGTTCTATGACCATATATGGTCATACACTATGTTGATCAATTCTTTTGTTCAATGTTTTCAATATAGCATTGGTTCCATGTTTGTACTTGCAATAGTGCCTGAGATATTATAGACATGCATATTTAATGAGTTCTATGACCATATATGGTCATCGAATATGTTGGTCAATTCTCTTGGCCAATGTCTTCAATATAGCGTTGGTTCCATGTTTGTACTTGCAGTAGTGCCTGAGATATTAGAGACATGCATATTTAATGAGTTGCATGACCATATATGGTCATCCAATATTTTGGTCAATTCTCTTGTCCAATGTTTTCAATATAGCGTTAGTTCCATGTTTGTATATACAATAGTTCTCAATATATGTCAATTCAATGTGTATCATATATAGGCCCTCCCCCCTTTCCCATAATGCAACATTGCTGACTATTTTATATAAAATGTGAAAAATATTCATAAATCAACTGCTCCAAAACTACTGGTCGCACTTTCATGATTTTTTGATTAATCTGTAGTATGTATGATGTTCTTCAAAATTATGGCGTGGAATTTTGATACGATCAAAATTATGCAAATGAGATGCAAAACAATATTTCAGAAAATTCTAGAAAAAAAAGTCACATGACCGTTCAACTTTTTTTTCATGAAATACGTAGCTCTAGGGTCAATGCTTCTTTTAAGCGAAAGTTTGAGACTCCTAGACCCTCAGAAAGGTGTTTAAATGAGCATGCCATATTTCGTCTTAAATTCAAAATGGCCGCCGTACCACGTGACCAACATGCGTCATCTTAGGATATGCACTAGATCTCATCAACCTTTACAAACATATGAAAATTTTTTCCAAATATGTGCAACGGTGTCGAAATGGCGCTTAGCGAAAAAATCTGGCGGAATAATAAAAAACATAACGATTACAATAGGTTTCCAAGACATGTGTCTTGAAAACCTAATAATAATAATAAACGGAACAATTACAAAAGGGTTTCGACCAAATGGGCTCGAAACCCTAATAATAATAAACATAGCAATTACAAAAGGGTTTCCGACCCATAGGGCTCGAAACCCTAATAAGAATAAATATAGCTGCATAGCAGCGATGACGGGTTTCGAGCCTGCGTGGCTCATGACAAATTGCACTTACTCGATGTGATTATTTGACGAACGTTTCATGTCTAGAATGCAAGATAGCAGACAAACTACACAACATATGGATTTGATTTCACAGGAATATGATAAACTTAATGCAAGGACAAATAGTTCATGAGTTTTAGAACTCTTTCTCTTTTACTAAATCCAAGATGGCTGCCAAAGGAAGCCATTTTTAAAAATCTACTTCAGTAACTTTGTAGAGCTATCAACAGAGATACTATATGCTAAATTGCTTTTCAAACAAGCAAGCAGTTTTTAACAAGATATTTTTTTGAGGTTTTTTGAATTTTTGTGATAAATTCAACATGGCCGCCAAAACCACTTCAATCATGGGAAATATTTCCATGAACACATAATCATCTCATTGAGCGGATGTTGTATGCCAAGTTTTGTTTAAATCTGCCAAATCGTTCATAAGTTATAACGTGCTTTCACTTTTTACTAAATCCAAGATGGCTGCCAAAGGAAGCCATTTTTCGAAAATCTGCTTCAGTAACTTTGTAGAGCTATCGACAGAGATACTATATGCTGAATTGCTTTTCAAACAAGGAAGCAGTTTTTAACAAGATAATTTTTTGAGGTTTTTTGAATTTTTGTGATAAATTCAACATGGCCGCCAAAACCACTTGAATCATGGGAAATATTTCCATGAACACATAATCATCTCATTGAGCGGATGTTGTATGCCAAGTTTTGTTTAAATCTGGCAAATCGTTCATAAGTTATAGTGTACTTTCACTTTTTACTAAATCCAAGATGGCTGCCAAAAGAAGCCATTTTTCGAAAATCTGCTACTGTTACTTTGTAGAGCTATCAACAGAGATACTATATGCTAAATTGATTGTCAAACAAACAAGCAGTTTTTAAGAAGATAATTTTTTGAGGTTTTTTGCAATTTTTTTATAAATTAAATATGGCCGCCAAAACCACTTGAATCATGGGAAATATTTTTATGAACTCATAATCATCTTATTGAAGGGATGTTGTATGCCAACTTTGGTTTAAATCTGGCAAATTGTTCATGAGTTATAGCGTACTTTCACTTTTTATTAAATCCAAGATGGCTGCCAAAGGAAGCCATTTTTCAAAAATCTGCTTCAGTCACTTTGTAGGGCTATGGCCATAGGTGCTGCAAAGCAAATGTATAATCACATGAATGAGCCATTTTTGAGAAGAAGATTTTAAAATTTTTTTGTCAATTTTCGGAAAATCCAATATGGCGGCCAAGGTCACATGACCGCTAAAGATTTTATTGCTGATGTTTGCTAGACATGAGCCAATGATGCCACACAAAAAAACCGGAAGTTCCTAGACCCTCAGAAAGTGGTGCAATTGAGCACTTCCGGTTTGCGTTCTACCTAAGATGGCGGCCAGGTCATGTGACCTACATGGCTGTTTTTTGGATATGCACCACAACTCATGGCCCTTTATGGACATGGAAAATAGCAAATGAATTGCAGCATTATTTTTCAAGTTACAGTGCTTTAAAAAACGGTGGAAAAATAATAAGAATAATAATAATAAACATAGCAATTACAAAAGGGTTTCGCCCCATAGGGCTCGAAACCCTAAATATAGCTGCATAGCAGCGATGACGGGTTTCGAGCCTGCGTGGCTCATGACAAATTGCACTTGCTCGATGTGATTATTTGACGAACGTTTCATGTCTAGAATGCAAGATAGCAGACAAACTACACAACATATGGATTTGATTTCACAGGAATATGATAAACTTAATGCAAGGACAAATAGTTCATGAGTTATAGAACTTTTTCTCTTTTACTAAATCCAAGATGGCTGCCAAAGGAAGCCATTTTTAAAAATCTACTTTAGTAACTTTGTAGAGCTATCAACAGAGATACTATATGCTAAATTGCTTTTCAAACAAGCAAGCAGTTTTTAACAAGATATTTTTTTGAGGTTTTTTGAATTTTTGTGATAAATTCAACATGGCCGCCAAAACCACTTGAATCATGGGAAATATTTCCATGAACACATAATCATCTCATTGAGCGGATGTTGTATGCCAAGTTTTGTTTAAATCTGGCAAATTGTTCATAAGTTATAGCGTGCTTTCACTTTTTACTAAATCCAAGATGGCTGCCAAAGGAAGCCATTTTTCGAAAATCTGCTTCAGTAACTTTGTAGAGCTATCGACAGAGATACTATATGCTGAATTGCTTTTCAAACAAGGAAGCAGTTTTTAACAAGATAATTTTTTGAGGTTTTTTGAATTTTTGTGATAAATTCAACATGGCCGCCAAAACCACTTGAATCATGGGAAATATTTCCATGAACACATAATCATCTCATTGAGCGGATGTTGTATGCCAAGTTTTGTTTAAATCAGGCAAATCGTTCATAAGTTATAGTGTACTTTCACTTTTTACTAAATCCAAGATGACTGCCAAAGGAAGCCATTTTTCGAAAATCTGCTTCAGTAACTTTGTAGAGCTATCGACAGAGATACTATATGCTGAATTGCTTTTCAAACAAGGAAGCAGTTTTTAACAAGATAATTTTTTGAGGTTTTTTGAATTTTTGTGATAAATTCAACATGGCCGCCAAAACCACTTGAATCATGGGAAATATTTCCATGAACACATAATCATCTCATTGAGCGGATGTTGTATGCCAAGTTTTGTTTAAATCTGGCAAATCGTTCATAAGTTATAGTGTACTTTCACTTTTTACTAAATCCAAGATGGCTGCCAAAAGAAGCCATTTTTCGAAAATCTGCTACAGTTACTTTGTAGAGCTATCAACAGAGATACTATATGCTAAATTGATTGTCAAACAAACAAGCAGTTTTTAAGAAGATAATTTTTTGAGGTTTTTTGCAATTTTTTGATAAATTCAATATGGCCGCCAAAACCACTTGAATCATGGGAAATATTTTTATGAACACATAATCATCTTATTGAAGGGATGTTGTATGCCAACTTTGGTTTAAATCTGGCAAATTGTTCATGAGTTATAGCGTACTTTCACTTTTTATTAAATCCAAGATGGCTGCCAAAGGAAGCCATTTTTCAAAAATCTGCTTCAGTCACTTTGTAGGGCTATGGCCATAGGTGCTGCAAAGCAAATGTATAATCACATGAATGAGCCATTTTTGAGAAGAAGATTTTAAAAGTTTTTTGTCAATTTTCGGAAAATCCAATATGGCGGCCAAGGTCACATGACCGCTAAAGATTTTATTGCTGATATTTGCTAGACATGAGCCAATGATGCCACACAAAAAAACCGGAAGTTCCTAGAACCTCAGAAAGTGGTGCAATTGAGCACTTCCGGTTTGTGTTCTACCTAAGATGGCGGCCAGGTCATGTGACCTACATGGCTGGTTTTCGGATATGCACCACAACTCATAACACTTTATCAGCATGCAAAATGGCAAATCATTCGCAGCATTATTTTTCAAGTTACAGTGATTTATAAAAACGGCGGAAAAAAAATAATAAGAATAATAAACATATCAATTACAAAAGGGTTTCGCCCCATAGGGCTCGAAACCCTAATAAACATAGCAATTACAAAAGGGTTTCGCCCCATAGGGCTCGAAACCCTAAATATAGCTGCATAGCAGCGATGACGGGTTTCGAGCCTGCGTGGCTCATGACAAATTGCACTTGCTCGATGTGATTATTTGACGAACGTTTCATGTCTAGAATGCAAGATAGCAGACAAACTACATAACATATGGATTTGATTTCACAGGAATATGATAAACTTAATGCAAGGACAAATAGTTCATGAGTTATAGAACTTTTTCTCTTTTACTAAATCCAAGATGGCTGCCAAAGGAAGCCATTTTTAAAAATCTACTTCAGTAACTTTGTAGAGCTATCAACAGAGATACTATATGCTAAATTGCTTTTCAAACAAGCAAGCAGTTTTTAACAAGATATTTTTTTGAGGTTTTTTGAATTTTTGTGATAAATTCAACATGGCCGCCAAAACCACTTGAATCATGGGAAATCTTTCCATGAACACATAATCATCTCATTGAGCGGATGTTGTATGCCAAGTTTTGTTTAAATCTGGCAAATTGTTCATAAGTTATAGCGTGCTTTCACTTTTTACTAAATCCAAGATGGCTGCCAAAGGAAGCCATTTTTCGAAAATCTGCTTCAGTAACTTTGTAGAGCTATCGACAGAGATACTATATGCTGAATTGCTTTTCAAACAAGGAAGCAGTTTTAACAAGATAATTTTTTGAGGTTTTTTGAATTTTTGTGATAAATTCAACATGGCCGCCAAAACCACTTGAATCATGGGAAATATTTCCATGAACACATAATCATCTCATTGAGCGGATGTTGTATGCCAAGTTTTGTTTAAATCTGGCAAATCGTTCATAAGTTATAGTGTACTTTCACTTTTTACTAAATCCAAGATGGCTGCCAAAGGAAGCCATTTTTCGAAAATCTGCTTCAGTAACTTTGTAGAGCTATCGACAGAGATACTATATGCTGAATTGCTTTTCAAACAAGGAAGCAGTTTTTAACAAGATAATTTTTTGAGGTTTTTTGAATTTTTGTAATAAATTCAACATGGCCGCCAAAACCACTTGAATCATGGGAAATATTTCCATGAACACATAATCATCTCATTGAGCGGATGTTGTATGCCAAGTTTTGTTTAAATCTGGCAAATCGTTCATAAGTTATAGTGTACTTTCACTTTTTACTAAATCCAAGATGGCTGCCAAAAGAAGCCATTTTCGAAAATCTGCTACAGTTACTTTGTAGAGCTATCAACAGAGATACTATATGCTAAATTGATTGTCAAACAAACAAGCAGTTTTTAAGAAGATAATTTTTTGAGGTTTTTTGCAATTTTTTGATAAATTCAATATGGCCGCCAAAACCACTTGAATCATGGGAAATATTTTTATGAACACATAATCATCTTATTGAAGGGATGTTGTATGCCAACTTTGGTTTAAATCTGGCAAATTGTTCATGAGTTATAGCGTACTTTCACTTTTTATTAAATCCAAGATGGCTGCCAAAGGAAGCCATTTTTCAAAAATCTGCTTCAGTCACTTTGTAGGGCTATGGCCATAGGTGCTGCAAAGCAAATGTATAATCACATGAATGAGCCATTTTTGAGAAGAAGATTTTAAAATTTTTTTGTCAATTTTCGGAAAATCCAATATGGCGGCCAAGGTCACATGACCGCTAAAGATTTTATTGCTGATATTTGCTAGACATGAGCCAATGATGCTACACAAAAAAACCGGAAGTTCCTAGACCCTCAGAAAGTGGTGCAATTGAGCACTTCCGGTTTGTGTTCTACCTAAGATGGCGGCCAGGTCATGTGACCTACATGGCTGGTTTTCGGATATGCACCACAACTCATAACACTTTATCAGCATGCAAAATGGCAAATCATTCGCAGCATTATTTTTCAAGTTACAGTGATTTATAAAAACGGCGGAAAAAAAATAATAAGAAATATAGCTGCAGAGCAGCTATTAACGGCTTTCAAGCCTGAAGGGCCATAACACCATTAAATTTGGAAAAAAAAAGTTTGAAGATTTGATTTGTGCAATGTATATACGTGTAGGTTACACAACGTTCTGGCCCAATGCCTTCATTATAGCGCTATTTCTATGTCTCTAACTTCAATAGTGCTCGAGATATTGTATATATGCATATTTAATTAGTTCTATGACCATATATGGTCAACGGATAGTATGTTGGCCAATTCTCTTTCCATTGCCTTCAATATAGCGTTGGTACCCTGTCTGTACATGCAATACTGCTTGAAATATTAGAGACATGCATATTTAATGAGTTCTATGACCATATATGGTCAACGGATATGTTGGCCAATTCTCTTTTCTATTGCCTTCAATATAGTGTTTGTTCCATGTTTGTACATGGAATAGTGCTTGAGATATTAGAGACATGCATATTAAATGAGTTCGATGACCATATATGGTCAACAGATATGTTGGCCAATTTTCTTGTCCATTGCCTTCAATATATCATTGGTACAATGTTTATACTTGCAATGGTGCTTGAGATATTGGAGACATGCATATTTAATGAGTTCTATGACCATATATGGTCAACGAATATGTTGGTCAATTTTCTTGTCCATTGCCTTCGGTATACCGTTAGTTCCATGTTTGTACATGCAATAGTGCTTGAGATATTGGAGACATGCATATTTAATGAGTTATATGACCATATATGGTCATTGAAGATGTTGACAATTTCTCTTGTCCAAAGCCTTCAATATAGCAATGGTTCCATGTCTGTATGTGCAATAGTGCCTGAGATATTATAGGTATGCATATTTAATGAGGTATATGACTTTATATGGTCAACGAATATGTTGGCTCATTCTCTTGACCATTTCCTTCAATATAGCGTCAGTTTCACGTTTGTACATGCAATAGTGCTTGAGATATAAGAGAAATGCATATATAATGAGTTCTATGACCATATATGGTCAACGAATATTTTGGCCAATTCTCTTGTCCGTTGCCTTCAATATACCGTTAGTTCCATGTTTGTACATGCAATAGTTTTTGAGATACAAGAGACATGCATATTTAATGAGTTCCAAGATGGCGGCCGAACCACGTGACTAATCGAAAATCTGTTTCAGTCACTTTTAATGGCATGACATGTAGAAGGTATATACAAATTTTCAGGCAAAAGGGTCCAGCCGTTTCAGAGAAGAAGTCGTTTGAAGTTGGCGGAATAATAATAATAATAATAATAATAATAATAATAAACATAACAAAAACAATAGGCTTTCAAGCCTGAAGGGACTTGAAAGCCTAATAATAAACATAGCAATTACAAAAGGGTTTCGCCCCATAGGGCTCGAAACCCTAATAATAAACATAGCAATTACAAAAGGGTTTCGCCCCATAGGGCTCGAAACCCTAATAAATATAGCTGCATAGCAGCGATGACGGGTTTCGAGCCTGCGTGGCTCATGGCAAATTGCACTTGCTTGATGTGATTATTTGACAAACGTTTCATGTCTAGAATGCAAGATAGCAGACAAACTACACAACATATGGATTTGATTTCACAGGAATATGATAAACTTAATGCAAGGACAAATAGTTCATGAGTTATAGAACTTTTTCTCTTTTACTAAATCAAAGATGGCTGCCAAAGGAAGCCATTTTTAAAAATCTACTTCAGTAACTTTGTAGAGCTATCAACAGGGATACTATATGCCAAATTGCTTTTCAAACAAGCAAGCAGTTTTTAACAAGATAATTGTTTTGAGGTTTTTTGAATTTTTGTGATAAATTCAACATGGCCGCCAAAACCACTTGAATCATGGGAAATATTTTCATGAACACATAATCATCTCATTGAGCGGATGTTGTATGCCAAGTTTTGTTTAAATCTGGCAGATCGTTCATAAGTTATAGCGTACTTTCACTTTTTACTAAATTCAAGATGGCTGCCAAAGGAAGCCATTTTTCGAAAATCTGCTTCAGTAACTTTGTAGAGCTATCAACAGAGATACTATATGCTAAATTGCTTTTCAAACAAGCAAGCAGTTTTTAACAAGATAATTGTTTGAGGTTCTTTGAATTTTTGTGATAAATTCAACATGGCCGCCAAAACCACATGAATCATGGGAAATATTTTCATGAACACACAATCACCGCATTGAGTGGATGTTGTATGCCAAGTTTTGTTTAAATCTGGCAAATCGTTCATAAGTTATAGCGTACTTTCACTTTTTACTAAATTCAAGATGGCTGCCAAAGGAAGCCATTTTTCGAAAATCTGCTTCAGTAACTTTGTAGAGTTATCAACAGAGATACTATATGCTAAATTGCTTTTCAAACAAGCAAGCAGTTTTTAACAAGATAATTGTTTGAGGTTCTTTGATTTTTTGTGATAAATTCAACATGGCCGCCAAAACCACTTGAATCATGGGAAATATTTTCATGAACACATAATCAAAGCATTGAGCGGTTGTTGTATGCCAAGTTTTGTTTAAATCTGGCAAATCGTTCATAAGTTATAGCGTACTTTCACTTTTTACTAAATCCAAGATGGCTGCCAAAGAAAGCCATTTTTCGAAATTCTGCTTCAGTAACTTTGTAGAGCTAACAACAGAGATACTATATGCTAAATAGATTGTCAAACAAGCAAGCAGTTTTTAAGAAGATAATTTTTTGTGGTTTTTTGCATTTTTTTGATAAATTCAAGATGGCCGCCAAAACCACTTGAGTCATGGGAAATATTTTTATGAACACATAATCATCTTATCAAAGGGATGTTATATACCAACTTTGGTGTCAATCTGGCAAATTGTTCATGAGTTATAGCGTACTTTCACTTTTTACTAAATCCAAGATGGCTGCCAAAGGAATCCATTTTTCAAAAATCTGCTTCAGTAGCTTTGTAGAGCTATGGCCATAGGTGCTGCAAAGCAAATTTCTAATCACATGAAAGAGCCATTTTTAAGAAGAAGATTTTAAAAGTTTTTTGTCATTTTTCACAAAATCCAATATGGCGGCCAAGGTCACATGATCGCTAAAGATTTTATTGCTGATATTTGCTAGACATGAGCCAATGATGCCACACAAAAAAACCGGAAGTTCCTAGACCCTCAGAAAGTGGTGCAATTGAGCACTTCCGGTTTGTGTTCAACCTAAGATGGCGGCCAGGTCATGTGACCTACATGGCTGGTTTTGGGGTATGCACCACAACTCATGGCCCTTCATCAGCATGCAAAATAGTAAATCAATCGCAGCATTATTTTTTAAGTTACAGCGCTTAAAAAAAACGGCGGAATAATAATAATAAGAAATATAGCTGCATAGCAGCGATGACGGGTTTCGAGCCTGCGTGGCTCATGGCAAATTGCACTTGCTCGATGTGATTATTTGACGAATGTTTCATGTCTAGAATGAAAGATAGCAGACAAACTACACAACATATGGATTTGATTTCACAGGAATATGATAAACTTAATGCAAGGACAAATAGTTCATGAGTTATAGAACTTTTTCTCTTTTACTAAATCCAAGATGGCTGCCAAAGGAAGCCATTTTTCGATAATCTACTTTAGTAACTTTGTAGAGCTATCAACAGAGATACTATATGCTAAATTGCTTTTCAAACAAGGATGCAGTTTTTAACAAGATAATTTTTTGAGGTTTTTTGAATTTTTGTGATAAATTCAACATGGCCGCCAAAACCACTTGAATCATGGGAAATATTTTCATGAACACATAATCATCTCATGGAGCGGATGTTGTATGCCAAGTTTTGTTTAAATCTGGCAAATCGTTCATAAGTTATAGCATACTTTCACTTTTTTACTAAATCCAAGATGGCTGCCAAAGCAAGCCATTTTTCGAAAATCGGCTTCAGTAACTTTGTAGAGCTATCAACAGAGATACTATATGCTAAATAGATTGTCAAACAAGCAAGAAGTTTTTAAGATAATAATTTCTTGAGGTTTTTGGCATTTTTGTGATAAATTAAAGATGGCCGCCAAAACCACTTGAGTCATGGGAAATATTTTTATGAACACATAATCATCTTATTGAGTGGATGTTGTATGCCAAGTTTTGTCGAAATCTGGATAATTGTTCATAATTTATAGCGTAATTTCACTTTTCACTAAATCCAAGATGGCTGCCAAAGGAACCCATTTTTCTAAAATCTGCTTCAGTACCTTTGTAGAGCTATCAACAGAGATACTATATGCTAAATTGATTGTCAACCAAGCAAGCAGTTTTTAAGAAGATAATTTTTTGAGGTTTTTTGCAATTTTTTTATAAATTCAATATGGCCGCCAATACCACTTGAATCATGGGAAATATTTTTATGAACACATAATCATCTTATCGAAGGGATGTTGTATGCCAAATTTGGTTTAAATCT